>NC_060084.1:24450000-24820807 GCF_922984935.1 Meles meles | reverse complement strand
CCCCGCTCATTCATTTTTTTAAATTCCACATATAAAATGAAATCATGTGATATTTGTCTTTCTCTGATTTATTTCACTTGGCATAATTCTCTTTGGGTCCATCCATATTTTCACAAATAACAAGAGCTCATTCTTTTTTATGACTACATAATATTCCCGTGTGTGTGTTTGTGTGTTTGTGTGTGCGTGCGCGCGTGTGCCATATCTTTCTCATCCATTTGCATTAGACACTTAGGTTGCTTCCATATTCTTGGCTATTGTAAATAACGCTGCACTAAACATAGGGGTGCATATATTTTTTCAAATGGGTGCTTTTGCTTTCTTTGGGTAAGTACTGGGTCATGGAATTCCTGGATTGTGTGGTATTTCTATTTATAATTTTCTGAGGCACCTCTATATGGTTTTCCCCAGTGTTACACCAATCTACATTTCCACCAACAGCACACAAAGATTCCTTTTTTCTCCACACTCACCAGCATTTGCTTTTTTCTTGGCTTTTTGAAACTAGCCATTCTGACTGGTATGAGGTGATAGCTTATTATTGTGCTTTTGATTTGCATTTCCCTAGTGATTAGTAATGTTAAGCATCTTTTCATGTATCTATTTGCCATCTGTAGGTCTTCTTTGGAAAAATGTCTATGCAACTTTTCTGCCCATTTTTAATTGTATTATTATTTTGGTGTTGTGTTATGTAAGTTCTGTATGTATTTTGGATACATTATTAACCCCTTGTCACAAACATCATTTGCAAATGTCTTCTCCCATTCAATACATTGCCTTTTCATTTTGTTGATGATCTCCTCTGCTGTGCAAAAGCTTTTTATTTTGATGTAGTCTCAATAGTTTATTTTTGCTTTTGTTTCCCTAGCCTCAGGAGGCATATCCATAAGAATGGTGCTAAGGCTGATGTCTAAGAGATTACTGCCTGTGCTCTTTTAGGATGTTTATGGTTTCATGGCATTTAGGTCCTTAATCCATTTTTAGTTTATTTTTTGTGTGTGATATAAGAAAGTGGTCCAGTTTCATTCTTTTGCATGTAGCTGTCCAGTTTTCCCAGTGCCATTTATTGACGATACTGTCTTTTCTCCATTGTATATTCTTGCCTCCTTTGCTGTAGATTAATTGACCCTATAAACATGAGTTTATTTCTGGGCTCACTAGCCCATTCTTTTCATCTATGGCTTTATTTTTGTGCTGGTACCATACTGTGTTGATTACTATACGTTTGTAGAATATTTTGAAAGCTGGGATTGTGGTACCTCCAACTTTGTTCATCTTTCTCAGGATTGCTTTGGCTATTTGGGGTCTTTGGTGGCTCCATGCAAATTTTAAGATTATTTGTTCTAGTTATTTGAAAAATGCCATTGGGATTTTGAAAGGAATTTCACTGAACTTGTAGGTTGCTTTTGAGAGTAGGGATATTTTTAACAACATTCTTCCAATCCATGAGCATGATATATCTTTCTGTTTGTTAGTGTTTTCTTCAATTTCTTTTATCATTGTTTTATAATATTTCACCTTTATGGTTAAATTTATTCCTTCAGTGCAACTGTAAATATATGAACTGGATTTTGAAGAAAGAGATTAACCTTTCTGAGTCTCAGCTGCTTCATCTGTTAAATAAAAAGTAATCCTAATCAAAATGTCATGGGAAAATTGAACAAGGCAATATTCATAGAATGTTAGTTCATAGGTAAGTCGAAGATCCGTAAATGATAGTTTTCTTTCCCTTCTCTGTTTCAAATACCAATTAGTTTTTTTATTAAATAACTTGAAAACCATAAATTGAATACTCTTCCTAATCTCCTTATGTTGTTTTACTCTTCTTGTACCTGACATTTCTGAGGTGAAATGCTGGTCAGCCTTTCTTTTTTTTTTTTTTTTTTTTTTTTAATTTTTTTTTTTGAAAGATTTGTTTATTTACTTATTTTTTGACAGATAGATCACAAGTAGGCAGAGAGGCAGGCACAGAGAGAGGAGGAAGCAGGCTTCCTGCTGAGCAGAGAGCCGGATGTGGGGCTCGAACCCAGGAGCCTGGGATCATGACCTGAGCTGAAGGCAGAGGCTTTAACCCACTGAGCCACCCAGGTGCCCCTGGTCAGCCTTTCAACAAAGAGTCAGAAAACATTTATTAAGAGTTCGGCCCATTCCAGACATTAGATTCCATGATCAGGAGCACAGGGGATTTTCTCTGCATACCCCAGTGAATGACAGCTTAGTGGATAAAGACATAACAGTCCATCAGGGGAGGACAGTTGAGGAGTGGTTGTGAATTAAAGAATTGAGTAAATTGAGTTACCGTTTCTGTCACTACTACTGCAGAGGCAGAAAATTACCCCAGGTTTTCACTCATCAGTGCATTCATTCAATCAGTTAGTTATGTCTTTAGCTGTTTATTCATTTATCTATTTTATTTTTCAACAAATATTTAGTGAATGCTTAATGTACTATGTGCTAGATATAAGGTGAAACAGCATTAACCATTTTATATTTTTATTTATTTATTTATTTTAAAAAAGATTTTATTTATTTATTTGACAGAGATCACAAGCAGGCAGAGAGGCAGGCAGAGAGAGAGAGGAAGGGAAGCAGGCTCCCCGCTGAGCAGAGAGCTCAGATGGGGGGCTTGATCCCAGGACTCTAGGATCATGACCTGAGCCGTAGGCAGAAGCTTTAACTCACTGAAACACCAAGGCACCCCTATTTTTATTAATCTTGGGGAAGAAATGTACATAGATTCTCTGATACTGCCTGGGCTACCACGAAGTGGTATTAACTTTGTCAAAGGAGTCTCCTAGAACTCTTCACGCTAGGATGCAGTTTTCAGAATGCTAATACTCAGGGCAACAATAAAAGGCCACTGGAGGTTCTAGGGAACAAAGCCTTTGCGCAGTCCTTAAAACAAGGAGACCATCTTGTCCCCAAAGTGAGAATATTACAATTCTTAAGTCAAGCCCGTGGGTAATTGCTCAGTGAATGAATGCCTCCTTACAAAGTCCTGCTAGGGAACTTAGTGTTTGCAACAGGCCTTGTTTGTTCCCAGGCTTGAAGTACTAACAAGCCTTCTTAGCAATTAATTAGACCCTTGTTTCACAAGTGTGAATGCTTTGATTTGTGAACTTTAAGGAACTTCAGGGAAATATAAATTGCCCTCCAACAACTACCCAGTTCACTGCCCTGCGCTATACGTATTTGATATTAAATGATCAAATGTGAACCCCAAGCCCCAGGAGGTCATGGAATCCCTTGATTTGGGACCAGGTGTATAGAGATGTTCAATTATTAAGTAATTAGTTTGGAAACAATAACTAGTGTAGTTTAATTCTCTTGCTGATTTCCTAATGTTTATTAATTTAAGCACCTGTGTCTTCCTGTAACACTTTCCTTCAGAATGCTTACCAGGATATGCATAGCATGTAAATTTACAATGAATATAATTACCTTTTGCAGCTCACTCCAGGTGCCTAAGTGAGTAGAAATGAATTATGACTTTAATTGTCAGAAAGGTTTCAATATTCCGAATCTAATTATTGAAAAATTGTTTAAATTCCTAGCTAAGCAGTAATGTGTTGGTGTTAATTAAAATACCAAAATATGATATTTTTTAGAATAACCAAATGTTCCATGAAAGAAGATTCAGAGAAATAATTATATAGTAAAGAGAAGCAAATTGTCTTAGCATACCTAATTTGTTCTCAGAATATTTCAAGGATGATTGAAGTTGTAGATGCATTTTGTAGCCTTCAGAAAGGTTCCCGGTCCTTTTCTTTGACTGTCCCCATTTTTCTTGGGAGTGAAAGAACATCAATCTTTGCAGAAAAATATCCCATTGACACTTCAGATTCATGTTCAAAATTGAACTCATTATCTTCTCTAAACCCGTCTTGGTTTTCCAATTGTATTCCTTAACTCGATAATAACGTCACTGTTGTCATCTAACTAAATCCGAATGTGGAAATCATTCCAGATTTCTCGCTTTCCCTTAAGCCCCACATCTTTGAGTTACCAAGTTCTGGTCATTTTCCCTCAGCTGCCTCACCAAATTCCCAGCATGATTGCTTCAGACACTCATCTTACCTGGTTTACTCTATCCTGGTGGTGCTGCCCTGTTGAGCAATACTTTTCTCCCTGCAGGGCCCTGCTGTCAGCTCCAGGCCATGACCTTCAGGCCATCCCCTACACATCAGTTATTTTTCTGAAGTGCAGTTGAGAAGAGAAAATCCATGTCCCACATAGGGGATTACTAGTGAGTCCTACTTGACAAAAATGGAAGGAGATGATGTTAAAAGATGAAAGGAACACATATTGGCATTTTGAAATTATTCCAAGGATCAACTATTTAGGGAATCTGATTCACCAGCAAATTAATCATGTCATGTGTCCACAAATGTAAACTGAATATCTTTCGTGGATACTAACACTAATAACAAGGTAAAAGGACAACTCCATAGTGGATCTCCGTGTAAGAAGGTAAATTTGTTAAAGTGTTCTGTTAGCACAAATGGATTCGATAAAGACTAACTGAATTTTGACCAAAATAGAATGGAAAAAAATAGGTGAGATGTTCTTTTAGAAAGTCCATTACTTTGATGGGAGTTCAGCAGGGGTAACCTGTTATGTGGTATAATATATATTACTCTGCTCCTAAGAGTGTATGTTAAAATGACAGGAAATGAACTGCAGGTTTGAAATAAGAATGAGGTTGCCTGCATACAGCATTTCTTAGAGACATAATTAGATCATCATTGAAGCATGAAGGTAGGTGCACATATTTGCAGCCAGTGTAATTGGCCTGCCGTTTTCTCTGCTCACCCCCCTTCAGTTAAGATATTAGAAGTATTTCTGCTGGAAAGATACAGTTAATGCCAGTTTGTTCTCTTCATGCTGCTAAATCGTGTTGTTGGTCTCCTCTGCTCATATTGCTACAATATCCTATGATGTCATTTGCAGAGTAGACACAACTGTCTAACTTTGAGGTTTTCTGGCAGAGTAGATAAATTCCATAAAACCAAGGAACGGGAAGTGTTGATGAAACATTGATCTTTGAGTCTGTGTTTGTCCCAGTAGTATAACTTTTTCTCAAAAGTTGTCATGTATATAGAGACATTGTTTCTTTTTTTAGCTCCAGAGATGCCCATCTACTGTGCTATTAATTTAAGTTCTATATATCCATCCAGTTGGATAAATGGACAACTTTAGACATTAGCGAAGATACTTAAGAAAATGTACTTTACTGAGTCATGTTTTGATTCATCCTTGGTGCACAGTTGTTGTACAAATTGTTTTGAAACTTACTGCTGTCCGTAATACCATGCAGTCTCCCACAGGCAGGATTTTACATAATACATCATTTTGTGATTTAATGCCAAGAGAAAAATTGAATCCTCTTAGGAATCAATATACTAACTCTTTTCAAGAAAGAGCTAAATAATTCAGACACGGAAATGCATTGCAGTCATTGGCCTTCTCTTAAATATCCAATATCTTATCCATCTTACTGTCATAACCAAAAAAATGTGGGGAGTTTCTCTTCAGGATAGAATAAGAGCCTTTAATCCAGATGCCCTTTTCTAATGTAGTTATGTCCAATTGATGGTTACTTCCTGAAATACAAATCCTGAATTTGTAGTAAAAATACTGAAAATGGTTGGATTGATTAAACAATTGAATGTATTTTTTTTACCTTGATATACTAAGGAACCCTAGTTCATTTTTATTTCTGGACCGAATTTATTGTCAAAATATAAAGTACTCATTATCCTTCCAGTTACTTCAACTTGTCAATAAGTTATCAAGATCAAAGTTTATAACCCAGAGAACTCTAGCTACGAAAGTTGGTAAGGTGGATCAGCACAGTGTTTGAATTGCCTTTGGCTGCTGCAAAGCCCATGACAAATTAGATGCTCTATTCTATTAAATTTTGTAGCCTCAAAAGCAACATATATTCTTCTTCCATGCTTTTCTATTTTGTTTTTCTATGTTTATTTGTATTTTTATTAAATATGTTATATTCATATGGCATTGGTTAGAAACCTACTTAGGTTCATTCGGGTTTCAGGATTATAAATTTTTTAGATGTCTTTATATGCTTTTTTCAATATGTTATATTTATAGTTTAATATGTCATATATTTAATGACTCAGGTAATTTTAGAACATGACCACTTTTTTTTTCTTAAATATCGAAAAACAATATTGGTTAATGGGGAGAGTCACTGAAGAATTTAAGAAGGGGGAAATTATAATAGTTACACTGTTATTTTACATTAATTATGGGTGCAGTGGTAATCAGAGATCTCAGAACTGGAAGAAGGAAGATAAATCAGATGTTATGACAGGTCACTTCTGCATCTGTCCTTGATGGTCTCATAGCTACTTAGATACTAGAGTGAATACTGGGTGAATATATGAAATGACTTTCTTCAGGAAGTGAAAAACAAAAACAAAAAGCAAAACAAAAAAACAGCACCCAAAACTTGATCCCTGAGAGAAGGGAAATAAGCAAGGTGACACCAATGTTATTCCTGCAGGCATATTTCAGACCACAAAACTAGGGGAGAAGTCCTGAGCACAGCACAGTGGTTTGCTGGTGTGGAGACAGTGGGAAATCGAGGCAACTGAACGGTGCAGGGCAAAGTGCTGGAGAGGAGGGAGCTATACAGAAAAATGACCTCAAGAAACCTGAGTATGTGTTATCTACGTGAACACTCAAACTCCAGAGGGCCAGCAAAAAGAACTGGAGAGCTATCAATGGAATAAGTCAGAAAGTTTATGCAGGTGATAGTATGTTTGAGTTTTGACGAGCCATCATGCAAAGTCCTCTTTCATCACCCAGGCCATTCAGTAGATACCCCAGAAGATTCACGTGTTGGTAAGAGGCCTAGACTTCTCTAGATTAAAGGTTACTCCAGACCTATGCTAAAAGTAGGAGAAATAAGGTTGGAAAGGATCAAATTTTTCTAATATTAAGTTTACCATGTGTCATGGAAAAGCCCACTGTTGCTTAGAGGAAGACCATAATGGGAATTCAACAAGGACCAGGGTCCAAGGAAATATTACTCAACATGCAGAGTAACATATGGCTCCCATGGTGGGACCTAAAATGTGACACAGAATTGGAAGAAAAATCAGTCAATTCAAGCAGATTCAGATATGAGAAGCCAATGGAAGTAGTAACGCACAAGGACTTAATTCAAATGTAATGAGAAAAAAAAAAACTGTGTGTGCATTTTTAAATAGCAGCTTTAGTCACAATAGTGTAAAACTGAAAACAACTTAAATGTCTACAAAAGGTGAATAGATAAATTGTGGTACATTCTTCCATGAAGATTGTATTCCGCAATAAAATAAGCAATTGAAATAGATAAATCTGAGTGAAAAGTTAGACCGAGCTGGAAAATGTCAGGCACAAAGAAGTGCATACCTAATTTATATTCTATTCCAGGAAAGACTACCATAAACTATAGTGACAGAAAACATATCATTGGTTGCCTAAAGCCAGGATGAATAGATTTACTGGGCAGAGCAAATGTAATGTCTTGGTTGTAGAGATAGTTATATGAGGGAATAGTTTGTCAAAACTCACTTAATGACAGTTAAAATGGATGCCTTTTACTGTATGTAAATTGTGCTTCAACAGAGTTAATTTTAACTGGGGAGGAAGACAAACCCTAAGAGGCTCTTAATCTCAGGAAACAAACTGAGGGTTGCTGGGAGGTGGAGGGGGAAGGGATAGGGTGGCTGGGTTATGGACATGGGGAGGGTATGTGCTATGGTGAGTGCTGTGAATTGTATAAGGCTGATAATTCACAGACTTGTACCCCTGAGGCAAATAATACATTATATATTAATAAAATAAATTTTTAAAAAATAACAAATAAATTTTTTTAAAAAGACTGGCATAGCATTTTTAGAAGATGTTGGAAAATTATGGGGGCACCTGGGTGGCTCAGTGGGTTGGGTGGCTGCCTTCACCCCAAGTCATGAACCCAGGGCCCTGGGATCAAACCCCTGCCATTGGACTCCCTGCTTGGGGTGGGGTGGGGGAGCCTGCTTCTCCCTTGCCCTCTGCCTGCCACTTTCCCTGCTTCTGCTTGCTATCTCTCTCTCTGTCAAAAAATTTTTAAAGATTTTATTTATTTATTTGAGAGAGAGTGAATGACAGAGCATGAGAAGAGGGAGAGCCAGAGGGAGAAGCAGACTCCCTGCTAATCAGGGAGCCCAATATGGGACTGGATCCTGGGACTCTAGGATCATGATCTGAGCTGAAGGCAGTCGCTGAACCAACCGAACCACCCAGGCACCCAATAAATAAATAAAATCTTTTTTTTTTCTTAAGATTGTATTTATTTGTTTGAGAGAGAGAGATCACAAGTAGGCAGAGAGGCAGGCAGAGAGAGAGGGAGAAACAGGCTCCCTGCTGAGCAGAGAGCCCGATGCAGGGCTCAATCCCAGGACCCTGAGATCATGACCTGAGCCAAAGGCAGGCACTTAACCCACTGAGCCACCCAGGCGCCCCATAAATAAAATCTTTTAAAAAAAAGAAAATGTTGGAGAATTATGATACCATGCATAATTATTGAATTTGTCTAAATGCTCTGTTGCCC
Source organism: Meles meles (assembly GCF_922984935.1). Lineage (NCBI taxonomy): Eukaryota > Metazoa > Chordata > Mammalia > Carnivora > Mustelidae > Meles > Meles meles. The sequence continues at coordinate 24,812,202 of NC_060084.1, read as the reverse complement.
CCACAAAAACAAAGGAACGATGAAAGTAGGGTAGAAAACTGAAAACACACATCTACCACAAAGCTAGGTGAGATGTGGGGTATACAAACCCAGAAATACGGAAACGAGAAATAAAAGATTTGGACTTCTCATGTTTTTGGAGAGGAAGATATTAAATTACTGTTTCCTTTAAATTAATGTGTATATTTTTAAGTAATTCCAATAGTGATATAATCTTTTTCCCCCTGCAGCTAATCAAGTTGATTATAAAAATAAGTGTTAAATGGGTGCCTGGGTGGCTCAGTGGGTTAAGCCTCTGCCTTCTGCTCAGGTCATGATCTCAGGGTCCTGGGATTGAAGCCCATGTTGGGCGCTCTGCTCCCTTAATAAGGGAATTAAAAAAAAAAAAAGAAAGAAACTGAAAAAGAAGATGAGATGAGCTGGTGGGTAGACCTGTAAACTGTAAACTGTAAAAAACTGTAAACCATAGTAAAAAACCTTTATTATATAAACAGTTTTACCTTGCTGAGTGAATACCAAGACAGACCCCTGATGGACAGTTCTAGATCTAGGAATTCATTACATACTTCAGGGTGGTGGCATCCTAATTTCTTCATTCCTTCTTTATCTTCTGGAAAACTTCCGTGGAGAGAAACTTTCCATTCTTAAGTGTGATTATACTGAGGTGGGAAAGGCATAATGAATGGTTACTTTTTTTCTTTTTACTTACTATTTTACAAAATTATGAATTGGTTCTCAAGATACACTACAAAAATTAGGTGGGTTTTTTTTAATTTAAAGATTTTATTTATTTATTTATTTATTTATTTATTTGACAGAAAGAGGGAGAGAGAGGCAGTGGGAGAGGGAACAGAAGCAGGGGGAGTGAGAGAGGAAAGAGCAGGCTTCCCGCTGAACAGGGAGCCTGATGCCACGCTCGATCCCAAGACCATGACCTAAGCCAAAGGCACTCAGTGACTGAACCACACAGGCACCCTCCCAAAATTAGTTTTTAATGTTATTATTAAATCACCATTTTATACCTATGGCTGTTCCATTCCATGGCAGTTATTGTCACTATTGATTCTCAGATTCTCCTATGTCTGACCACTGTGTCTATGTTAAAAATTGACTCCTGAGTCCTTTGACAAGACCCAGTAATTTTCAATAGTGTCCTGTCCAATGATATGATAAGATGTCCCAGGTTTATCCTAAATATATATTGTCCCCAACAATGAGTCAGCCATACTTCCAGTGAATTCTTGTTCTTTTCATTGGGTTATGGTTTTAGAGTCTACTATCTTAGTGGGAAAGTTGGCCTTGTTCCTGGGTTAATGAGTGTTCTAGGTCTGTATACAGTGGACCAAGCTAAAAAAATACATAAATAAAAGTATATTCTATGTACCTTGATATTGTGATTCAAGCTCAAGAAATCATTGTTATTAAATAACTTCATCAAGGGGCACCTGGGTAGCTCAGTTGGTTAAGCACCTGACTCTTGGTTTCTGCTCAGGTCGTGATCTCAGGGTTATGAGATCAAGCTCTGCTTTGGGCTTTGTGCCCAGTAGGGTATCTGCGTGAGATTCTCTCTCTTTCTTCCTCTGCCCCTCCTCCCCTAAAGTAAATAAATCTTTAAAAAAAAAAACTTCATCAGGCTTACATTTTAATCATCTTTTAGCCCCAGTGAAAATCTTGATTCTCATGAATTTTATCAGTTTTCTCATTTACTTTTGACATACATACCCACTCACTGACAAGCCACTTATACAACATAGTCTAGGAAGAGCAATATGTACACTATCACTGGTAATACAGTTACTGAAAACTGAGTTTTAAAGTTTTTTTAATCACTAGATAAAATCTCATTAGGGATGTTAAGTCCAATTACATTAACATGTTAATCTAATTAGCATTACATAAAATGTTTCCCTTCTGTGCAGCTATATTAACAATTGGATATAAAATTGTATTTTTTTCATTTTATGTTCAATCTCAAGAATTTCTCTTTTTAAATTTAATTTTGTTTTATCCAATGTATGATATATATGCATGGTCCCTGAGTCAAATTTACAAACCAGGATGTACTGAAAGAAATACAGTTTCTACCCTCTGATCCAGCAATTGCACTACTAGGTATTTACACAAAGAAAACAAAAACACTAATTTAGAGGGATGCATGCACCCCGATGTTCATAGCAACATTACCTCCAATAAGCCAAATTATGGAAACAGCCCAAGGGTCCACTGACTGATGATGAAAGGATAAAGAAGATGTACACAATGGAATATTACTCAGCCATAAAAAATAATAAGATCTTGCCATTTGCAATGATGTAGCTTCAGCTAGGGAGTATTATGCTAAATGAAGTAAGTCAGAGAAAGAAAAGTACTGTATAATTCCAATCATATGTGGAATTTAGGAGACAGAAAAAGCAAGCATGGGGGGAAAAGAGAGAGAAAGGCAAAACGAGAAATAGTGTCTTAATTATAGAGAACAAACTGAGGGTTATCAGAGGTGGGGTGGATGGGGAGATGGGTTAAATAGGTGATAGGGATTATGGACTTCACTTGTTGTGATGAGCACTGAGTTGTATGGAAGTGTTGAGTCATTGTATTACACTCTTGAGACTAATATTACACTGTATGTTAACTAACTGGAATTAAAATAAAAACTTGAAAAAAAGAAGAAATACAGTTTCCATCCCTACCTTCTTCACACCATTCCTTCCCTCTCTCTTTGGGTAATACTTTTTGTTTAGAATAGTCCCAAGTGAAGCTAGTTTACCTTTAAATTAGTTTCTCTTTTCATTTAAATACATATGTGTGTACATATATATGTAAATAATTAAGTAAAAGTGTATATGCACCCACATATATTTTTCTTACTAGATAAAGTGTGGTATACTAGTATCGTTTCCACTTTGCTTTTTCCACTTATTTTTAAATATAAATTATGGTAGTATGGAAATATTTCATACTCCTTTTATTACAGATGTATAGTAATCCACTGCAAAGATGTGTCAGGATGTAATTAAGAAGACCTTTGCAAAAGGTCACTGAGTTTAGTTCCTAGTCTTTTGCTGCTAGAAACAACTCATTTTTATAATTTATTTATTTATTTATTTTTTATAAACATATAATGTATTTTTATCCCCAGGAGTACAGGTCTGTGAATCGCCAGGTTTACACACTTCACAGCACTCACCATAGCAAATACCCTCCCCAATGTCCATAACCCCACCACCGTCTCCCTACCCCCCTACCCCCAGCAACCCTCAGTTTGTTTTGTGAGATTAAGAGTCACTTATGGTTTGTCTCCCCCCCAATCTCATCTTGTTTCATTTGTTCTTCTCCTACCCCCCTAACCCCTCATGTTGCATCTCCACTTCCTCATATCAGGAGATCATATGATAGTTGTCTTTCTCCAATTGACTTATTTCACTAAGCATGATACCCTCTAGTTCCATCCACGTCGTCGCAAATGGCAAGATTTCATTTCTTTTGACAGCTGCATAGTATTCTTTATCTTCTTTATCCATTCATCTGTTGATGGACATCTAGGTTCTTTCCATAGTTTGGCTATTGTAGACATTGCTGCTATAAACATTTGGGTGCACATGCCCCTTCGGATCACTACGTTTGTATCTTTAGGGTAAATACCCAGTAGTGCAATTGCTGGGTCATAGGGTAGTTCTATTTTCAACATTTTGAGGAACCTCCATCCTGTTTTCCAGAGTGGTGGCACCAGCTTGCATTCCCACCAACGGTGTAGGAGGGTTCCCCTTTCTCCGCATCCTTGCCAGCATCTGTCATTCCCTGACTTGTTAATTTTAGCCATTCTGACTGGTGTGAGGTGATACCTCATTGTGGTTTTGATTTGTATTTCCCTGATGCTGAGTGATGTGGAGCACTTTTTCATGTGTCTGTTGGCCATCTGGATGTCTTCTTTGCAGAAATGTCTGTTCATGTCTTCTGCCCATTTCTTGATTGGATTATTTGTTCTTTGGGTGTTGAGTTTGCTAAGTTCCTTATAGATTTTGGACACTAGCCCCTTATCTGATATGTCATTTTCAAATATCTTCTCCCATTCTGTCAGTTGTCTTTTGGTTTTGTTAACTGTTTCCTTTGCTGTGCAAAAGCTTTTGATCTTGATGAAATCCCAATAGTTCATTTTTGCCCTTGCTTCCCTTGCATTTGGCGATGTTCCTAAGAAGATGGTGCTGCGGCTGAGGTCGAAGAGGTTGCTGCCTGTGTTCTCCTTGAGGATTTTGATGGATTCCTTTCTCACATTGAGGTCCTTCATCCATTTTGAGTCTATTTTCGTGTGTGGTGTAAGGAAATGGTCCAATTTCATTTTTCTGTATGTGGCTGTCCAATTTTCCCAGCACCATTTATTGAAGAGGCTGTCTTTTATACCATCCATTTTTTCAAAGAAATGGAACAAATGATCCTAAAATTTATATGGAACCAGAAAAGACCTCAAATAGCCAAAGGAACATTGAAAAAGAAAGCCAAAGTTGGTCGCATCACAATTCCAGACTTCAAGCTCTATTACAAAGCTGTCATCATCAAGACAGCATGGTACTGGCACAAAAACGGAAACATAGATCAATGGAACAGAATAGGAGCCCAGAATTAGACCCTCAACTCTATGGTCAACTAATCTTCGACAAAGCTAGAAACAGCTCTTTAATCATCTTGGACATTTGTCTTTTTAAATTTTTTTCCAGTTTGTTGTAAGGTTAGATTCCTAGAAGTGGGTTTATTGGTCAAATGGGAAAAATATGTGTGATATTGCCAAATTCCCCTTCCTAGGGATTGTATTATTTTACTTTCTCTTCAGCAACGTGTGAACATGCCTGTATTCCCATAGCTGTGAAGAGAACAAACTGTCAAACTTTTTCTGCCAATATTATAGATGAGAAATGGTGCCTTAGTGTGGCTTTACATTCTGTTTACCTTATTATGTGTTCAGCATTTTTCAAAAGGTGATGGGTTATTTGTATCTTTTCTTCTGTGAACTCCCTTTTATGTCTTTAAACCACTTATCTCTAGATTTCCTAGCTTCTTTTTTTAGCTTCCTAGCTTCTTTAGAAGCTCTTCGTATATTAGGGATATGAATTCTGTGTGACAAATATTTTTCCAAGATTGCCATTTTTTTCTATTTAGTGGCTTGTGGCATGTAACCAAAAGAAAGATGACCAGACATTATGCAGATATGAAAACTATTAACCTGAATAGGGCTCTAGATATAACCTAAAGAGCACCACAGAATTTTAATCCACAAAATAGGATGAGAAATTCTACAAGGCAAATAGCACAGTTGCCAAAACAAAAAAATGGTGCAAGAAGAAAAAATGTACACAGAAAGGAAACCTATACATTAAAAGAGAATTGAGTCATATCAGCCATTCATTCACAAGGAGTAGATGATCTGATATTATTAAGATCACAATTCAAATGGGCTCCCCAACAAGCAAATTAATTCACCCTTTAGAAAACAAATGGAGAAATATGAATATTTATTGGTTGTAATTTTGCTGATAAGACTGCTGGACTCCACTGGAATTTGAGTTATAGGCATGGGAGAAAGAAGAAAATCATGGAAGATAGCCAAAAGAAAGGATAAATTAATTGCAGTTGGGGATGGAGAAGAGATAGTGTGGAAAACTTGAGAAAAATATAAGGATTAACTTAGTACATATATATACATATACATTTTAAAGATTTATTTATTTTAGGGAGAGAGAGAGCACAGGCAGAGGCAGAGGGAAAGACTTTGAACTGACTCCTTGTTGAGCTTGGAGCCCGACATGAGACTTGATCTTAAGACCCAGAGATCATGACCTGAGCCAAACCAAGAGTCAGATGCTTAACTGACTGTGACACTCAGGGGCCCCTATATTTTGAATACACATATATTTGTGAAGACTCAACAATATGTATGCTTTCAGTTGCTATATGGAAAGAAAAACCTAAGTGTCCTCCAGCACTTCATTGCAGGATATTTTTTAAATGTTCTTTTCCTAAGGAGAGGAAAAAGTACTGATTAAAGTCATTACCCACATACTTGTTTATTAAGTCTTATCTCAGTATTCTAATTTTCATGGTATCTTTGAAGCAGTAAGAGGAGTATAATGAGAATGGATCCTAATCCCTAAGAAGTGAGAGACATAAGGAAAGAAGAAAGGGAAGAAGGAAGAGAGAGAAGAGGAAAAGGCGGGTGGGGGAGAAGAAAATGAAGAGGAAGATGAGGGAGAGGAAGAAAACAGAAAAGAAAGAGGAAGAGAGGAAGAAAGGAGGGAGTGAGGAAGAAAATGAAACAAAAACCAAATTAGTATTTTTTATATATTGGCTATATAAGATTTCTCATGCAAATTAATGGTATTTCAGAACAGTAAGAATATGAACATTTCACGTTCAGCTTTCCTCTTCATCGACTGTGTGTCTTCACTGATCGTCCTCGGCACATGGTCAACAAAGAGATGAAATGGTTTTGTTCTGTCTCGAAACCCATTTGTTAGTATGAGAAATCGTAAGGAACCAAGGTAGGAAAGATACTAATGCTGCTGAATAATTGGATATAGGATTTTTCGATGAAAATTGTTGAAAATTTATAAGTTAATTTGCCTATTTATAGAAGCTTCAGGGGAGGGAAGATACATAAGGCAGGATCCAGTATCTTCAGCTACGTGTTTGCTCTCCTTATAGCAAACTCTAGCCTGAATTCAGAGAGGCTACAAATGAAGATCAGTAGTCTGGGTCCAAAGAAGTAGAAATAGTCTTGTTAAATAAGTCTTGTTAAATAGTCTTGTTAAATAAATAGTTAAATAGTTTAATAAATATTTAAATAAATAGCCTGTTAAATAAATATGCTGAGGTGACTCAGCATATTCTGGCAACTGTAACCATTTGGCCCTTTTGTCTCCTAGAAGTACTAATGATATCTTTTAGGATATAGAATAATCTAACCTCTAACATGTTACTAATGCAGGTCTAGTTTAATGGGTTGAGGCCAGTCTGAAAAGGATAAACTCATTGGAGTAGAAGCAGAAAATAAACTGAAGATATATCCCCAATATGTTTCTCCTCAGACTAACATGGTCTTAGTTCTCTGATCACTAAGAAGAATTTGTAATAGACTCAACCGATGAAGTAATTATTATTAGCTATTATGATCCTTTATACTTTTTTCTTAAAGATTTTATTTATTTATTTGACACACAGAGAGAGGTCACAAGTAGGCAGAGCAGCAGGCAGAGAGAGAGGGGGAAACAGGCACCCCACTGAGCAGAGAGCCCGAGGTGGGGCTCGATCCCAGGACCCTGAGATCATGACCTGAGCAGAAGGCAGAGACTTGACCCACTGAGCCACCCAGGTGCCCTGATCCTTTGTACTCTACAAAACATGCTCACTACCTACCTATTACTCCAAAATAACTTTCATTTTTGACTTGTTATTTTGTGACTGGTGCTCCACATGGAAAGCGAGCATGCTCAACTCAGTTAATTTTTGAAATTATTCATAAGGTGAAAATTTCCTCGTCTTAGAAATGAGGCATAAGAATTTTAGGGAAAACTGACCCCAGATCTCACAACTGGAACTTAAAGGGCAAGGTATAATAAAGCCAGGGCTGCTCTTATCCAAACCTTAGGACTCACATACTGTGAGACACTCTTTCACATGTTCTGTTAATGTTGTCTAAGAAGTGGAGGCTTGAAGAAGTGGTTTACCCAAGAGATGCAGCCACCTGAGGAGGACACAGATCTGTATTTAGGTGTTTCCTTTTTAATTTCAAGTATTTTCCCTACTCTAGCAGTTTCTCAAATCATTGGTCACATAAAAGCATAAGAAATATTTCTCTGTTCCCTATTCTTTATGAAGTTTATAAATATTCTTATCCCAGAAAGGTCTTCAGGTTGTACTTTCTGTATAAATTGTGGTAAGATCTAGACTCACGTGGGCATATTTCTAACTGCACAATGTAATTACTAAAAAAAGAAAAATTGTACTGATTTTGGGGGGATTCTAGGGTTGAGTAAATAATTTGAATATAGTGATACCACATGTAATTTTAACCTAAGAACTGATACTTCCTATGGAGTAAGTTAAGTATCAACCTTGTGGATAATTCAGTGTTACAAATGTAACATTTTTGCATCCATATCAAGTCAGCCTTTGGGGGGATCTTTTTTGTTTACAGAAGGGGGGGGACAAAATATGGATGAATACACAGAGGTATAGGGTGGTTCTATGCCCCAGACCTGAAATCAGGATGCTGAGGCATGAAAGTTGAGAGCCTTCAATCTTATTCAATCAATAAGGTCAGACATGTTGCTTAATTTCTCTGATTTTCATTTTCTCACCTGAAAATTAGACTCTTAAGACCTACTTTAAGACAAGGTAACTTTCCTTACTTGAAGAAGTTACCATTACATAGTTGAAGTGGAAATGAAAAGTAGAGTTGTTTTTCTCTATTTTTCTCTGAATTGCCTAGTTGATGCATGCGTGTCCACAGAGGAATGGGCTGCCTCTCTTTCTTCATTAATAGTTACAGTTCATGCTACCTTTCAGCCTCCCCCATGGTAGCCTAGTGTAAGGTACAGTGACTTTGCTGCCTCCAGTCCATAAAATAATGGTCTCAATAGTAACACCTGATTCTTCATGGGTGCTTATTGAGTGTATCTTATTTCATGGTGCTCTACATACTATGTCTCCATTTGCCCAAACCTCTCCAGGAGTTATGGGAGGATAAGAGGACTATCTAGCACCTGAGGAAATGGGGCCTCTAGAGCATTTGAAATCTACCTAGAATCACAGAGCTGGTGAGAGATTAAAGAATTCAAGCCCAAGAATCTCCGACTGCAAAGCCAATATTCTTTCAGCTCTGCCAGGTTATCTTTGCTTTCCTTTATTTTTGGTTACTCAAGAATTTTCTGCCCTCTTTGGAAATCATGCTATATAGATCAGTCTATCCGTCTGTCTGATTATCTATCAGAAATCATGCTATATAGATCAGTCTATCAGTCTATCTGAGTATCTGTCATCTATCTCTGTCCTTACATGTTTCAGAAATGATGCAGCCAAGCGTATTCATTGTTGAGATAGTTTAGGTCCATTGTAATCTTTCCCGTTATGATAAATTAAATTTTAAATTAAATTTTTAAATTTAAAATTAAATTTAAATTAATTTTAACTGAGATGCTGCCATGTACACTTATAAATACAAGCAATTAGTAACGTTTCTGAGAGCCAGTGAGTACAGAATCTCAACATTTAGCCAAGTACTCTTAGCACAAATATCAACTTGGAAGTGGAGCCCGAGACAGAGATTTGGGTGCACGTTGCTACTGATGGAGTGCATTGTAGTTTCCTTCTGTTCAACTGTTTGATAAATGGTAGGGAAAAAATTAGGGGACTTGTCAGGGTTCCTGTAGAGGTAGTGTGCCAGGCACACAAGGGAGGAAGCCTAAGTCAAGGCCAGGACCACAGATGCCATTGATCCCATTGACAGAGGGCCTGCAGTTGATTCAGGACTTCTGATCATCATTTATGATTGGTTTATGGTTGAAGCCTGATGGAATCTGAAATTTAGAGGCATTAGTAGAACATCTGAGGATCCTAATATCAGTCAATTATTATTTGCCTCCTATACTTACATTTTGTATGTGTACATGTGTGTGTGAACATCTGTGTGCTTTTGCACATCCACCAATTCAAGCCATGCTGATGGAAAATTGCATATCAATGTTGAAAGGAATTGAGTCTTTGGAATGAGGTACAATCTGTTTGGGCTGTCATGAGTCTGGTTCAAACATTTGGCAACTTCTTCCTAGTCTTCTAATACTCATTTCTATTTTGCATTCCCCCAGAATTCTGTGTGCGCCTCTCCACATGGATATGATTATTTGTGTATATTAAACTCTGTAAATGACTATCCTAGTGCTCTGTATCATACTTTTCTGATTGCTAAAGTGTTGGAATATCTCCCAAAGCAGTTACCAAACTCAAAGAATATGATTGAGTAGAATAACTTTGCAGATATGGGACAGTTAAAAACATTTTTCTGTTGCTAATTGCATCCTCTGAAGAGTTATAAATATGTCCACAAAAGAGAATGTGATCAGAAAAAAATAGCAAAATTCTTTGTTCATAATGTCTACCACAGAATGTGCATTGTTATAACAAAATGTGGATGTCTTTCCAAAAAAAAAAAAAAAGCTGAAACAAAATAGAAAATTCATCCTCTGTCATCTTCTGTTTGAACCATAATATTGAACATGATGGAGAACCTCTGTTTGGATTTATTGATTTTGTGATTATTGAATTTAGTAAAAAGAAGGTAAAGATTTCTCATCTATGACATATGCTTTTAATGACATTCAAAAACAATTTTGCCTCAGCTATATTATTCTGTGGATCATGAAAGGACTTTAAGTAATAAGCACAAAGTTCCGCTGTTAATCTTTTGTAGGAAGAAATCGATAAAATCTTTTAAATGTATCACAGATAAAAAGGGAGTATTATACAGGATATAAAAAGCTTTACTCTATAGTTAATGTAATGGACATAACTGTAATGATATTGGAAAATGCATGTATTACATTAAGCCACACAATTTCTGAATTTGCTGCAGGCGATTTAAAGAGGATTTCCTTAGTTCTTCCCTAGGGAAGATGATAAGGGGGGGCCTCTCTCACACAAGCCTGCCTCCTCACCATCCATCATTTCAAAGAGACATATATCACCTCCAAAGTGCTTTAAGGCAGCTGCAAGCAAGTGTCACTTTGAGTTAAATGCATTATTAAACTGTTGGGAAATTTCACATCATGGGTCATTTATCTATGCTAAATTGGGTCAAAAGCCTCTGCACAGGCCTAGATAAATGAGAGAGGAGAGCAAAATTCTCCTGTGGGAAGTAGTACTTTGACAAGCTTTATGAGTGTGGCTTATTTATTTATTTATTGAGTAGCCATGGGGAAGGGAGCTTGTCTTATTTGTGTGTGTGTGTGTGCGTGCACGCGCCTCCCTGGCGGTATGGTCATTTTAAAAGGTAATCAAAACTACAGAAATTATCTCCTCTGATAAATACAGTTGAGTATTCACCATATCTCTAAATGCCGCTAGAATTAGATGTTGTGAGGGGTGCTGGGTGGCTCAGTGGGTTAAAACCTCTGCCTTCAGCTCAGGTCATGATCCTAAGGTTCTGGGATCGAGCCCCACATCGGGCTCTCTGCTCAGCAGAGAGTCTGCTTCCTCCTCTCTCTCTCTGCCTGCCTCTCTGCCTACTTGTGATCTCTGTCTGTCAAATAAATAAAATCTTAAAAAAAAAATGATGTCTAAAGACATTAATTAATTAATGTTTAATTAATTTGTAGGCATAGTCTAATGCCTTTCCAGCTTGGTGGGAAGGACCTAACTGCCTCAGTAGATTTCCATAAAAAAATGGAGTGGGGATGCAGATGAAAGAGGGATTAGATCTTTCAGGGTTTGAATGGTGCAGCTAGGCAAGGTGAACTGAGTAGAATCCTTGATGCATAGTGACTTGCCAGATGGAGAAAGTCACAGAGTCCAGTTCTAGGATGAAGAAACAGCAGGAAATCAGAAAGCAGGAGAGAAGTAGGTATGGATTTAAGATTATGGTGGCATTTGTCTTCCAAATTAGGACATTTTATAGAATGAAGGAGGCACAATTTACAAGCTGGAGCAACTGATATTAACCAAATCTGTCCCAGGCAAATACAGACACATGGTTTAGATGTGTTCCTATCTCATCAGTACCTTAAATGGGGTTGTTAAAAACCTTTGTATAGGAAATTCAGATACAACACTGTCAGTATATTTAAGTACCACTAAACTGTACACTTAAAAACGGTTAAAATAGTAAATTCCATGTTGTGTATATATCGCCATAATTAAAAAAAGAAAAAGACAATCCGGAACCTTAGACTTTCTGTGTGGACACATTTTCTTAGGTAAACATTTACCAAGGTGTTAGTTATGAAGATTTAGAAAGGAGACAGAGTTATATAAATATAAGTTATTCTGATTTAACAGACTTATTGTTTTATTGGATCTTTGATATTCTAGTATTTTGAGGAATTCTGTGATTTTGCCTCTATTGCCATTTAATCAAACCTTATTGTTCATTGGTGTATATGTTATATAGGGAGAGAAAACAAAGAAGAAGCTGGAGCACAGACCTATAGAAAGAATTTTCCTGAATGATTAAACCTTTCATAGTTTGCGTAACTAGCATTTTTTGAGCATCTAATGGCTATTTTGTCATACTGTGAATGGTTTATGTCACAAAAACTTGAAGTCTCATTTGAGACTTTGCTCAGTCTCTTGAACAAGCAAAAAATTGTCATGCTTTGTGCTTTTATTGAGGTGTAACTCACATGCTGTACAATTTCACTCATTAAAATGTAAAACTCTTTGGTGTTTAGTATAGTCACAGAATTGTGCCGCCACCCAAAATCTAATGATAGAACGTTTACATCAACGCAGAAGAAATCCTTGTATACATCAGCAGTTATCTCCGGTCCACCTACCTCCCCACAGACACTCAACCCAGTCATAGGCAACCACTAATCTACTTCCTTGCTATAAAGATTTGCTTGTTCTGAGCACTTTGTATAAATATAACCTTACAAAATACAATCTTTTATGATATACTTCTCACTTAGCATGTTTTCAAGATTCATCCAAGTGGCATGTTCAGTACCTCAATCTTTGTTATCACTAAATAATACCCCATTTTAAGGATATATCACATTTTTTATTAGTTTATGGACATTTCGGTTGTCTATACTTTTGGGTTATTATGAATAATGCTGCATTGAACATCCATTTACAAGTTTTGGTGTACATGGACATTTTCATTTCCCTGGGTATATATCTAGGAGTGGGATTGCCAGGTGATATGGTAATCTGTGATTAACCATTTGAGGAACTGCCATACTGCTCTCCAAAGTGACTGCACCATTTTACGTTCCCACCAGCAATACAGGAAAATCCCAGTTCTTTATTTCTGTTCCTTGCTATTGTTTGTTTTTTCATATCCATCCTAGTGTATATGAAGTCATATCTCATTGTGGTTTTGATTTACATTTTCGTGATGGTTGTTAATGTCTGTATGTGCTTATGGTTATCTTAGGGGTGACTTAAATAACAGGCGTCAGTTTCTCACAGTTCTGGAGGCTAGAAGTACATGATCAGGTGCCACAGATTTGGTTTTGGGGAGGGTTTTCTTCCTGGCTTGCAGATAACTACCTTCTCACCATGTGCTCATATGTTTTTCATTTGTTTATTTGTTTTGTTTTGTTTTTTTCCCTTGGTTCATGAAAGTGGAGACAGAGTGAGCATTCCTGTCTATTCCTTTTCTTGTAAGGGCACTACTACCATCATGAGGGTCGCACCCTGATGAACCTAGTCTAAATCTAATTAGCATGTCTAACATTTGGTCTCCTAATGCTATCACATTGGGGTTTAGGGTTTCAACACGTGGATTTTGTGATGACACAAACATTCAGTCCATAACAGTAGTCATTTGTGTGTCTTCACTAGAGGAATGTCTACTCTGTTCCTTTACCCATTTTTAAACTGGATTATTTTTTGCATTCTTGAGTTTTAAGTGTTCTTTATATTTTCTTGATACAAATCCTTTATCGGATATATGATTTGCAAGTATTTCCCCCCATTTTGTGGATTATCTTCATTTTCTCTTTGTTATAATGTCTAAATTAATTCCATTGTAGTGGAGAATATGCTTTACATGATTTCAGTTCTTTTTTAAAAATTCTGTCAATTAACATATGGTGTTGTATTAGTTTCAGGTGTACAATATAGTGATTCAACAATTCCATCCATTACTCAGTGCTAATCATGGTGAATGTTCTCTTAATCCCCTTCACCTATTTTACCCACCCCACACTCACACCCCCTCTGGTAACCCATCAGTTTATGGTCTAGAGTTAAGAGTCTGTTTTTTTGGTTGCTCTCCTTTTTGTCCTTTGTTCATTTGTTTTGTTTCTTAAAGTCCACATATGAATGAAATCGTACGGTATTTGTCTTTCTCTGACTTATTTCACTTAGTATTATACGCTCTAGAGCCATACATGTTGTTGCAAATGGCAAAATTTCATTCTTTCTTATGGCTGAATCATATTCCATGGTGTGTATTTACATCTTTTTTATCCATTCATCTATTGATGGACACGTGGGTTGCTTCCATGTTTTGACATTTAAATAATGCTACAATAAACATTTGGGTGCATATACTTTTTTGAATTAGTGCTTTTGTATTCTTTGGGTAAATAGCCAGGAGTACAATTACTGGATCATATGGTAATTCTGTATTTAATTTTTTGAGGATCCTCTATACTGTTTTCCACAGCGGCTACACTAGTTTGCGTTCCCACCGACAGTGCATGAAGGTTCTTGTTTCTCTACATCCTTGCCAAAAGTTGCTGTTACTTATGTTTGATTTTAGACATTCCTACATGTGTGAAGTGATATCTTACAGTGGTTTTGACTTGGCATGTCCCTGCCGATGAGTGATGTTGAGCACCTTTTCATGTATTGGTTGGCCATCTGTATGTCTTCTTTGGAAAAATGTCTATTGTGTCTTCTGCCCACTTTTTAATTGGATGATGTTGAAGATTTGGTGTTGAGTTGTGTAAGTTCTTTATATATTTTGGATACTAACCCTTCATTGGATATGCCATTTACAAATTTCTTCTCCTACTCAGTAAGTTGTCTTTTTATTTTGTTGATTATTTCCTTTGTTATGCAGAAGGTTTTTTAAAAATTTTTATATAGTCCAAATAGTTTATTTTTGCTTTTATTTCACTTGCCTCAGTAGACGTATCTAGAAAATTGCTGCTGTAGCTGATGTCAGAAAAAGAGGAGAGTCTGTGCTCTCCTCTAGGATTTCTATGGTTTCCAGGCTCACATTTAGTCCTTATCCTAGTTGAGTTTATTTTTGTGTATGTGTATAGCTGTCCAGGTTTCTCAATACCATTTGTTGAAGAGACTTTCTTTTTCCCATTGCACGTTCTTGCCTCCTTGGTTGACGATTAATTTACCATATAAACATGATTTCAATTCTTTTAAAAATGTGGAGGCCTGTTGGGATGCCTGGGGGGCTCAGTCACTTTAGGATCTGCCTTTAGCTCAGTTCATGATCCCAAGGTCATGCCCTGGGTTCTGCATTGGGTCCTGCATTGGGCTCCTGGCTCAGCCGGGGAGTCTGTTTCTCCCTCTGCCCCTTCCCTGCTCATGTTCACTTGTATGCATGCTCTCATTCTCTCAAATAAATAAGTAAGTAAATAAATAAATAATGTGGAGGCTTTTTTAAACCTTATATATGGTCTGTGCTGGAAAATATTACATATGTATCTGAAAAGAATATAAGTTCTGCTACTATTAGGTAGTGTTCTATGAATCTCTCTTGGGTGTAGATGGTTTATAGGGTTTTTCAGATCTTCCTTTTTTAAAAAAATTTATTTATTTGACAGACAGAGATCACAAGTGGGCAGAGAGGCAAGCAGAGAGAGAGGGGGAAGCAGGCTCCCTGCTGAACAGAGAGCCCGATATGGTGCTTGATCCCAGGACCCTGGGATCATGACATGAACCGAAGAGGCTTTAACCCACTGAGCCACCCAGGTGCCCCTTGTCCAAATCTTCAAATAGAAGATTTGATTGATTGATTGATTTTAGAGCGCATGCAAGCAAGGAGAGGCAGAAGGAGAGAATCCGAAGCAGACTCCCTGCAGAGTGCAGAGCCTGATGCAGGGGTCAATCCCATGACCCTGAGATAATGACCTGAGCCAAAATTATGAGTTGGAGTTTAACTGACTGAGCCACCCAGGTGCCCCTTCAAATTTTCTGTTTAATAAAGTCTTTTCTGTTTACTTGGAGTAGTTTCTCACACACTTTGGAGATGTTGCTTAAGCGTTTACATTGAACCAAGTGAAGCATTAATAAAATAGATGTTTAAGGACAGTTTGTATTATCTTAGCTGGGTTCCACCAGAAACATCTCAGAGAAAGAGCTATGGAAGGAGTTTATCTTGGATGTGATCTCAGGAAATACCACTGGAAAAGTAAGATTGGAAAGACAAGGAGCCAAAGATGACTCTGTGATCAACCCAGTGACTGCAGTGACTATTGAAACTTAATCCCTTGGGAAATAGAATTCACATCTCAGAGTAACCTACTCAAGATTTTAGGGATGTGGGACATTTTAATGTCACCTCTGGTCAGTTAGTGGTTGAGGGTTCTGTTAGTCTGCTAGGCTGCCACAAATTACCTAGTGAGGCTCCAGAGAGGCAGACAGATAAACAAATGAAAGATGAGGTGGTGTGTTAATGTACTTAGATGTCAAAATTCAGTCAGCTAGCTCCTCTCAGCAGAGGTGCTGGTAGAGAAGGCAGCTCTAATCTCCACTTCTTAGATTATAAACCATAGAAGGGATTTATTCACAAGTGTTTTGATTTCAGCAATGCATTCAGAGGCTTTTCCCTCCCTTATTCATTTTCCTCAGGGTTGCAGAAGAGTAAAATGCCAAAAAAGACAAACCAAGGCTTTCTCTTCAGTTAGGAGAAAGTATTTTAAAAAGTTTTTCCTCTTTCCCTCTCTCTCTCTCTGGAGGAGCCAAAGCTGTTAGCAGCTGAGAAAAACCACACTGAAGGAGTTTTGATGCCAAGCTGGCTTGAATCCTAGAGTCATGCATACTCCTTCAAAAAGGGGTTTTGACTCCAGGCTAAGGAATCTTACATGTTAGAAGGGAATAGCCTCATCAAAGTTTGAACATTTGCATTTAATTCACTATTTTGCTGTATCCCAAGATAGCTTTTTCAGTTATTACAAAATGTAAGACACTCTTCTCCTGAGAGAAAAAAGAAGAATCATCCACTTGCCTTTTGAGAGTTAAAATTATATGATTCCTTAATTACCATAGGCTTGGTTGGAACTAGCTCCCTGGATGAAAAGCAATCCTGTTTACTTATGGCATACACATGTATGGATATGGTTGTCTGCTCTAAAAGGGAAACAATTGAAAATGGGATTGTCTAGAAGTTCATGGACATGAATATTTGTAAGTTTATTTTTTAATTTCTTTAAAGATTTTATTTACTTGAGAGAGAAAGAGATAGCTTGGGGTACCTGGGTGGCTCATTGGGTTAAGCCTCTGCCTTTAGCTCAGGTCGTGGTCTCAGGGTCCTGGGATCAAGCCCCGCATTGGGCTCTCTGCTCTGCGGGGAGTCTGCCTCCCCCTCTCTCTCTGCCTGCCTCTCTGCCTACTTGTGATCTCTCCCTCTCTCTGTCAAATAAATAATAAATAAAATCTTAAAAAAAGAGAGAGAGAGAGAGCTTGAATTGGCAGGGGGAGAGGCAGATGGAGAGGGAGAAGCAGACTCCCTTCTGAGCAGGGAGCCTGACATGGGGCTTGATCCCACGGATCCCAGGATCCTGGGATCATGAACCTAGCCGAGGGCAGAGCTTAATCGACTGAGCCACCCAGGTTGCCCCTATTTGCAATTTTTAACGTATACCTAAGTTAGAACTCAATAGTGATTGTCCTAAAGGGTGACATAGTCATCTACAAATGGAATTAGAAAAAATTATAGAGGGTGTGGACAATTTATATTAATCTTTGGCGAAGATATCACCAGATGATGTAACATGTCTCTGATCTCATAGTGCATAGAACTTAAAAAATATTCATTTTCTATCTGAAATTCAGGTTCACCTGGATATTGTATTTTTGTTTACCAAATATGACAAACCTAGGTCACTCAGGGTAACTGGAAATACCAGAACTCAAGCCATGCTGGCTACTTCAAAGTACATGGAGGTACTGAATAATATTGGTAGAACTATATTAAATGCACGGATACTGAATGTACTGAGTTGAATGGTGACTCAGTATTTTCTTCTTCTCTTTGTGATGCTGGTGTGCTGATGAGCACTTATTTGTATTGTAGTTAAAAGCCTTGTGTTTAGAATTCCTGAGAGTTAGACTTGAGCCATTCTTCTTCCCCTTGCCAGCAAAGCAACTCAAGTCATGTTACTGAGTCTGTTTTCTACTTTGACAAACGAGCATTGTTTTGACTCCATCAATATGTAAGTCAACATGTTGTCCAATTGGCTTGTACCTGACATGGTATGAAGAATTAAACATAGATGATTTCAGTGAGTCTTCATAAGAAAGATCTGAAGGCAGACACTTGTAGTAAAAACCTGACTCCATTTTTGGTGTTTGACTGCTAACAGATTTTAAGCTTCACTCCTGACTCTTCGCCTCTGTCCACATCAGAGCAAGCTATAGAGCTTGATGTACCTCCTTTGTTGCCTGGACGGAGTTCGTGGTACAGGAACCCATATCCTAGATCCACTCATTTGCTACCATGAATGTACCAGGCCAATCTCCTTTCCCTGAGTCATTTTAGGACCAGAATGAGAACCTGCTCTGCTTTCCTCAGAAAGACTCATTCTTTGAGTAATGAACTTTTTTCATATTTTCTTATATTTGGGTGGTGTTGTGTATTGTGTATGTGTGTGTGTGTGTGTGTGTGTGTGTTTAGTCTCAACTTCTGACCCAAATTTTGGATGAAGGGCCATATTATCTCTAGAGTGGCTACAATACTATTATTTTACCCAGTTTAAAAAAAACATTGACTTCCATGAGAGAATTAACTTACCCTAAATCATACACGCTAATAAATTATGGATCCTGGTTGAACCAAGGCACTCGGCTTTAAAAAGCCCAGCTTACCCGTTACTGTGGTGTCAGAAAGACTGTATGAGGAAACTTGTGTGGAATGTTTAGTACAGTACCTGACACACATTCAATGACCTATAAATGCATGTCACAACTGGGCAGAACCGGGAGATCTGTGTGTGTGGACATCAAAGTAGATGATTAGCCCACAGCATTTTGCCATCTCCCCCAAACTCAGAGTTTTCTTAGAAATAAAGGTTTATTTGTACCTCAGTCACCTGATGCTTTCACACATGCCCTGCCTCTCATCCCAAAGCACTTAAAATGCACAGCTTTCATCAGCCCAAAACAATATATTTACTTTCTAGTCTCATGTCTTTCATCCCCTGCTTGTTTGCTGGAGGCTGCTGGCTGGCTGTCAGTGATGACAGTCCCCATCTGTCATCTGTGTATGAGGGCCTAGGCACTGCCTTTCACGGAGACCTGCGGGCTATGCCTTCGAGTTGCCTGGGCAGTGGGGGCTCTGCTAAGACACTGAGGTATCCCGCGGTTCTCTGCTGCACTGTGTAAGGCCCAGGTAAACCCATCCTAATCCAAGAGTGACATCTTCCTGCTAGACCCAGAAAGCATTAGAGGGGCAAACATGGATTGGCACAGTAGGATAGCTGGGGAAAACACAAGATTCTGTGCTAGAATAATCAAAATCATGATTACAAATATTTCTAAGCTGAGAGTGTCTTTTTAACTCAGGTGGTTGGAGGACATTTGTTCTCCACAAAGGGCCCCTTAGGTTTTGTTTCTAACAGCAGAAAAATATTAGATAGGTAGCGGAATTACCTGAGAGCTAAAAATATTTTTGTTGTAAATAGAATCTTATCAAGAAGATACATATGCTCACAGAATTCTGGAATGTTAAACAGGTCTTCCTAATAGCCGCCGCTGTTACTTCTTCCCGCCCTCCTCTCCATCTGCTGCTGACTCAACTAGTACTGCTTCTGGTAATAATAAGTAAGCACTCCCAAAGGGTAGCTAGTTTATACACCATACACTGTTCTAAGTGCTTTACGTACAAGAGTCTGTCCTCATTACTATACTGTAGAACAGGTTTTATTGCATTTTTTAAAACACCGTGTCCAAGCCATTCAACTGCTTGATAACTAAGCAAAGATTTGAACCCAGGTCTTTGTGACTCCAGAGACTGCTCTGATTTGGGGGGCATCTAATTATACTTAAATATTACCTTGTATAGCATCTTCTAGTGGAGAGAGCTCTGGGAATGTGTCCAAGGTTACAGGGAAGAAATTCTAGAATCTAGCTTTTCCTGGCTACAAATAAATAGCCTTCCTCATTTTATTCCAGATAAGTGATGGTGAAGGTTAAGTCTGTATTCCCACTAGTGTTTTTGGAGAGGGCACTTTCCATACGTACTTGTAGACAGCTAACGCTCTGAGAGAGAAGGTGGGATGTATTTTGTGTACAAGTTAGAGATATGCTGTATGTGGAAATGCTGTAGACTGATCCTCTCCAGCTTCCCCTCCCTTATAGTTTTCTTCCTAATACTACCCTGCTCTGCTTTCCACGCAAGAACAGCTATTCATCCATTTCCCAATGAGTCCATGACACATTGCTTGTACTTCTTTTACTATTTCTCTCATGGCTCTGTCACGATGTGTTATCTGTCTGTGTTTCCTTCTAGACTGCAAGGAACTTAAGGGTAAGAAACATAATGTGTTTTTATAGCCATCTCAGGCACGGACAAGATCCAGAATGATTTTACAAATGGCCGACTGACCAACTCGCACTGCTTCACCCATAGTTGCAAATGCTTTTGCCTCTTTCACTGGGAAGGGAGGAAAGGACGTAAGAGGAGAAGCGTGGGACCTGAAGGTCAGAGTGATAAGCAAGGAGTCAAGATGGCAAGACACAGGTGTTACCGTGCACACTTGCGCCTGGAAAGGTTCTATGAAGGGCAAACTAACATTAAGTGGTAGAATATGTAACACTATTTATAAATGGATTTTTTCAACTGCAGACATCGTTCCTGGATAGAAGAGCATCGTCTTGATTCAAACGGTCCCAGAGTACAAAATACTTGGTAGCGTCAAATCTTTGATGTTTTCTGGGAAACAAAGAATGTGTTCAGTGAATGCTCTTTCATGCGTTGAATATGATCAGTGTTGTTCGCCAGGTGACCCTTAAACTGTTACAGAAAGACGTGGGGCTTCTGAGGGTGAAAAACTGCATCCAAACTGCTTTGATTTGCCTAAGACACTTCCCAGGGCAGCATTCAGAATGAGGGATGCAGTGAAAAAAGGCATGGTAACCAAAATAAGAAGCAAATTGAATACCTTCACTGTTGAACATCATGAGGTATTTTACTAAGTGGCTTAAATGGAAAATATTTTTTTAAGGAAAAGGATGACAGGCATTTTTGAGCTGAACTAGAGAAAATGTTTTGGGGAAATTCTCAGCAGTATTGTAGGAAGAAGGAGTATCAACTCTTGGAATCATAACACGGTGTCCATACATATTCAGGGCAAATTTTTCCTCAAATGTCAGCATATTACATTGTAAGTTCATATCTGATTTTCTGTCTGTTATTATATCTAGGTCTCTTTAGGCTGATTCCAGCCATATTTCCAGCCATATTTGCCCTGTCCCGCTCTGGATTACATGGACTATTGAGGGCACTAAGAAATCAAAACCCAGGAGTTGTCAGTACCAAAGCACCTGCCTTGCCTGCCCTACCTATGTGAATGGAAGGGAGAAGCCTACATTAATGGGATTTGTGTAACGGGGAAAAAGATGAATGTATACCAGTCTCTACTGTATGTAGGAGAGGACATGGTAATAAGGAGAAACAACTACTACCAGGGTGTCTGTGACTTTACAAGGGCCATTTCCTATCATGCGGAGGGGTGGATAAATGACAAAATGAGAGATGAGCAAAACATCAGAATAAAAGAAATGAGATAGCAGAACAGAGAACAATTTTTACATTGTTGTAGTATGTTAATCATGTGACCAGTTATCCCATATAATCCTCACAACCGCATGCTGAAAAAAATGATCACATGTGTAAATGAGTCAGCTTAGATTTATTTTTTTAGGGGGTGAAGAAGGAGTAGTGGGCCAGCAGACTGCAAAAATCGCCAAGTCTGGCAATACCACATTTCTGCAGAGGCTCTTTAAAGTCGGCTACTTACAGATGAAAATACACATTTCTAAAACCATTGTCCAGCTCACCAGTTGTGTGACTTCAAACAGGAGACGTTATTTCTCTGAACCTCTTCCTGGTTGTTAAAAGGAGAATGATACTTTTGTAGAGCCATTTTAAGGATGGAATATAATGTGCCTAGCATATCACAGAAAAATAGGCAGAAGAAACCAGCAGTGGTGACGATAGCCGTGGTGACAGAGAGGCTCCCATCTGTACAAGAGGCGAAGGAAGACAATTATTTTTTCCTTTTGTCTTTACAAATGCTGCCGTCAGCACAACTCACACTCACCAAGAGTGGCTTGTGTGGGGGTCAGGGACTCTGAAAGGGCCTAAGGAACTGGAACCAACTGAACCCTGTTTGGGTGGGGTAGGAGGTGCTCAGAAGACACAGGAGATGGATGAGGACGTTGCCCCTCAGCCACGCTATTGAGATGACTTAGATTTTAATCTTGGCTAATCTGGCACTGGGAGAAAGAACTGACTAGTTTTGCATTTTCAATGCCAGTAATCTTGCATGATTTTGTGTCCATTAAACTTCCTAAGATAACTGGGACCTGAGGTTTGGAATGTTGAGGGCAGGAGAGCATAATCTGATTCGAGCGCTGGTAGCGTCGTTTGTCGCTCTGGTGTGTGGTAAGAGGAGCAAGCTGGGAGAGGGGAAAGTTTGAAGAGAGGTTCGAGGTCTTTGGATCTGAGTGGACGGGTCTCTGGAGGAGAGATTCTGCACAGGCCCAGGGCGGGGGCTGGGGGAACAGAATAGGTAGAAATTATAAGGAGATAGGTTTCAGGTTAGTACAGGGGCTAGAAATATTCCTTAGTAGTGATAATAAAAAACATTTAAAGATTAAACAGGCCCCTAAATGTGACCTACCCTTTCTTTAGAAGTGTGTATAAGAAGCCAGGTAACCACTGGAAAAAATGTTTTTGGAGGGAAAGACCTGATGTGAATACAACATTGAGCTGTATTACTCTAAGATTGCTTCCACCCTAAAGATTTAAGAGCTTTGATTGAGTGAGATATTCATTTTACTTGGTATCTATATATCTAGATATCTATAGATATATCAATATCGATAGATATCTAGATATATATATCTATAAATCGATATCGATATATCTATAGATATATAGATACGCACGGTTTTTTGTTTTTTTTTTTTTATATGAACACCTCAAATAGATTGATGGATAAATGTTGGTAAACACACAGATGGGGGAAATGGCCACTATTACAATCACAAATTTTTAATAACAGAAACTCAATGATTTTATTTATTTATTTGGCAGAGAGACAGCGAGAGAGGGAACACAAGCAGGGTGAGTGGGAGAGGGCGAAGCAGGCTTTCCCCTGGAGCAGAGAGCCCGATGTGGGGCTCTATCCCAGGACCCATGACCTGAGCCGAAGGCAGACACTTAATGACTGAGCCACCCAGGTGCCCCACAATAAATTTTTCTTAAAGTGGCAAAATCTCATTGCAGTATATATCTTATATGTATCTTTTCAGATATATGTATTATTTTTGCCCTGCCTTTGTCTAATTAATTGCTACTGAGTATTACAAACAATTCAGGTATCCTCTTCAAGTTCTTTATGCATGCTAGAGGTTTAGGTGATTTTTTTAATTCAAGGTAACAAAGAAGACAGCTGCTTAATAGATAACACTAACTTCTGGATATCCATGGAAGTGGAGAGCTGGAAAATGATCATACTGAATCGGGAATTCTAAATGATCTAAACTTTTCCCCGTCTTAATGATATTATTTTTCATTCAACAGTTTTTTTGAGCCCCATCTGATGGTAGCAATGTAGTGGGGGAAAAATCTTCATGATTGCCAAGAAGAAGGTGAACTCTAAGTATAATCCCACTGTCCCTGCAGAGTAGGGAATTAGGATATTCTAGTGCTATCTATCAGATGTGTGAGATGGAAGTGATAGGGAGCGTTTTATATAAATGATTAATTGGGGCCTGCCTTTGATATGGGACCAGAGCATCCTATGGGCATCATCCGTGTCCAAATGGTGGGCCATACATACATCTACAGTTGGACCCTTTTTGACTATGTCTGCTACTAGTCTTCTGGTGAGTCACCGTCTCTGGGAAAATGAGGCAGTTCAGAAATGAACTCATTAGCCCTCTTATGCATCTAATAAGAGCTGTGATAACTACTGACTTCAATCTGTAGTTCCCTGTAGAGTAATTCTCGTTTTTCTAACCTGTCATCAGATAACATTAATGTCTCAGTGAAAAACAATTTCTTTCCAAATTGTCTTTCAGGTAGCTGAAAGTAAGAATTAGGCTACTTATTTGTCTGATTTTTCCTAACCAGAGATAATAAGCTCGTAGGGAAAATAAAATTTGGTAATTACACATATCAAATGTCTAGCATGTTCTCTGGAAAGGTAAATTATATGTTGTTACACAAACATACAATAGGCAGAATTTCTCAATTACTGTGTAATGAATGTTCTGAGAGCAAAGAAGAATCTGAAAATTGTAATTACAATATCTTAATATATGACATTCGGTATCTTTAATTGAACCTCCCAAAATAAACTTAAAATCCTTGACTGTCCCCACCCCCTGCATATATTATGTGACAAGTGTTTCCTGATCCTTTCTATGTCACAGGAATTCTAGAAAACCCTGTGTTAGAATGTCGTAGCAATGCCTTGAATGAATTATTACAAAAATTTCAGTGATCACAAGGTTTGACTCATGGCCACCAGTAAATCATGTGCTATTAATATTGGTAACAGATACGATGTAGTTAGTCATGTTGAGGGAAATTTATTGTGATGGTATGGGTGGATCACCATCCTTACCAGATGTAAGAAGTTTTATTGAAGGCCAGTTACTAAGTTGGCCAGTTACTAAGTTCCACCAAGAAACACTTCAAGTGATGAAAATTAAATTTTAAGCCTCTGAATGATGATACCTGCATAAACAGGCTGGATTTCTTAAGCCTTTCAGCAAGTATAAATCAAAGCACATTAAATGTTTAGACTTTGAAATGCAGCTCAGTTTCAAGTTGGGCTGTGTGGCTGATTATTCTTTTCTAAACTGTTCAAAGACATCATCAATCAGATTTGAGAGTCCTGGAATGAGTATTAAAGTCAGCACATGAGTAGATCAGAGTCCAGCTATGAGAAGAAAATGTATATTTTGATTTATTTGATGAGGGCTCCTTGCTGGAGACATCCCAGATTGCGGTACTGTTCTCTTGCATTAGCACGATGAGATCATTGTGCAGAAATGGTGCTAATGTCTGTATTTAACGGGGAATTTTTGCGATGATAAATAGAGGCCAAAACATGAAATCTGCAAATTAATGTTTCTGGCCATCTCGAAGGACTGCCCACATTGGCTAGAGGCAGAATATACTCTTGGCCAAAGAAAATATATTAGCAAGCATGTCCTGAGAATTAAATTACTAATGTCTGTTATAGATTTTGAGTGTTACACAGTCATGATCTTGTGAATAGTTATAGTTATGTCTGTGGCTCTGGGCCATTAAAGATTACAGTTGCTTTTTTTCCTCCAGTCAGACAACTACCTTTGAAATACTATGATCAACTTCTTTTTTTCTTTTTTCCTTTCTGTGCTTCCTAAATTGTTCCTGATGTCTGAATAGAAAGCATGTCTTATTGTAATATCACTGGATGTCTTTTTATCAACTGCTACTTCTAGAATTGGGTCTAAAATAGAGAAAAGCATGGAACAAGTATTTTGGATCACTGAACTTGATCTCCCGTGTTATCTTAAACAGTTTCTTTGGCCTTTTGGAAAGTCTCCATCTGATTCCCAAAGCTAATAGATCCTTGACATCTATTAAATTCTATTAAATGATGCTCCCCTGAAGTAGGCAGGGAATAATACAGGTACTATCACTGATATTAGAATAAATAATAATCTAAAAGTTAGACCAATGCTAATAAGAGTAATTCAGCCCATGGTCTTTGAATTCTTATCCTATGATATGCCAGGCTGAAACACGTATTTGGCATGGATTATCTCATTTAATTCTCATGGTTCAGATGATATAGTAAGGCAGGTACTGTTATTAACCTATTTCAGACATTGGAGAGCAGGCGACTTAACTCATCCAAGGTAGCCTGACCAGTGAGAGTCAGTATTAGGATTCCGTTGTCTCTCCTTCCAGGAACTGTGTTCATAATGTCCCTTGTGCATAAGCCAGCTGTCTGTGTGTCTGTATACAGGCATCACCGTCTGTAGAAATGCCATATGATGTTTTATGAAGCATGTTCTGGTTTTGCCCAAAGCAGCTGGGACTAATCAGGCAGCATGGTGCCTGGTTGGAGGGGTAAGGATGCAGTGGAAGAAAAAGGGATTAAAAAGTTCTTTTTCTTCCATGGTAGACTACCAAGGACTCTGATTTGTAGTGCAGACATATGGCATTCAGACTAGAAATGTTTAAAATTCTTCAAAAATCATATAAAAATTGTGAAGAATATTTTTTCACCTTTCTCCAAGGGCCATTTGTTCCCACATTCTAATATGTTAATTCACTAGAGTTGTTGGCATAAACAAAGGCAATTGACGTTATGGGCTAGTTTTAACACTATCTCATTCATAAGAATATTAAATTATTTTAGGCAAAGTGGCTGTGTCAAACTGAATAGAAATAAAGGGAAAGTGGTAATTAGACTATGTTAAAATATAACCTCCAAGGATATTAAATATGCAAGAGCTCATCCATGAAAAATTAGACTGCAAGAGGTTACACCATGTATTGGCTTATTTTGTAAGATATCAAATTACCTCTTATGAATAAATATGACTAATAATGGTAACTCTATAATTTAATGCTATAATAGTAAAAATACTTTTTGATTCAAAAAACTTGTTATATATTTGATCCATTTTTCATTACCGGATCCTAACTATACATGTAATTAAATTAATAATTTCTTTTGACTTTAACAAACACATTTTCAGACATTTCATATTTTAAACTCTATTAATAAACTATTCTAGTAAAGGCTGGGTAAATGAATGCTAAGATTTAAATTTGAAATGGGAAATGATAAGACAAAGTATTCTGTCTCTTGGTAATTGTGTCAAATGTCCTGAAAGAGTAAACAGAGAGTCTCCCTTATGCACAAGGCATTTTGCTAGTTGTGGTTATAAGGGCAAATATGAAAAAAAAATTGCAAAAAATGAGCAGTATTCAAAATTTTACAGTCGGGGCACTTGGGTGCCTTAGTAGGTTAGGCATTCGACTCTTGATTTTGGCTTGGGTCATGAGGTCAGGTCATAGGGTTGAGCCCCCTGTCAGGTTCCATGCTCAGGATGGAGTCTGCTTCAGAGTCTCTCTGTCCCTCTTCCTCTTCCCCTCCCTTGACACACATGCTCTCTCTCTCTGTCAAATAAATAAAACCTCATTTATAAATGAGGTTATAAATTATTATAAATTATATTAATTATTATACCCTCATTTATAAATAAATAAAACCTTATTTATTTGAGAGAGAGGGAGAGTAAGATCACAAGAATGGGGGTTGGGGCAGAAGGAGAGGGAGAAACAGGCTTCTCACTGAGTTGGAAACCCAACACAGGGCTTGATCCCAGGACCCTGGGATCATGACCAGAGCCAAAGGCAGACTCTTTTTTTTTTTTAAAAAGATTTTATTTATTTATTTGACAGATAGAGATCACAAGTAGGGAGAAAGGCAGGCAGAGAGAGAGAGAGAGAGGGAGAAAGAGGAGGAAGCAGGCTCCCTGCCAAGCAGAGAGCCCGATGCGGGGCTCGATCCCAGGACGCTGGGATCATGACCTGAGCGAAAGGCAGAGGCTCAACCCACTGAACCACCCAGGCACCCCCAAAGGCAGACTCTTAACCAACTGAGCCACGTAGGTGCCCCAAAATAAATAAATCTTTTCAAAACAAATTTTACAATCTAATGTTTCTATCTAAAAAACAAAATCATTGAATTTAATGGTCTCCCTGTCTCACTTACGTGTAGAACCAGAAACAGGAAATAAATTAAAATACAAGCCTGTAAGGGGGCAGAAGTAGATAAAATGGGAAAGTGCTGCCCGGGTGACAGTATCATACCACTTTGGTTTGGATTTCTATTTTCACATTTTGCTCAACCTATTTCCCATTCTCCTTTTGTCCCAGGGTCATCCGCTTTGGCATTTCACTTACTTGTAAATACTGTTTGCAGCTGATTCTTGTCGCTAAAGGAAACTTAGAATAAGTTTGCATGTGAAGACTATATGCCAGCTACTCCTCGGACTCAGAAATAAGCAGATAGAAATACTGGCACTCTTCTTAATTGCATTTAGACCTGTTGGGATACTCTAAAAGCCAGTAATTCCAGTGCAGCATGGCATCAACTCCAGTGCTACAGAGTAAAGTAAGAACCAAGAAGGAGAATAAACCAGAGTCAAAGTAGGTTTGGAACTTTTTCAGAGAAAGAAGAGCATTTGATGATGGAAGTTGCATAGGGTCTTGGTAAGAAGTCAAGGATGACTAAGCCATCACAGGAGAAGGGAGACAGCCTGGACACAGTGAAGGGGGTACCAGGCAGCATAAAATGTTTGGGAAACTCCAAGTATAGTATTTCTGGAGCATGAAGCTTCATGTTTGTTAGAAGTATAGATGCGAGTCTAGAGGAGGGCCCAGAATCCTACCTCTTCATTCCTATAGAGAATGCTGCAAAAATCCAGCTTTAGGAACTTGGCTACTGTTCAAACTTCAGCCTTGCATTTATAATTGCCAAGTAGGGCCACACCTACCTGCTTATCTACAGAACGATGTAATACCTTCTTCCAAATATGCTCCTTCTCACATGTCAGGAACATTTCTGTAAAACTGTACCACACAGCTCTTAGTCACCAGGTTTGACATTTTAGAATCGTCTTCCCAAGCCTGCATATTCAGTGTCATTTTGTCTTTTATCCTGCATATCCCTGGGTAAAAGTGCTGTGAGTATAAATAA
Source organism: Meles meles (assembly GCF_922984935.1). NCBI lineage: Eukaryota > Metazoa > Chordata > Mammalia > Carnivora > Mustelidae > Meles > Meles meles. The sequence goes on along the minus strand of NC_060084.1, from coordinate 24,783,307 downwards.
GACTGCTTCACTGCGACGATTCTTCCATCATGCCCAATACTTTCTTTCCCCAAGGCCTTTAATCATGCTGCTCTTTATGTCTGAAATATTCTCTGTCCATTGCATTTCCCAAACCAGTGCTGAATTCACAGACCTCATGTAACTGTTTTACAGATTTCCAATTTTATATCTCCTACCCCTGAACACCTACTGTACTCTATATATGCTTCTTTGGGGGGATCTCTTGTGTTCTGCTAGTATGATATTTCAGTAAGAGAATGTGCAGTTTAAAGGTTATAGAGATACTGAGACTCATCCATTAATCTTCTGTTTCCAACAGCATTATCTTTTCTTAAAAACAAAAAGCACATGAACCCAAATTACTTAAATGGTAACTATTTAAATCTATATATTTATAAAGGCAAGATCAGTTCTGTTATAAGTTATATTGATCTGTTACAATGATCCTAGCTACCTGGATTAACATGGGCGGTTGAAATTTCTTTTTGACTTCAGAGACCTGGAACAGTGGGGAATAGCACTGCATCCTTGGTTACTTTCTTTTCTTCTCTTTCTTTCTTTTTAGAAAATCCACTGCAATGTATCTTCCCTCTGAAACTTTTTAACTTTTGTGTCTCATGTCTATTAACTCAATACACAGTTGCATGACCCAATCTCCTATCATTCATAACCTACTCCCTTGGGGTCAGCAAAGGAACCTTGAGAAAATTGTCTTGCCTTAAGAAATGATGACTATCAGCAAAATGGTAACCACAGAATCAGATATCACCTGGATTTCTTCTGCTATCTCCATATTTCTTGATGTCTGGATAAGGTTGCTTTGAATTTTTTTTTTTTCCAAACTCTTACAGTGCTACTACCATAAGTGGACGGCTAAATTCATTCTCTAAATTCGTTTCTTTATTATGATCTCTGGATCTTGCAGTTTGGGGTTTGAAATTAAGTTCTGTAACTTCAAGTGAAAAGAAATGTATTTTGTGTTTGTGCATTATATGTAGTCTAGTCCACTATTGTCTATATATTTCAATTTGCTGAAACCTAACAAGTGGGGTTCTTCTATGTTTTCTGCATCTGCCTTGGGAGACCAGATTATAGGCTCCAAGAGCACAGTCTAAGAAGGAATAAACAGGATTTATTTTCTTCTGGACTAAGTTAGTGGTTGATAAACAGAAGTTCTCTTTTCACCCCAGAGGTTAAGCTATGTCTTGACTTCAGGGTTTTCAGTATTTGGTAAGGATTGTGGGGAAGAAGGCACTTTAATATGCCAAATTAATAACTATAATAGTAGGATTCCCTCCTGCCCACGTGTAAGGAACTTTGTATTCCTCTCAAACCACATAATGTGACTTTGTTCAAAGCCATCTTGAGATATTCGTCACTTAGGTGACATTTTCTGCATGGAAATGGAATTCTAGTAAGGGAAAATAACTTACACAAAGTTTCTCAGAAAGTTAACTGCAGATACAAGGTTCAAACTAAAAGCTCCATCCACCATACCATACCACCTTAAAACCAGTATGCTGCATAGAGCTGTATTCTAGCCTGTCTTACTGTCTAGATTTATTTATAATGATTCTTTTATATACATGGAGGGCACTCTTTCTAAGTAAATACCTACTGTGCTGTGGGGTCCTTCTATTTTATTCTATCAATACTTTTTTTTTTTAGATTCCTTCCTAAGATCTCTCAATTCCATTCAGCTTTTTCTATTTCAACTATACCTGTCATCTTATTCTAAGCTACCATCATTTTTCCCTACATTAATGAAATAGATTCCATACTGGTTTGTCACAGCCTTCTGGACCATCTCCAGTTTTTTCATGTCACCCTGCCTGCTCACATCCACATCTGCAACAAACAAACATATAGCCCCTTCAGTGGTTTCCCATTGCTTTGAGGAGAATAAAATCCTAACAAGATGTACACAGCCACCGACTGGTCCGGTCTACCTCTCAAGTCTAATCTCACATCACTTGTCCTTTGCATTTTTGCTGGAGTTGCCTTCATATTCACAATGGTTCACCAGCTGTTCAGGCTCTGAAATCAGGCTGGGTGTGATTCCCACATGTGTCACTTACCTGATATGGCGATGATCACCTTGGATAATTCTTTAACTTCTTTTTGCTTCTGTTTTATTCTTATAAAATTGGGGCTAATGATAGTAACCATCTCATAGAGTTGTTGTGAGAACAAAGTAAAATAACATAGGAAAAAAAATGCTTTAGTGCAAAAGATGGCGGTTGAGTTTGATTATCCTGATGGGGTTGAGATCTTAAGTTAAATGAGAGGAGAGACTATGTCTGGTATTGATTACGTTGGATCATAAGTCCCTACAATAGTATTAGACATTGTATCTTGATAAATGTTTATCAAACGCCTGGATTTATTTTCACAACAAAGGTTGTAGGATTATGTTTCCCTTTAACTGCCAGAGAAATAACTCTTATTTTTTAGAGACCCAACATATAGATTAATTAATCTGAAATTATTTTCTACTCTCTGGAATATTAGAGAACTCCTGAGATAACTTCACCTACTTGATGCAAATTCTGTACTTAGCTCTGTGACACTCCGTGTGTTAAATATTTCTATAGATATGTCTCCTGAAAGCAAACTATCAACCCTAAGAGATGAATTAGGAAAGTCCCTTCCCTCTAAGAATTTGCAAGGTAGTCAAAGGAAACATGTGTATATTAATTCATTAGCTCCTCAAAGTAGTCAAGGTACTATGATGTTCCGTGTACAACAGAAGGAAAAAACCTGAAAAGTCAAAAACAAGTTTACTCACATTAGTATTTACTTTAGTCACTTGTCCCTAGTTTATCTCAGCCGAGAGATTAGCCCACTGAATGCACTTGCTGTTTGCTATCAGAATGAAAGAGGTGAGATATGGTGGGAGTAAGAGAAGGAAAGAACATAAGCATCTTTGCCATTGTTTTAACTTTTCCCAATTTCCCCCAAAGTCTGAAATCTAATTATTGTTTAAGACCTAACTCAAGGGGTGCCTGGGTGGCTCAGTGGGTTAAAGCATCTGCCTTCAGCTCAGGTCATGATCCCAGGACCCTGGGATCAAGTCGCACAGCAGGCTCCCTCTCTCTGCCTCTCTCTCTCTGCCTGACTCTCTGCCTACTTGTAATCTCTGTCTGTCAAATTAAATAAAATCTTAAGAAAAAAAAATAGGACCTAACTCAAATGTGTCTTCTTCCATCTTCTTCTCTTTTGGAACTCATCACTCTCTCCTCAAACATCTGTCGCCCTTCTTTGTCACCCCAGTAACTCAGCTACTCTGGAACAAAGAGATTCAGAATAAATTAGGAAAAAGTTTTGTAACCTTATCTTCCTGTTGTAGGATCTTCTGCAAAAGTGTTGTAGCTGTTGAGGATGTTGGTCCTGTGTGAGGCTTCTCTGTTTAGTCAGTTCAGAAGATGGAATTGGTTAAGTAGACCAGGCCCCTTCCATCTTTTTACTTTATGGTTCATGGATGCTTTATATCAGATTTTCCTCTTATCACACAAGATTGACACAAGAATGTGTACCAGAAATCTTCCTTAGCATCTTTATTTTGGTGTCAATAAATCTACCAATAGTGTAATCTTAGAAATTACTGGTTTAGGGGTGCCTGGGTGACTCAGGAGGTTAAGTGTCTGCCTTCAGCTCAGGTCATGATCCCAGGGTCCTAGGATCAGGCTCCCTCTGCAGGGAGCCTGCTTCTCCTTCTCCCCTACTTGTGCTTTCTAGCTCTCTCCCTCTCTCTGTGTATCTCTCAAATAAATAAGTAAAATCTTTTAAAAAATTACTGGTTTATTAGAATTAGTATTTTTAATTCGTGATCCTTAGCTAGAAATTCCTCAAGATTTCTGTTGGGGTTTGTTGTTGTTGTTGTTGTTTGTTTGTTTGTTTGTTTTATCCTTTCTTCCAAAGGCTAATGTTAATAATTTAAATCCTGGCTTTCTTTCTTGAGCAACAAAGAAGGAAGGAAACTGCAAGAATTTTTTTTTTTTTTTTAATAGTGAAAGTTAAAGTTGGGTTAATAGTTTAAAGACTGTTAAGATGTCAATTCCCCAAACACTTATTTACAGATTCAAAGCAATCCCAGCCAGAGTTTTCTTTGTAGCTCTCAGCAAGCTCATTCTAAAATGTATATGGAGAGGCAAAGCAGCTAGAAGAGCCAAAACCAGCTTGAAAAGAGTAACAAAGCAGGTAGAGTCCCACTAGCAGATTTCAAGGGGTGCTATTAGGTTATAGAGCTCAAGACAATGTGGTACTGGCAAAAGAATAAGCCTACAAATCAATGGACTCGAATCCAGAGTCCAGAAATTGATGTGTACAATATAGTCGATTGACTATAGAGAAATGTACCATTTTCATACAAAAGAACACATATTGCACAATTTTATTCATACAACGTTCTAGGATATATAAATTTAATATGTGGTAAGAAAATCAGAATAATCATTGCTTCTGGGGCCATTATGTGTGGCTAGACTTGGAAGGGGTGTGAGGAATATTATAGAGTGACAATGTTCTGATTTTTGATAAGGGATATCTGACATATGGGATGTGTTTCAAAATTTAGTGAATATGTACTAAGAATTGCACATTTCATTGTATTTGAATTTTATAACAAAGAACTGTAAACTCAAAAAAAAAAAAAAAACAGCCCACCAAAAAACCAGTTGAACATTTTAAGTACCTGCCAAAATAGTCTAAGATGGGAATTTGCAAGAACAAAATTTTTGTTAAAAACACAGTCAAGATTTACAATAATTTCTTGGAATAAAGCTCTCATTACTTAGGAGACATTGTTGATATCTCTCTAAGATGTTTTTTTTTCTGTTAGAGATTTCACACAGAGAATAGGATGTGGAGAAATTGGAACAGGTCCATAGAATATCAACAAAAAGATTAAAGGGATAGAAAATAGTACCAGTGAGGAAAGATAAAAGGAACTTGGGTTATTTTGTGTAATTTCCAGAACAGAAGTTGAGAGATTGCTTAACAGCCATCTTCCCCATTTATAAGGGAAATGTGTTGTGTTCGTTGAGACCCATGAGAACTCTTGGAAACTTTGAGGTCATCTAATCCAGCCTCCTTCTTCAGAAGTGAAAACACTGATGCCCATAGATCAAATGTGAGTTGCTGAAGATCCTGAAAATCATTCATGGTTGAGGTTTGGAATAGGAGTCAGTGTAATTGCAACTCCAGATATCAAGCTAAAAATATCAAGGCATATTATGCCTGCAAACATGAGAACTTAGGGAGGAAGTCTTAGAATATGTTGTTCTATTAATACAGAAATTTGAAATCTATTTGAAGAATATCATTTTCATTCATACATCTCTATTCTCAGTCTTTCCTCCCCTCCCAACTCTTCCTGAACAAAGAATTTGAAGTCACTATAAAGTTACATCTAATTCTAGGGCAAAAGCATGATTAGAAATAAATGAGTTCATCATATCCTACTTGTTAAAGTTTTGGGTTCAGTTAGACGAGGCCTTAGTCTCTGCTACTAGGGCTTCCCTAGATATATTGGCTGGTTTCAATAGTAGATCACGTAGAAGAGCCATCAGTACTTTTCCTCTGAATCTTAAACATAGTGATCTCCTTTTGGACATTGTGGAGCACACACTGAAACTGAGAGCCTATGCAGACATTTTCAACCACGAGGGAGAAGCTTCTGCCAGTGCCCAACTGAAAAATAGAAGCAACGTGAGCCAAGAAACCGGCAATAACACCAAGAAAAAAAAAATCACAGCCCTGGTAAAATTATGCCTAAACTCATTCTGGATACTTAAATGATGTGATCCGCCAAGTTCTCTGTCATTCTAAATTATCCTTCTTTGAGTTTTCTGGATATTTATAATCAAAGTCATTCAAAATAGTATTAGCCAAAAGAAATACTTCTTATGAAGTATAGATGACTAAGAGTTATTTATTTTTAACAACATAATTACTGAAATAGATAACTAAAATTTATTGTAAAGTGCTATAAACTTTGCATACAATATCATGTTTAATCCCAACAACAATCTTCTGAGGCAAATAATGCTATTATCTTTATTTTACAAATAAAGAACTGGGGGGCATAAATTGACAAAGCCCGAATGTGGCAGAGTTTGCATTTGGCCCAGGTCTGTCTGGTTCTAGGGTCACTGCTGAGCACTTCTGCTTCACATACTCAATGAATGAAAGGTGTGTGTGGTAGAAAGAAGCCATTTACTGACTTACAGATAATGGAAGTTCCACCAAAGTCTTGATTCTATGAGTTCCTGGGCCACCTTCACTTCTTACAAGAAGAAACAGAGAAAGGAGAAGAAACAAACAAAATAAAACCAAGTTCTATTTTTCCTTTCATGTTAAAGTTGTTTCCATCTCCTTTGGTATAAAGAGAATATTTTCCAACCTTTAAAAGTAGCAGGAGCACAGTAGAAGCATATATATATCTGCTTCTGTTCACACTGTTCTTCCTATCAGACCTCCCTGTGCTCATGTCCAACTCCCATCTATTGCCATCACTTTGCCGGTGGATCCTCTCACTGTTGAGAAGCATGGAGAGCTTCCACTTTAGACAGCCATTTTGAGAATGAAATGCCTGGCCTTCTTCCCATAATGCCTTGCCAACAGATGGGACCCTGTGGGGGATTCATTATGGAATCCAGAATTGTTACACCTAAGGAGACATCCACCCACCAGATGATCCACAGGAACAGAATGCTAATAAGTCAATGAACTTTACTTTCTGCTTTTTCAACCATTTGAGACGTTTAGAGGTTTAAGACTAAGACTTCAAAGGTGGATTATTGGGAAGTATAGATGTTTCAGGAGTTTAATAACCATAACAGAGACATTTTGCTAAAAATAACTATGAACTATTATATGAATTGAAAAATATTTATGATCTAATATTTGTAAACAAGGTAGAATTAACATTAGCATATTTTTTTATCTCAACATTCTTTTTTTTTTAATGTACCTCGATAAGGATCCCATTACTTTCTTTTCTTTTCCTCCTTCTGGCTGAGTCTTCTGAAATTTCTGTTGATTCTGTATACTTGTTTTTTTTTTTTTAATTTTTTTAAAGATATTTTTTATTCATTTGACAGAGAGAGAGAGAGAGAGGTCACTAGTAGGCAGAGAGGCAGGCAGAGAAAGAGGGGGAAGTAGGCTCCCTGCTGAGCAGAGAGCCCAATGTGGGGCTCGATGCAGAGCTCGATCCCAGGGCTCAATCCCAGGACCCTGGGATCATGACCCGAGGCAAAGGCAGAGGCTTAACCCACTGAGCCACCCGGTTCCCCTCTGTATACTTGTTTTTTAACTGGCTGCTTAAATGAACTCAACTATTTAAATAGACTTTTAGTTCATTATCTATGGTTTTCTTGGCAAATATGCTTATCATCTGTAAGGAATAATGATTTCATCTCATTTCCAAATTTTGTCCTTTTTTTTTTTTTTTTTTTTTTTTTTAGTTCTTTTTTTTCCCTTTTTATTAATTTTTTCAGCGTAACAGTATTCATTCTTTTTGCACAACACCCAGTGCTCCATGCAAAACGTGCCCCCCATCACCCACCACCTGTTCCCCCAACCTCCCACCCCTGACCCTTCAAAACCCTCAGGTTGTTTTTCAGAGTCCATAGTCTCTTATGGTTCGCGTCCCCTCCCCAATGTCCATAGCCCGCTCCCCCTCTCCCAATCCCACCTCCCCCCAGCAACCCCCAGTTTGTTTTGTGAGATTAAGAGTCATTTATGGTTTGTCTCCCTCCCAATCCCATCTTGTGTCCTTTTTATTTTGGTTTGTTTTTGTTTTTGCTTAGGTCTATTGGATGTAATCTCAAGAACATTGTTTAAGGATAGTACCATAAGAACCTTAGTCGTTGGGCACCTGGGTGGCTCAGTGGGTTAAAGCCTCTGCCTTTGGCTCAGGTCATGATACCAGGGTCCTGGGATCGAGCCCCGCATCGGGCTCTCTGCTCAGCAGAGAGCCTGCTTCCCCCTCTCTCTCTGCCTTCCTCTCTGCCTACTTGTCATCTCTCTCTCTCTCTCAGTCAAATAAATAAATAAGATCTTTTTTTTTAAAGATTTTTATTTATTTATTTGATAGACAGAGATGACAAGTAGTCAGAGAGGCAGGCAGAGAGAGGAGGAAGCAGGCTCCCCGCTGAGCAGAGAGCCCAAGGCCGGGCTCGATCCCAGGACCCTGAGACCATGACCTGAGCCGAAAGGCAGAGGCTTTAACCCACTGAGCCACCCAGGTGCACCAAATAAATAAAATCTTAAAACAAAACAAAACCTTAGTCATGCTCCTGATTTTAATAAGTCAACCTCTACTATTGTGCTATATAGATAATACTGGTGCTTGGTTTTTGTTAAGGACCTATTTTTTCTATGACAGTTTTGCTAAGCTTGTTATTATCTTACGAAGAAAGAAGTTGGCTTTTCTTTGCTAATTTCTTCATGGGTTCTACACATTTCTTCAAAAAATGAGAGGAAGAGCTTTGTCAAATTTTCTGTTTGCTACGAGCCCTAGGACTTTTATGAGGGCATGGAGAGTAAAGGTATAAAATATTATATCTTGCCACTTCTGGTATGTGAGCAGTCTTAACTGTGTTTATACAAACTATATGTCCCCTCCCCCATTCTGTCAATAGATGTGCCATTTGAAAATTTATTCTGGAATGTATTTGCATGTTGTCACTCTTACTTTATTGTTGTGAGGTAATTTTCATAATTTTTCCATATCTTCCTAAATATTTTCAAAGAGACACTATGAAAGTCTGTTTTAAAACCTGGTGGAGACATGACATTTTAAGCTGCAAGCCTGGCTACTTCTCAACCCTTTGTCAGTTTACAATATTCAACTCCTTTTAGCAGAAAAAAAAAATCTATATTGTCTTGGACCTTGGACTTCTGGGTTGGCATGCCTGTTGATACTCTACTTATTATGTTAAATGTCCAAAGTAATTATTAGCTCATGAATTTCAATAAAGAAACTGGACAGAGAGCTTTGGGTTGGTGTACTCATCTTCTCACTCTTGCTGGAAAACACACAGGAAGTTCTGGAGACAAAATAAAAGTTAACCACCCCTATACGAGGAGGTGATCAGTCAGAGAGATATTTTGGGCACCAGCTGAGCACCAGGCATTCTGCTAGGCACGAAGGATGTAAGACTAAAAAAAAAAGAGAACATAGGCGCTGCCCTAGTGGAGATCAGGCAAGAGATAAATTAACTAGTATGTAAATGTTCTCTGGCTCTAATCTGTAATTATTAACAATGGTTAAGTCCTTGAAAGAGAAAGAGCTGTGTTCAAAATTGTGTAATGGGGCATGCATCAGTCAGGGTTTTGGTAGGAAACAGATGGTACACTTCAGTTGGGATCAGTAAAAGAGAACGAGAAGATGACCATTTTCAAAGGTGCAAGCAGAGTGGAGGACAGTACAAAATCTAGCAGCATCTCTAGGTCTGGAAGGGTGAACGGAGAATGGTTTTCCAGACTAGAGACAGAAAAAGCTGGGTGGAATAGGATGCCTGACAGGACACAGCTCACCAACAGCAACTGGCAGAGACAGGGAATATCATTCTCTGCCCTTCCTCTCTGCTCTTTCTCGGGGGCTCACAGGGACTAGATTTAGTAGGAAGCACAAGATGAAGGGGGTCTGGCCACCTGCCCATGGGTCAGCTCCTCTTGGAAGACTCGAGTGTGGATGTGTGGGGAATGATCTGGAGGAAGAAATGAAAGATATAAGGCACAAGGTAGTGACTTAATCTTGGGGCTAAGGGAAGTTTGGAAAGTCAGGCAGTCTTAGATCAGAATCTAGATATTCAGTGACAGAAAAACGATGAACCAGTTGGTCATTCTTCCCCCAACCCAATGTCAACATCAGAAAGGTAATAATAGTATCTACCTCTTGGGCTTGGGAGCCTGAAAAGAAACCATGGCTATAAATAAAGCCTTTACCATGGTACCTGGCCCATAAGCAGATAACGTGTTAGACATCATCAGGAATAGTAGTGATAGTTGATACTACTTTGGCTTCTCTTGTTGTAGTCATGGTCGTAGGTGTCTCAAGCTTTCCTGGATATAGAAATAGTCAAAGTGTAGACTTGGCACATCTCGATTGAATTGGGTGAAATAGGCTGATGTGACATCTAACAGGAATGTACCATGTGCATTTTTATAAGTTCCTACTTCGCCCAACTGCTGGCCAAGACACCTGTGAGGTTGCACAGGCATATTCAGTTACTTATGACTGGACCAACACAGCCACAACCTGAGAGCCGTTAGAGGCTGGCCAGGAAAGAAGGACTGCATGAAGGAACTAACATTTTGAGTATTTGCTCTGAGGCATGATCTTAAAACACATAATTTAAGTGTTTCAACACACAATAATCCAACAAAATTTGTATTTCTCTGTCTACTCCTTATATGTACATGTGTACATAGGCCTGTTTTATTTGTATGCACATGCAGAAACACACGCAGGCTAAAATCAACTTTCCCTGCTACCACCGAAGACCCAATAGGGCAAAAAGAGGAGAATGTCCAAAGAGGTGAATTAACACTTACCTACACCCTTAGTGCAGTCTGATGCTTTTAAGAGTCTAAATAGTAAATTATTTACATTTCTTCCAAAATTACTTCTGGCTTTATAGGTGATTGCTTGTATAAGTTATTTTTTAATGGAGGAGAATGGGAACTAATACATCCTTCTTTTCCTACCAATTTTCTGTCTCAAAGTAGAATTTAAGTTCTTGAGGCTTTCAGTGTTAATGAGTATTTATTCCTCTTTTTCTTATTAAAAAAAAAGAGCATTTTTAGCATGGTTAAAGTTGATGATGGCTTTGTTTATATAATTAGAAATTGTAGTTTATAAAAATGTATCCAAAGTAATGTTCTTTTTGTGTGTGTGGTATGTGCCTCCCCCCACCCCCAAGAAGTGGAGGGGAACAACAGGAATTTTTGTTTGAAAGAGACTTTCATTTTCCACTATCTTCCTAATGGAAATCCTGCATATAGCCTCAGTCCTGTGACCCTCCGTGTCCTTGCCTGCTGTAGGCAGATGATCATACTTCCTCGACGGGTTTGTTGTGAGAACCAAATAAATAATCATAGGAAAGTGAAGCACTAGCAAGAATAGAATTCAAATAATATTCAGTGTGATGTTTATAATCACACTAAAAATAAAATGATGTCATGGTTGAAAGCTCAGGCACTGAGATGAGGGTTTAGGTTTGAATCTCAGCTCTGGCCCCCTTGACTGTGTGACTGAGCACAAGTCGTACAAACTCGGTAACTTTTGTTCCTTTATATGTGAAATGGAATATCTGTAGATATTACCTCACAAGATTTCAGTAAGCTGGCGTAGTACAATGGTGAGTGCAGCACCGGGCACATCGTTAATGTGTCAGTAAACACTATCTGTCATTATTGCGGATGTTGTTGGTGCTGTTGTTGAACAAGGCAGTTGAAGAGAGAAAGCTTTGAGCCTGTGTCCTTATTATATTCTTTGAGTCTCAGTTTTCTAGGACAGTGGATCTCCATGCCTTTACCACAGGACCTGAGTAAGGTATAAAGGAGTTAGGTGGTTATGTTAGATCCTGCTCTGTTATTTCCTGTATCTGTAATGACTGAATCCAAAATTGTGAAATAGATGTGGCAAAAAATAAGTTACTGGGCCTGACATCCAATATAAAATGGAACCCATTAAAAGAAGCATCTGGATACAATGTTTCACGTGGGTATTCAGTTTTCACTACAGACTTTGTCAACAGGTGCCAGTTAGTTCCTGGCTAACATAAGTATGAATGAAGCATTTGAGCCCATCTAGGAAGTTGTAGCTTTTGTATTTTAAATATCAGCTTAGAAGATTTTGAAGTATCTCTACCATCCTATTTCAGTCCCACACACGGGATAAGAAACGTAAAACTCAGCATCAGGGGGCGCAGAGACAGAATCTAAGTCCATGCCTCTCTGATGCAAACACCTGAATCTTTTTACTATACTTGAGTGAAAATCCAAGTCTCCTGATTTCCAAGGGTGCATAGAGTAATGCATAGAACCATGAACTTTGGTGTCATACAGATGTGAGCTTGACTTTCTTCTTTCCTTGTCCACTGCCCGTATGATCTTGAATTAGTTGTTTAACCTGACCGTCTTTATCTGTAAGATGAGGATAATGGTTCTAATGTCATAGGCTGTTGCAAGGATTAAATTCAATCATGAGCGTCAAGTCCTTTCCACATAAGTAGTCATCAATAAATGGTGGCTTTTATCCTTTCTAAGCCTTGGTTATGCCAAGTTCAAATATGGTGTTGTGAATGAATAGAGTTTCCTCTGCAGTTCCTATCATTGACATTCTAAAAGTCAACAACCACCACAAACTATATATATATATATATATATATATATATATATATATATATATATATACACACACACACACACACACACACACACACAAATTCCCTAAAATATAAGGAAATTGGCATTATTATTAATATTTAACCTAAAGCATGGGTCAACTTAAAGACATATGGTGAGTAATTAGATAGAATTAATAGAACCCTAATTTTGATTACTCGTTATTATATTTTATCATTTTCACAAATGTGATTTTTTTAGATAAGCTTGGTAATTTTTCTTTAGAAATTTGACAAACATTCCCTTGAGAAAAATTCATTCCATTTATACCAGCCAACTGGAAGAGTTAAGCATTTGCTGTCATTTTTCTTAATGAAAAATCAAAATGCAGCCCATCAAAGTTACCAGGAAAACATGATTTTATAAATGAAGGGTTTTTAATTCCCTAATGTCCTGGAGGTGATTTTGTAATGTAGGCATTGTTCTAGAAATCTTTGTTTACTTGCCTGTTGTGTTTAATTTTCCCAATCAAAACGATCACCTCTGATCACATTAGTATGTATGAAGGGCCAGTGGCTGTTCATATGGCATAAAAGCTTCAGTTCATTTATTTATGAAAAATCTTGATGTCGTCAAACACACATATTTCACACATGGGAGTCATTCTGCTGTTGGCACAGTTCTCTATGTTCAAGTTGTAGTATAAACTCGTGGAATGTTTCACTTTGAGAAGCACATTACACAGCATCTTTTTTTTTTTTAAGATTTTATTTATACATTTGATAGACAGAGATCACAAGCAGGCAGAGAGGCAGGCAGAGAGAGAGAGAGAGAGGAGGAAGCAGGCTCCCTGCCAAGCAGAGAGCCCGATGCGGGGCTCGATCCCAGGTGGGATCATGACCTGAGCGAAAGGCAGAGGCTTTAACCCACTGAGCCACCCAGGTGCCCCTTACACAGCATCTTTAATATTTTTCTAAGTTGAGGTCATATGCATTTAACCCAAAGATTCAAGAAAGATATTAACCCCATTCAACTGATAGGTGAGTTTGTCATTGATAAAAAGTCACATGGCTAATAAAAGAGTACAATCTCGAGCACAGAGTTTTTTTGTTTATTAAGGTTCAATGCCATTTCTACCTAAACATCCATTACAGAAAACTCCTTCTCATGTAACATCCTTTTTCCTCTGTGTGTTTTGTTCAGATATAACAGAGGACTCAATGTAAAAATGACTTTTAAACATAAAAGGAAAAATATGATCATATCTCATAACAAAATATCCTCACGGAAAGACAAGTTAAACACTAGTAGAGGTTCAATGTAATTAGGTATCTATCTTTTCATCTTTCTGTCCTGGCAAGTTCTAGAATCAACTTTGGTCCTTAGGCTCATTCTCCTCATGGTCAGAAGATGGCCAGCAGAGAAATAAGCCAGAGCCTGCTTCCTCAGAAGAAACAGCTGATCTTGAAAGCAAATGACTCAGCATGAATATTGTGAATAACATCAGTACAGTCCAGTCAACACTGAAAGCTTAAATCCAGTCATTACTGGAAGGATTTAATTAAGAGGAGTTCCTTCCATAGACAGACTTAAAAATGACATAACCTGATTCCTAAAACCAGTAAAAATCTAAGAAGCCAAAGACTTTTTTCCCCCCATTTATTCACATTGTACAAGCAGATGCAGTAAATGGTTGGGTCCATTGGAAGATATTTTATAAGCCACCCACCCCATCTGCTCTGCTGGCATTCTACCCAAGCAGTGTGGGTGGCTCTGAGTTCTGAGTCATTTCTACCTAACACTTGCATAACTTGGCATGAGAAGAAACCATTTTCTTCCTTTCTTCTTCTTCTTTTTTTTTAATGGCCTGGTGCACTTTGGAGCAAGTTTTTCAATTTGCTTTTGTTGTTGGTGGTGGTGGTTTCACCTTTAAGTTGAAAGAAAGAGAGAGTTCTTTTGTATATAATGGTCTACTGTCTTTGAGTGCCCTGGCTGGTGTTCTTCTAAAGAGGTGGTTTTAGGAGTTCTCCTGGGGGTAAGGTAGAAGTTATAATCTGTTGGTTGCTTGCCAGTATAAATCTCTGGACTGGTCATGTTCACGTACTTATATACATTTCCCAATTATTCTGTCTCTAACATGTTAGAAGTAAAATATGTGCTGATGGTCACTAACATGAAACAACAAAAAGAAACTTGACATCACATATTTATGTCCTTTCTTTTCAAGGAAAATTTCATACATCAAATTTCACCCACATAGCATCTTTTGACTCTCTATAATGTGAGGACATGAGAAACAAGTACACATTCAGGCTTACGGAAAAGCAGGAGTTTGTATGAGTCATATTTAGGTAATCTTATAGTTTTCAGATATTCTATTCATGATTTTATTTTTCTGTGCACTAATACCCTGAGAAGTAGATTAGAGAAGATATCGATATATCTTTATTTTGTACAGAAATTCTGTGGTCTGGGGATGTTAAGTAATTTGTCCAAGAGTATAAACATTACAATTGCAAATAGAATCTGATTTTTAATGTCTCTGTATAAAACCAAGTATCAGTTACATAAGACATGAATCAAGAATCTGACAAGAGAGTCTAGTGGTTATGCACAGATCCCCCTTTAGGAATGAAGTATTCATTCTTCCAACTATTTGGAATATTGTCAGCTGACATTTAGCTAATTTCTCTCTGGGAATTTGCCCCTAGCCAAAAAGATGCCTTCTTTCATGGTCCTGCTCCTTCTCCAAGGGCACTCTATAACTACTCATTGGTCATTATTGTGGTTAACAATGCCTAGTTTCTTTGCCTGGAGGCATAACAACTCTGAAAGTTTATCCCAACTCCACAGTTCCCCATGGAATCAGCTGATAGATTTGCTGTGAATGCATTGCAATTAAATTCCTCCAGCCCTCTGTCTAATCATACTTACATCACTTTCCTGTAAAGGTTCTACATGCAAATATCCTTCTTTGAATCCATGTCCCAGAACCTAACCTTAGGCAAGTGGTGCCAAGAAGAATCAGGCTCTGACAAAGGACTTTGGAGCTGGATGAATCACCAAACAACTGGCAATAATCACCCCATCACTAGTGGTACCTGGAGTATGAACAGTCTTTTTAGTTGCCATGTTGTTGCAATCATAAAAATTTTCAGTCATGGTTAAAATGGATAAGATGCTAGTGAAAGAGAATGTGCTGTCAAAGACAGTGGTTCAGGTATTTGAAAAAATTGGAGACTTGCAGAGGGAGGGTAGTAGTTATAGGACAATGAGGTTAGGTGGATGGATAAAGGACTGATAACTGAATCCAGAAGACATTGTTAGCAATACTAATCTCATGCAACCAAAGAACAGAAAATATTCAGGTAAGGTCTGGGACTTAATTAAAAGAATAGCAAAATATTAGAAGAGATTGAATGCTCTAACTCATTGTCCTTATTTGGAAGGACCAGGATGCTTTGCAGATAGAGGATGAGAACACTTTTGTTGATGCATCCAAAAATCTTGAATTCCAAGATGCCTTACAATGTTCTGGGCTTATAGAAATATATATATTTCTATATAATCTATATTTCTATATTTCTATACATATATATGTATATATTTCTACCATCTCTCTCTCTCTCTCTATATATATATATCTGTACCATAATTTGTCTGGACAAACGAGCCTTTTGGGGAAGAACAGGGATATACCTAAATGAAGTGCAAGACATAGCTAATATACACCAGCACAAAACAAGAGTGTCTTTTGGGCTTGGATCTTGAGTTTACTGGAATTGACAAATTTATTAAATTGTGTAAGAGAGGGTTTAATATCCTATCACACACATTTTAACATGTTCTCTTCCTAGTTTCCTAGTGTGGAAGCATAGAGTATTGATTTCAGATCTTCTTATCTAATGTATCTATTTGATGTTATATTGAGGTGTATGCAAAAACTGTATATATATGATGTATAGAATTTGATGAGTTTTGATATATGCAAACACTCATTACGTCATCAACACAACCAGGACCTCTCAAGGTTTCTTTATGTCTCTTTTTTATTGGTTGGTTGGTTGGTTGGTTTAGTGGTAAGAACACAGAATCTATCAACTCAAAGAATCTTGAATTGCACAATACTGTAGTTGTTATGCCCCAATAATGGGTCCGTGATTAAAGGAGAGAGACTGATACAAAGCAAAGGTCAAGCAAAACTTTATTTCGCGCCAAGCATCAAGAATCTAACCGAAAGTTCGGGGACGCACCTCTTACAAGAGAGGGCGACCCTTCTCTGTTTCACAGACTAGCTTTTAAGGGCAAAGGCCATGCGGTCAGGCCTGGCCACGCACAGGTGACCAACGAAATTGTAACACACAGGAAACTCCACAGTGATGCTTGGTGACCAATTGAGTTACAATTTACCCTAGTAGACGTTAGAACCAGCCTATTACGCCTCGATTAGGATTGGCGCCAAAAAGGCTCCCAGAGGGCGGGGGTCCCTACTCCTTGGTAACCAGGGAGACAGTATGCAACCGCCCACTGATCGGATGTCTCCACCTGGCCTGACCCACCCTTGTATCTGGGCTGTTACCTGGAGCTGGTTTCCGGGACTTGTCGCCAAGTAAATCCCCTGGGGGAAAGGGAGCAGGGACAATTTCTAAATAGGTCCTTACAGTAGTGTTAACTGTGGTCACTACATTGTATGGATTTTTAGCAGATATTTAGTTCTCATTCACATAGCATAACTGAAGCTTTATACCCATTAAACAACAGCTCCCCACTTTTCCCACTCACCCCCAACCCCTTGCAACCACTACTGAATCGTCAGCTTCTGTGAATTTGAATATTTCACATACTTCTTGTAAGTAGGCTAATGCAGTATTTGTCCTTCTGTGACTGGCTATTTCGCTTAGCATGATGTCTTTGAGGTTCGTCCATATTTTTGCAAATGGTAGACTTTTTCTCTCTTTTAAAAATGAATGAGAGTCTATCATATGTATATACCCATGTTCTTCATCCACTCTGCTATTGTGAACATGTAGGTTGTTTCGATATCGTAGCTATTGTGCATAAGGCTGCAATGAACGTGAGAGTTGTGTTTCTTTGAGATCCTGCTTTCAGTTCTCTTGGGTGTATTATTTTGGCTATTGCTGGATGGGAGTTCTATTTTTAATTTTTAAAGGAATTTCTGTACTGTTTTACCAGTTGACATTCCTGTCAACAGTGAGATTCCAATTTCTTCACATTCTCTCCAACACTTATCTTTTTTTTTTTAATAGTCATCCTAACACATGTGAGAAAATACCTCATCATTTTTTTGGCTTTGCATTTCCCTGGTAGTTATTTTGAGCATTTTTCATATAACTATTGACCATTTGTATGTCTTCTTTGGAGAAAAGTCTCTTGAAAACCCAAATTAATAAAATCAGAAAAGAAAGTAGAGACATTACAACTGATGCTACAGAAATAAAAAGGACCAAAAAACCTCCTAACAAAAAGAAAACCAAGAGCAGATGGCTTCACTGGTCAATTCCACCAAACATTTAAAAGGAGAATTAACTCCAGTCCTTCTCAAACTCTTCCAAAAAATTGAAGAGGAGGGAATACTTCCAAACTCATTTATGAGTCCAGCATCATCCTGATACCAAAGCTAGACAACAAGATGATAAGAAAATAAAATTTTCTTAGGCCAATGCCCTGGATGAATATAGATGCAAAATTCCTCAACAAAACTAGCAAACTGAATTCAACAGCACACTAAAAGGATCGTACACTATGATCAAATGGAATCTATCCCTGCTATGAAAAGATGGTTCAACATATGCGAATCAGTAAACAGTACTCCACTTTTACAGAATAAATTTCCTACTAAGCACTGCTTTCACTGGTCCCACAAACTTTTATTATGTTTATTTTTATTTTTTATTTTATTTTTTATTTTATTATGTTTATTTTTGTTTTGCTCAAAATATTTTTTTCTTAAGACCTTTTTTGGCCCATGTGCTATTTCAAAGTATGCTATTTAATCCCCACGTATTTTGGTGTTTTCTAGCTGACTTCCTGACATGGATTACTAGTTTAAATACATAGCTGTCCGAGAGCATCTTTTATATAATTCCTGTTCCTTTAAAGGTGTTCAGGGTTTTTTTGTGGCCATTGAATATGGTCTATGTTGATGAATGTTCTGTGCGAACTCGAGAAAAATGTGTATACTGCCATTGGATGAAGTATTCTATGGACGCCGATTAAATCTAGTTGGTTATTGGTGCTCTTCAGTTCTTCTATGTCTTACTGATTTATTCTGTGCTGCATGTGGCAGATTCTGATAAAGGGGTATTTAAATCTCCAACTGTAATAGTGTAATCATTTCTTTTGCTTCGTAGTTCTACCAGGTTTTATCTCGTGTATTTGGATGCTCTACGAAAAGGTGCAGGCACATTAAAAATGATTGTTTTGTCTTCTTGGAGAATTGATCTCTTTGTCATTATGTGGTGCTCCTTTTTAATCTTTGATCATTTTCATTGTTCTGAAGTTTTCTTTGCCTGAAATTAATATAGCTACTCCAACTTTATTATAATTAATGTCTGCATGCGATGCTGTCTCCCCCTTTTGTCTTCAGTTTGTCTTATACTCAAAGTGAGTTTCTTGTGCACAACATATAGTTGTGTCTTTTTTTATATTATTTATTCTGAGTCTCTTAATTTGTGCATTTAGATCTTTGATGTCTAAAGTGATTATATATAGTTGGACTGATATCAACTTTATTTTTCACTGTTTTCCATCCATTGCCCTTTTTCTTTCTTTCTTTCTTTTTTTTCCCACATAAAACCAATTTTTTTTTATTTGTTTGCTCCTGAGGATATTGCAGAACATCTTTTACAGACAAATCAATGCCACAAATTCTCTTAGCATTTAGGGGGAAAAAAGCATTTTCCCCTAAAAAATCATTATACCTGGCAAACTCATCTTTCTAATTTTCCTTGGTTGCCAGTATCCTCAGGATATATGATTTCAAGATTACAGAAACATAACATGTATCTAGAATTTTGACTCATTGTTTTCCTTTGTGTTGCTATTATTGTTTTTTTTTAAGTTTTTATTTAAATTCCAGATGGTTAACATACAGTGTAATATTAGTTTCAGGTACACAATTTATTGATTCAGTGATTCCATACAACACACAGTTCTCATCACAGGTGTACTCCTTAATCCCTATCATCTATGTACCCCTACCTCCTCTTTGGGAACCATCTGTTTGTTCTCTGTAGTAAAGAGTCTGTTTCTGGGTATGCCTCTCTCTTTTTTTCTTCCCCTTTACTTATTTCTTTAAGTACACATATGAGTGAAATAATATGGTATTTAATAAACCTCTAGCCAGATTTATCAAAAAGAAAAGAGAAAGGACCCAAATAAGCAAAATCATGAACGAGAGAGGAAAAATAACAACCAACACTGCAGAAATACAATTATAAGAGCATATTATGAAAAACTATATGACAACAAATTGGACAACCTGTGAGAAATAGTTAAATTCCTGGAAACATAAACTACCAAAACTGAAACAGGAAGAAATAGAAAATAGAAATAGAAAACTTGAACAGACCTGATAACCAGCACAGAAATCGAATGAGTAATCACAAAATTCCCAAAAAACTAAGTCCAGAGCCAGATGGTTTCACAGGTGAATTCCACCAAACATTTGAAGAAGAGTTAATACTTCCTCTTCTTAGGAAAATAGAAAAGAAAGGAAAACTTCTGAATTCATTCTATGAGGCCAGTCTTACCCTCATACCAAAACCAGATCAAGACTCTACTAGGAAACAGAACTACAAGGCAATATCCCTGATGAGCATGGATGGAAAAATTCTCAGGAAAATATTAGCAAACTGAATCCAACAATATATTAAAAAATTAATTAACCATGATCAAGTAGAATTTATTCCTGGGTTGCACGGGTGGTTCAATATTTGCAAATTGATCAATGTGATACACCACATTAATAAAAGAAAGGATAAGAACCATATGATCATTTCAGTAGATGCAGAAAAAGCATTTGACAAAGTACCACAGCCATTCATGGTAAAAACCCACAGCAAAGTAGGTTTTGGGAAAACATAGCTCAACATAATAAAGGCCATTTATGAAAATCCCACAGCTAATATCATCTTCAATGGGGAAAAATTGAGAGCTTTTCCTCTATGGTCAGGAACAAGATAGGGGATGTCCATTCTCACCACTGCTATTTAACATAGTACCGGAAGTCCTAGAAATAGCAGTCAGACAACAAAAAAACTAAAAGGCATCCAGATTGGCAAGGAAGATATTAAACTTTCACTATTTGCAGATGACATGATAACTCCATATAGAAAACCTGAAAGATTCCACCAAAAACCTGCTGGAAAGTACATGAATTCAGTAAAGTCACAGAATACAAAATCGGTGTAGAGCCAACTATTCCATTTCTATACATCAGTAATGAAGCAGCAGAAAGAGAAATTAAGGATTCAATCCCATTTACAATTGCACCTAAAACCATAAGATACTTAGGAATAAACTAAAGAAGTGAAAGACCTGTACTCTAAAAACTATAAAACACTGATGAGAGAAATTCAAGATGACACAAAGAAATGGAAGGACATTCCACATTCATAGGTTGAAATAACAAATACTACTGAAATGTCTGTACTGCCCAAAGTGATAATATTTAAAGCAATCCCTATTATACTGTCAATAGCATTTTTCACAGAACGAGAATAAACAATTCTGAAATCTGTAGGGAACCAGAAAAGACCCCAAATAGAAGAATGTTGAGAACCAAAGCTGGGGGCATCACAATGCCTGATTTCAAGCTCTATTACAAAGCTGTAGTCATCAAGACAGTATAGTATTAACACAAAAACTGACACGTAGATCAGTGGAACAGAATAGAGAACCCAGAAATGGATCTTCAACTCTGTGTTCAACTAATCTTCAACAGAGCAAGAAAGAATATCCAATGGGAAAAAGACAGTCTCTTTAACAAATGGTGCTGGGAAAACTGTATAGCAACATTTAAAAGAATAAACTGGGCCACTTTCTTACACCAATCACAAAAATTCAAAATGGATTAAACCCCTAGATGTGAGACCTGAGACCATGAAAGTCTTAGAGAACACAGGCAGTAACCTCTTTGATGTGGGCTGCAGCAACTTCCTTCTAGATATGTCTCCCGAAACAAGGGAGGCGAAACCCAAAACTATTAGGGCCTCAACAAAATAAAAATCTTCTGCACAGCAAAGGAAAATATAACAACAACAATAATAATAATACCTAAAAGGCAGCCTATGGAATAGGAGAAGATATTTGCAAATGACATATCTGATAAAGGGTAAATCTCCAAAATACATAAAGAACTTATAAAAGTCAACACCCCCAAAACAAATAATCCAGTTAAAAAATGGACAGAAGATATGAATAGACACTTTCCAAAGGAGACATACAGATGGCCAACAGACACATGAAAAAGATGCTGAGCATCACTGATTATTAGGGAAATACAGATCAAAATTATTACCTTACACCTGTCAAAATGGCTAAAATCGACAACACATAAACAGCAGGTGTTGGCAGGGAGGTGGAGGAAGGCAGACCCTCTCGCACCCAATTTGTACTGTTGGTGGGAATGCAAACTGGTGCAGCCACTATGGAAAGCAGTGTGGTGGTTCCTCAAAAACTTAAAAATACAGCTACCATACAATCCAGCAGTCACACTACTAGGTATTTTCCCAAAGATACAAAAATACTAATTCAAAGGAAAGTGGTGCTTGGGTGGCTCATTTGGTTAAGCGTCCAACTCGTGGTTTTAGCTCAGGTCATGATCTTGGGGTCATGGGATTGAGCCCTGTGTGGGGATCCATGCTTAGTGGGGGTTCTGCTCAAGATTCTCTCTCTGCCCCTCCCCCTGCTCATGTTCTCTTTCTCTCCTTCTCTCTCTCTAAAACAAACAAATAAATCTTTTAAAAGGGGGATATATGCACTGTATATGTCAGATTATAGCAGCATTATCTACAGTAACCAAATTATGGAAACAGTCCAAGGGCCCCTCAACTAATGAATGGATAAAGAAGATGTGGTATATACAATGGAATACTTTTCAGCCATCAAAAAGAATGAAATCTTGCCATTTTCAACAACATGGATAGAGCTAGGAGTATTAGGCCAAGAGAATTAAGTCAGTCAGAGAAAGACAAAACTGTGTGATCTCTTCTCTTCTTTCTTTCTTTCTTTTTTTTGCTTTCTACTCTTTTTCTATTTTCTATAGAATCAATCCAACATTATATCCTATTTTTTTCCTCCTTTATCATACCAATTATGCTTTTTCTTCTTACTCTTTTTTGGTGGTTCCCCTTGAGTTTACAATATGTATTTACAACGATGCTACATTGTCTTTCAAATAACACTATAACATTTCAGTTGGTACGAGTACCTAGTAACAGAGGATTCTCAATTCTTTTCCCTGCAACTTTTCTGTTATTTATTACACTTAAACATGAGGCATGATTACCAAATACTTTGTTGCTAGTATTATTTGAATAAATTTTTGTCCATTAGAACAATTAGGAATGATAAAAATAAAGTACATAATTTCACCTTCATTTATTCTTCATTGCTTTTCCTTTCTTTAGGTAGATCCAAGTTTCTTACCTGTATTTTTTTCTTCATTTCTGAAGAATTTGTTCTAACATTCCTTGGAAACCTGATCTACTGGTTGCAGTTCCCCTCAATTCTTGTTTGTTTGAGGCAATCTTTTTTTCTCCTTTATTCTTGAAAGATAATTTCACTAGATATAGAATTATAGATTGGTGGCTTTTTCTTTTTTCTTTCATCACTTTAAATGTTTCCCTCCATTATCTTTTTGCTTTCATGGTTCCCGAGTTAACATGCCCAGTGTTATTCTTATCTTTGTTTTTCTATAGGTAAGATGTATTTCCCCCCTTTGGCTTCTTTGAAGATTGACTCCTTTTTTACTTTCTGTAGCTTGAATATGATATGTCTTGGTATATTTTGGTACTTATCCTGCTTGGTGTTCTCTGAGATACCTATTGGATATGTGGTTTGGTTTCTAACCTTTGGTTACTGCCCTGCAGTTCTTAGTCATTTGGTTCTGTCTTTTATATTTTTTTCTCTCTTTGCATTTCAGTTTTAGAAATTTCTATTGATATTTCTTAAAGCTCATTGATTATTTCCTCTCATGTCCACAGTTTATTGAGGGGCTTATCAAAGGCATCCATTCTCTTTCTTTTTTTTATTATTATTAATAGCATTTTCTTTTGATTCTTCCTTATATTTTTTTATATTACCCATCTGTTTTTATATGTTGTACAATTTTTCCATTCTCTGCCTTAGCATATTAGTAAAAAATTTTTTTTTTAATTCCCAGTCTGATAATTCTAGCATCTCTCTTATTTCCAAATCTGGTGCTGATCCTTGTTCTGCCTCTTAAACTGTATTTTTTGTTTTTTGTTTTTTTATTATACCTTATAATGTTTTTTGGTGTGTGTTGAAAGTTCTAGATGGTAAATTAAACCAAGAAATCTTGGGCAAATAAATCTTTAGTGTGCAACTTTATATGTATTTGGGTAAGCTGTACTTACTATTTGTTTTACCTATAGGTATCAGAAACTAAAAATTCCTATAGTATTCTGATTTTTTCTCCCCTGTTGAATACTCCCCTGGTAGTGGTAGTAATGTGTGTGTGTGTGTGTGTGTTTGTGTGTGTGTGTGTGTGTGTGTAGAAGGGGAAGTGGGAAGGATTCTACAGTCTTATGATCAGGTTTTAGTCTTAGTGAACCTGTGCCCCTGGGTTGTGATCTTTTTAAATACTTCTGGGTTGTTTTCCCCTTTAGATAGGACAAGAAGGCTAGAAGGGCTGCAATTGGATATTTCTCTTACCCAAGGTTAGTTACGTTATGGTAAATGAAGCTCTCCTATTTAAAAATGAGGGCTTTTTCCATCACCTTGCAGGTTTTCATTGTGAGAACTTTAGGGTTTGCCTGTTGCATAGTAACATTATTCCTACTTTATTCAATTTTCCTTAATTATTTATTTATATTTAGTTTGTATTCATGTATATGCCTGTTCAAATAGCCTTGATTTTTTTTAATTAATATGTCTGAGTTTCATCTCTTATTAATAGTTAATGGAAAGTGTTGGGCTTCCTGTAAATTAAAAAAAAAAGAGAGAGAGAGAGAGCAAAAAATGTATTTCCAGGGGCACCTGCCTGACAATCACTTGAGCATGTGACTCTTGATCTAGGAGTCATGATTTAAAGCCCACACTGTGTAAAGATAACTTAAATTATGTATGTAATTAAAAAGCATTAAAAATAAAGTACATTTCCCTGGAACTTTGTAGATCTCAGTTTTTATCCTGAACTTGCTCATCTAACAGACAGTAGACAGTTCACATCGCTCCTCTACATACCAACTACAAAATAGGGATATTAGAAATCTAACCTTGAGTTGTTTCACCTTAGTCTGCATGGATGTTTCAGAAAAGATGAAGAAATAAGAATAAATCACCAATTTCCATTATACTTGTGGTTTCCACCACATTACAACATGGCTTACAGGAATAATTATATCTATTAGCACTTAGTCCAAGCCTGTACTCAAGTGATGCAATTTTCATTACAGAGATGCACATTATACTTTCTACCTTTTGTTAAAATAAAAGAGAAGCAACAGTTCCAAAAGATCTTTTTGTGTTCTTTTGTTACCCTAGCCTTTCTAAGTTCTAAAAAAAATTGAAATAAAAAAGTCGACTTGTATGCCCCAGAATTTAGGGGAGGGATAAATATTGAATTAATATAGTAGAATTATTAAAGGTGGAATGTTTGGGGCCTGGGGGCTAGCTACAGAAAAAATATATTCTACCTTGTTATGGCACATGAACTTTAAACTTTATTCATGCATTTGATGGAAACAAATCATATATGGAATAACCATTCTGAATTACATTCAGTATGGGAAGATTTGGAAGCAGCCTATTTTTGTTTTTCCAGTTTCCCCCCTTCTCTTATTGAAGAAATTCCCAGTTCCCAGGAAGAAGCACTTGGGACTCATTCAATTTCCATAGTTAAGCAATATCAGAAATGCCAAACTGCTGAACTTCAACTTAACTTAAAAACCATGCCCTGAACACTGAGTAGGCTAATGGTCCGCTTCACTTTTTTTCTCTACCAGATTGCCCTCTTTACCTTTCCATTCCTTCACAAAGCAACATTTCTTCTAGGTGAGCACCCCTGCAAGGGCAGGCAGGGAGAGCAGCCTCATCTATTAAGGTGACACAGTTAATCGCCTTTGACAATATTCATTTGTGGCTGAAGTGAAGCATTTCCAGCCCAGAAATGACACTTTGATATTATAGTGCTATTAACACCTAGCTCTGCAAAGCAGAGATTTTGACCAAGGATGCTGAAACCCGTATCAAAATAAATCATTTGACACCTGGATTAGATAACTCCTGATCAAACATTAACACAGACTTTGCAGGGCCTACACAAATACAAATCACATGCTGCCAAGTTTTCTTTAAGCAGTATGGAGTAGAAAAGGTCTGAACAACCAGGGAATGAGAATTTTAAGTGTTCAGTTCATTTTTAATACAATGATCTGATAAGAACATTAATATGTTCTTGTGGCTGCCTTTATACTTGTGGGGGGCACTTTTAAATGAACTCTCATTTATCCACAGACAAATGTCTAGGGCTGTGAGAAATTTACAAAGAGTGGTAGGAGAGCACAGAGCAAGGTCACTTAGCCCAGGCTGAAGGGTTGATGACATTCTTCCAAGAGGAGAGGAAGATCAGGAATGGCCTTTGGGGTGAAGAAGTGAGGGGGGGACATTGTAATGGGCAGATACGCAAAGAAACCATGAGAAATGGAATGAGTACAGTGTTTGGAAGAGTACAAAAAGTGAAAAATTGTGGAACAAAGACAGAATTAAAAACAGGGATCAAGTCTTAGAAAGCTTGGTATGTCACTCTGAGATGCTTAGATTTTATCCACTCAGGGATGAGGTTTAAATAGTTTGAAAGGGGTAGAGTGATTGCTGATGAAATCCTGTATATCCTAAAGCATATTGCCGAAGTCTGAGCATTGATCCCACCTCCAAAATAATAGTATTATAAGGAAGCTTGGGTATAAATAAAAATCCTCTTTAAAGATGAAGAAACTGAGACCCAGGGAGACAGGGAAGTGATCTGCTCTAAGTAACACAACAAAACAATGATAAATGGTTGAAATTGGAATTTCTAAAATCCTAGCCTAGGATAGTTTCCATCCAAATGAGCTCTTTCTTATGATCCATTCAAATTTAATATTAATAATGCAGTCCATTCCACCTCAATGCGAGCTTACTGTTGTCTAATTTGAAATGAGAGGAAAGAATAAATTAGCTGAACACTTTGCACATATTAATTCTTCGAAAGAACCAAGAAGCCTGTGTGTTCTCTTTCACTGTTTCAGGATGTAAAAGATCTAAGGATGCAAAAGAAGCCAAATTGGACATCAAGAGAGAGAAAAGCCATATTACGCTGGTAGCTAAATGGGTGATCTTAGGCAATAAATTAGCGTCTGCCTTGGTTTTCTAATCTGTAGAGTGGAGTTAAATCTAGACCATCACGGGGCGCCTGGGTGGCTCAGTGGATTAAGCCTCTGCCTTCGGCTCGGGTCATGATCCCAGGGTCCTGGGATCGAGCCCCACATCTTCCTCTCTCCCTGCCTGCCTCTCTGCCTACTTGTGATTTCTCTCTGTCAAATAAATAAAATATAAAAAAAAAAAAAATCTAGACCATCAACACTATCCACCTGCAGAGAGGTCTTAAGGATAATAGGTGATCATGGATGTGAAACTGTGCATTAAAAGTCAGCGTTCCGTGTCAGTGTTTCTCGGTACGGCGCGTGCCCTCCTGAGACTATGTAAGATGATTTTAAGGGGTAAGGGCAAATCTGTGCATTTTCCTCTATTGCTTCTCAGCTACAAATACACCTTCCTTTTTCTTTATTTAGTGTCTCAGCTAGAACCTATAAATATATCTCCTTTGCCAGGTGGTGCAATGTTGGACGCTGTCCATAGAGGATGCTAGTGGGATACTGGAAGGCTCAGCAGAGAAGGGTTTTTCTTCTTGGTTCCTGTTTACTTTTATTCTTGTGGCTGCCAGTCTCAGGCATGATACCCAGTGGCCTTCACTGTCCAGCAAGTGTCTTGGGTACCCCAGGTAAACAGCCTCATGTGGACAAACTCTAGTCAACTGAGACCCCATCGGCAGGCTTCCTGTGGCTAAATTCTGCCTTGAATCATACCAAAGAACCTTTTTGCACCTTCCAGAGAGCTGTTTCTGAAGGGGATCAGAATCTCAACCTTGTAGGTCAGGGCTCTTCCCTGAGCTTAGTTCCCTCTCTGCTGATTCTCCCTCAGCCCTGAGGATGATAACTTCTCCTATAGTGGCTGTGTCTTCGTTAGAATCTATTCTAAAAAACCTTGGGGTGCCTGGGTGGCTCAGTGGGTTAAAGCCTCTGCCTTTGGCTCAGATCCTGATCTCAGGGTCCTGGGATCGCGCCCCGCATGGAGCTCTCTGTTCAGCAGGGAGCCTGCTTCTTCCCTCTCTCTCTGCCTGCCTCTCTGCCTACTTGTGATCTCTCTCTCTCTATATCAAATAAATAAATAAAATATTAAAAAAAAACTCTTTTGGTAGCTAACCACTGTTACTTATTAATATTTCTTTAGATTAAATTTTTCCTGTTCACATTGCCAGTGAAGTTTCTCTCTTCTGACTGGACTTGATGCATATATAATGTAAAAATATTTTTATTGTATGAGGTTTATTTTGAAATTGCAATTAGGTACAGATTCATTATTTCATGACAGAAAGAAAGTGTACACTTTTATATTTTTTAATTTGGATATATTGTATATTATACTGTTATATGTTTTTATATCATAATATAAAATTACATGTACTATATATACTTATCTACTGTTAAATAAATAAGAGAGAAAATAGCTCACACATGGCAGAATTGTAACAGTGTTATACCTATGGTTAAAGTTAAGGAAAGCCTGAACTATTTAACAGACAAAGTATGTAAGGTTTTTAATAGTAGTTCTTGGGTTTCTAAGTCATGTCACTTATTAAAATGTTACATAGACTATAATAAGTGTTTATTTAAATACATAAGTTTATTTTATCCTAACGGCAACCCTGAACAGTTCTCCTAGTCTCCATTTTATATATAAAATAAAAATGACGCTCAGAGTGGTTAGGAATAGTACCTACGATCAGATACGTTAGTGACAGATCTGGGACTCATCCTGATTTATCTAATTTCAGTGTCACTACATATCATGTGTAATAGCAAAACACTGAAACCAGCTGCATGTCCCATTGCAGTGGGGTAGTAATTAAATTGCAGTTCATCAAAATAATGAAATAATAATTAGCAAAATGTAATGATTTATAGGGATGCCTGGGTGGCTCAGAAAGTTAAGTGTCTGCCTTCGCTCAGGTCATGATCTCAGGGTCCTGGGATGGAGCCTCGAGGTGGACTCTCTGCTTAGTGGGGGGGTCTGCTCCCTCTGCCCCTCCCCACCACTTGTGTTCTTTCTCTCTCAATAAATAAATAAAATCTTAAAGAAAAAAGAGTTATAAATATTTACTGACCTGAACGTAGGATCATGTTATATTGTGAGTTGGGGAAAAACAACAACAACAACAATTTGCTGAACTGTGGGCATTGAATGGTTCTACTTTTGTAAAATACACTACTGTGCATGTATGTACCTGTGTACATATAACTGTGTTTATGAAGACATTAGAAAAACAATGAAGATTGTGTACCAAATTCTTGAACATGGAATTTTAAAGTGGAAGGATGGGACTTCCTTTTATATTAACTTATCTAATTTTAAATAATGAGGTTATGAGTGACCTTTTTTATATTTTCTTCCATAGATTTTGAGTGCATTTTTTGGAAAGATTCTATTTACTTATTTATTTGTCAGAGAGAGAGAGAGCTAGTGCACAAGCAGGCAGAGTGGCAGGCAGGGGCAGAGAGAGAAGCGGGCACCCCCCAAGCAAGGAGCCCGATGTGGGCCTCGATTCCATGACCCCAGAACCATGACCTGAGCCGAAGGCAGCGGCACCAACTGAGCCACCCAGGTGTCCCATTAAGTGCATTTTGAAGTACATTGTGTTCTTGCAATTATGTCAGTTGTCTATTTTGCATAATTCTCCTGTAATAGGTATTTAGCAGATGCTTTCACTGGAGGCAGCAGTCATAGAGTAACGTTCGAGGAAATGATTTCTTGAGATCCGTACAGCACAAAGCCCCAAATGGCCTGTGATTCCTCTCTATACTCTCTATGCCAGGTGTACTCTGCACTTTCACTGCCAGTCTGAATGAATGGGCTTCTCATCATGTTGGCTAAGTCTAGAACCTTCTCTCGAAATATGGATATCTCCTATTAACTTCTTCCCAGCTAGATTCACATGAGTTACAGGTTCTGAACATGAAAACTGCAAAGAATGGCTTAGTGTTTGAACAGCCTTCTAGTCACCCCACTGACAAGGAGGGATTCCTGCCCTACGGTTACTGAAATGGCTGAAGCCACCCCTGGACAGATGAGATGATTAGTTTTTTAGTTGTATGTACTCACAGCCCGATGAAGGAAGATAGCAATTCACCACCTGCCATACAAAGCCACAGAAGGGTGTACTTGGGAGCAGAGTGAGCAACCGGGGTCAGTGAGGCAGACTATGTAAGAGCGAAACAGGATTGTCCTCTCTGCCCTGTGGGGGGAATGTCATGGTTTTGTTTGAATAATTCCAAGGGTTGGCAAAAGACTGGAACCTGATATTCAGGAACTGCACCTGGTCCTTTGATTAAAATAATTCTTTGGCTAGGCAACCTTTATTAGGGGAGCAGAGCTGTGAGGGGAATTGTAGTTAGGCCATTCACAACCTCAGTTTCACCAGTTGTCATGAATGCACATAATATTGGACCTTAATTGTAGGTCTTTCACCACACATGGCCAAGGGTTCAACTCTAATTCCCCACTAGAGGGGATGAATTCAAAAACGGGTCACACTTGGAATGCTGAACTCTAGTATTTTCCTAAATACAGTAGCCTTATTCATTCTCTGAGTTTTGTAGCAGTGTTTTTTGCTTTAAAATGAATTTGTTGACTTAAAACAATATCACATGTGTTTTAGGAAAAAGAATCACGTTTTATTTATCTCTGTTAGCTTCCATAAATTGCCCCCAACTTCACACCATAAAATTAATTTCTGTCCTTGAATTAGAACTTGGGAATTTTAAAACAGAAGATTTTTCATAAAAAAAGAAAAAGAACAACCATTTTTATGTCATCTAGCATTTTTAATAACTGACTTAAAAAATGATTTTAGAACAGCACCCATAAGAACATAAACATGGGCATTATAATTAATCTACAACTGGGCCAAGAAATAAACAACTGTACAGGGAACGGATTGTGCAAATAAATACATTCTATTAAGAGGCCAGACAGATAGTAACATGTGGGTTTAACTACTAAGGCATTGTAGGAAAAGCATATTGCCAGTAATAACCAGAAAAAAAGTCATAAAAGTTCGTAACTACTGAAAACAACTCAGTTTAATGAACATAAATTGAATGAAGGACCAAGGAAGTGTTTTTAAAGGACATCATGTAGGGATTTGTTAAGAGAAATGGAGTCATTCAGGTGCTAAAGGCAGACTGAGCTGCATTCTACCACCTACCAGCTGTGTGACTGATCTCTTCTTACTGGCGTAACCTCGCTGAGCCTCCATTGACTCATCTGGGAAATGGGAATAAATGAAGATCTGCATGGCAAGTGCCTGACTTTTCTATGAAGAATGAATGAGATCTGCATGGCTAGTGTCTGGCAGAACACCAGGTATACAATAAGTGCTTAATGAATGTTACTGCCTTTCTTCATACTGTACTAGCAATGATTTGAGAACTCTTAGACAGAAGGCAAACTATGTGTTACCCAAATGCTTCCTGAGTTGTTCATGTTGATTACCTATAGCAGAACTCTATAAAGTCTGCATAGGAGTCACCCCGAAAATTTATTGGAATACAGTGTTTTGACCTCAGATTCTTGGATTCTGAAACAGCATATCAGTAACAGGGCCATGAATCTGCCATTAGTACTTATAGTAATTGTTAGGTCTGCTTTTAGACACACTAGTGTTTTTATCCTAAATAAACAGATATCTTCCAACTTTCTTCACATTATCAAGATATTTTAAAAATGAGTATTAATTATGTTCTAGTAACCAAGAAGAAGAAGAAAAGAAACAACTAGTATTTGTATTATAGATAAATGATTCATTTTAATGACAGATATCCACAGTATGAAGTAAGTTTTATCAGTGATCTATCTGGAAGGAAAAGTTACTGAAGAAAGAAGTTACAGTGTCCTCTGAAGGGACACTGCAGGATTCAAAAAAAAAAAAAATGTGTCCATTGTTCTTCTGGGGTATCACAAGATTATTCTCTACACCTTGCCCAGATCCCACTGTTAAGCACATACCCCTTTCCTAATGGCCTCCAAGAATACTGGTTCATCAAGGGATGGCCATCTGTTCAGACTTCAGTAGTCCTAGAGAATGTGAGACAAATAACATTACTGAATTTATTTTGATTGTGTAATTCCAGTGGATATAGAAGGCCTGCCAAATTTGGAGATCAAATCAAGTCAACACCGAAGGACAAATAATCCAATTAGGAACTCGGCAGAAGATAGGAACAGACATTTCTCCAAGGAAGACATAAAAATGGCCAACAAACACATGAAAAAAATGCTCAGCATCACTCGGCATCAGGTAAATACAATTCAAAACCACAGTGAGATACCACCTTACACCAGTCAGAATGGTTAAAATTAACAACTCAGGAAACGACAGATGTTGGTGAGGATGCAAAGAAAAAAGAACCCTCTCTCACTGTTGGTGGGAATGCAAACTGGTACAGCCACTCTGAAAATGGTATGGAAGTTCCTCAGAAATTTGAAAATGGAGCTACCCTATGACCTAGCAATTGCACTACTAGGTATTTACCCCAAGGATATAAATGTAGCAATCTGATGTTTACCGCAGCAATGTCCACAGTTGACACACTATGGGAAGAGTTCAGATGTCCATTGACAGATGAAGGGATAAAGAAGATACCCATGGTGTGTGTGTGTGTGTGTGTGTGTGTGTGCACTCGCGTGTGCGTGTATATATATATCATGGAATATTACTCAGCCATCAAAAAAAAGAAATCCTGCCATTTGCAATGAAATGGATGGAACTAGAGGGTATCATGCTAAGTGAAGTAAGTCAATCAGAGAAAGACAGTTATCTTATGATCTCATGTGTATGTGGAATTTAAGAAACAAAACAGAGGATCGTAGGAGAAGGGAGAGAAAAATAAAACAAGATGAAATCAGAGAGGGAGACGAACCATAAGAGACTCTTAATCATAGGAAACAAACTGAGGGTTGCTGGAGGGGTAAGGAGTGGAGGGGTGGGGTAACTGAGTGATGGACAGTAAGGAGGGCAAGTGATGTAATGAGCACTGGGTATTATATAAGACTGATGAATCACTGAACTCTACCTCTGAAATTAATAATACACCCTATGTTAATTGAATTTAAATAAAAAATAAAATAAAAAGACTCCCTTTAACGAAGATGGCACTGAAAGCTAAGAAGGAAGCCCCTGCCCCTCCCAAAGTCGAAGCCGAAGCAAAGCATTTGAAGGACAAGAAAGCAGTCAAGAAAGCGGCTTTTAGCCATCCACAGTCACATAAAAAAGAAGATCTGCATATCACCTGCGTTCGGACAACCCAAGACTCTGCGTCTCTGCGGGCAGCCCAAATACCCTCGAAAGAGCACCCCTAGGAGAAAAGAGCTTGATCACTATGCCATCATCAAGTTCCCCCAGACCACTGAGTCAGCCATGAAGAAAACAAGACAACAACACACTTGTTTTCATTGTGGATGTCAAGGCCAACAAGCACCAGATCAAACAGGCTGTGAAGAAGCTCTACGACATTGAAGTGGCCAAGGTCAACACCTTGATCAGGCCTGATGAAGAGAAGGAGGCATATGTTCGACTGGCTCCTGACTATGATGCTTTGGATGTTGCCAACAAAATTGGGATCATCT
This sequence comes from Meles meles, assembly GCF_922984935.1. Classification (NCBI taxonomy): domain Eukaryota; kingdom Metazoa; phylum Chordata; class Mammalia; order Carnivora; family Mustelidae; genus Meles; species Meles meles. The sequence goes on along the minus strand of NC_060084.1, from coordinate 24,749,740 downwards.
AAACTGAGTGCAGCTGGTTAAATCTAAATACGGTTTTCTTCATCATAAAAAAAATAATAAAGTAAAATAATTTTTAAAAAATGAGAAAAATGGGGGCGCCTGGGTGGCTCAGTGGGTTGAGCCACTGCCTTTGGCTCAGGTCATGATCTCAGGGTCCTGGGATCGAGTCCCGCATCGGGCTCTCTGCTCAGCGGGGAGCCTGCTTCCCTCTCTCTCTGCCTGCCTCTCTGTCTACTTGTGATCTCTCTTGTCAAATAAATAAATAAAATCTAAAAAAAAAAAAAAAATGAGAAAAATGAGGCACAGGACCAGCTCGATGTCACTTAGTGTCTACCTTCTTCAAGGAAACCTAGGCTCTCATTTAATTCCCACAGTGATCCCAAGGTGTAGGAATTATTGTCCCCATTTTAGAAAAGGAAACTAAGATTCAGAAAATAGCCTGCCTAAAGTCACCTAACCAGTAAGTGGCAGAAATGGAAATGGAGCTTTTGTATGTATGTATAAAGACAAAGCTATGCTATGTCAAATAGGTCACCTTATCTAAGAAGCAAAAGTAAGCAAAGAAACAAACAAGAACTCTTCCCCTTTCTTCATGCCCACTAAAGTAAAAGTGTGGGCTTCAAGGGAGAGGAAGTAAATCGGAGCCTGCCTAGAAATAAGACACAGCAGCCCCAGCATCTTAGAATCTGATTCATGGCAGTCACTGCCAACCTCCCTTTCCTTAAACATGTCCGTCAGCTGTTGAATCTTGCCTTCGTGTGATCTTCTTTATATGTGATCATTTTATGTGATCTTATTTCATTCTCAAACCAACCCTATGACACTCAGATAATTTCTCTTCCTGTCACAGGGATAGTACTTGGTACATCAAGAATTCTTAACTTCTCGGGGGCCTGGATGGCTCAGTGGGTTAAAGCCTCTGCCTTCGGCTCAGGTCATGATCCCAGGGTCCTGGGATCGAGCCCCACATCGGGCTCTCTGCTCTGCGGGGAGCCTGCTTCCTCCTCTCTCTCTGCCTGCCTCTCTGCCTAGTTGTGATTTCTCTCTGTCAAATAAATAAAAAATAAATAAATAAAAAGCTTAACTTCTCGAGGAACAGTCCCAGCAAATAATGTGGTGGCAAAGGAGGGGAGTTATGCCGATAGACTTTGTAAAACAAAATTTGGACCAGCTATGGTTATTTGAAATCCTGTACCTCTTAAGCAACAGTACCCCAAGGCCCCTTTTAGCCTTCAGCACAAATAAGCTTTGACTCCCGCTGCATGTGTTAAATTTATAATCATGGTTTACAAATATCTTCAGCCTGTAGCAAATCGCTGTAACTATTTCCTGTTTCTATCCCAAGGCAATATGTGATGAGTGCTTAAACACACACACACCTCTATATATTATCTGTAAAATAATGTATATACTCTTTATCCCCAGAGCAATCTGCACTCGGTAGTGGCATGCCATGCTTTACTCCAGAGAACTAAAATTATACAATACTAAACCCTCCAAATGATCGGATAAATCTGGCAGATACAGACCAAATGGATGGGGATTATTGTATCATAAATGGCCATTAGATTGATTCCGGTAAGCACAGAGTTTTAAAAGGCATATATTGGAGAAATGAATTGGACTTCTCTCATGGACTAACTCAGTGGCATGGCCAATCCAGCATAAAAATAAAACAGCCCTACCGCTGCTATTCTTGGGGCCAATGGCCCCCGTGACACATATGAGCACGCATCGGGAGGGTTGCAGAGCTCCCCACGTCACGCTGTCGTCTCGCGGGAGGTGGCCTGTAAAAAGACAGGCAGGGCAGCCTCCCAAATACCAAATCTCACATTGCTTTGTTGCTTAATTACATATGTATAAATGCCAAGTGGTCTATAGAACATGTGCCTCTGACTCTTAATTGGGTGTTTTCCTGTTTCCTTCTCGACTGTTCACTCTCATGTCTCTAAACTCTTCACTCGCTTACTGAGAAGAGAGACAGTCCCTGGCCTCCCTGGGCTTTGCTCCCCTTTTCTGCAGCTAGCGTGCAATTATGTGAACACACAGGTCACCTCAAAGGAACCTCTGAAATGACTCCTTGACGGAAGTTGTCAGAATCCAGGAAAATCCCCTTTTGCTTGGGCATGGTAAACATAAAACTTCAAGGAACACACACACACACACACACACACACACACACTGGACTGTGAAAAAAATCAATAAATCCTTATATATTTTTTTTATTAGGGACCTTGTCAGAGTAAAATAACAACTTTCTTTTTCTCTGGCACTGGACACATTCTCTTATGGGCAGAACAAAATGGCCTTTATTTTCACCTTCCAGGGGTCGGAAAGTGCATGGTGGTCGGAAAGTACATGGTGGGTTAGAGGGTGGTGATAATTTGCTGTATTTCCCTGTGTGTGGGCAGCTGACTGATCCTCTCCTTTTCTTTAAGGCAGTCTTTGCCTCTGTGTTTTCAGTCCAGTTCTGAGATTAATAAGGACTCTGTTCATTTCATGATGGATACTGCCTACCAACGAGTTGAGTTAATCTGAAAATTAACCTGAATGAATATTTATTAAGCACTTACTATATTCTAGCCAAACTGCTAAGAATTTCATAGGCATTATCATTGTATTTAGTCATTATCTTGCATTTTCTTACATTTATTTATGATCTACCTTCTCTAAACAGACTGTAGGCTTGCTTCAATGAGGGAAGGGTTTTGTTCGTTTTGTTCATTGCTGTATCACCAACCTATTCAACAATGTCTAGGCAGAGGCGGCACCCAATAAATATTTGTTGAGTAAACGATTTAATGTGTGAAAAGTCTACAAAACACACCTTGTTAGGTGCTGCCGTTTCCAGAGGTTATGCAGGAATCCAGCAAAGATACATACTCCAGGCTGTCCAGGTAATGAAATCCAGCATTGGAACTCATGTTGTCTCTCAGACATCAGAGTCCATGCCCCTTTCCCTTCTCAGCTGTAATGGTGGTGCTGGCTTTGTCCATTCCATATCAATGCCAGTTGGCATGGAGGAATCACAGACATTCCATTTCTCATCACTTTCTGTAAATGAGAGTTTTGAGCAATGGGTTTTGTTATTTTCAAAGGCAGAACATACCACACTGGAGCCCCACGTAGCCATCATCGGGGTGCATTTGGGGAAAGCGTCAGAGGATGAGAGAGTGAAGAGGAAAAAGAGTTCAGGACAGACAGGTGGGAAGCTGGAAGGGAGTGAGAAAAAGAAAGTGAGTGTTGAAAGGGAAAGAGAGAAAGAAAGAACACCCAGCAAAAAGGAAGCCTGTTTTGTTGTTTGGGATTCCTGTGTCTCCTGAGAAATCTGAGCCTCTTCCCTGGTGTCATTCAGTCTCTGTAAACGGTCGAGTGGTGTACATTGTTGTGAGTCCATTAACAGTGATTTGCAGCAGACCAATTTAGAGGTCACTTAGGCATGAAAACACTGAACAAGAAATGGTATACCTAATGAAACAATATCAGTAATAGCATATTTAAATGAACAGTATCAGTAATAGCATATTCTAAATGTTTCATTAAGTCTGAATTGTTAGAATCAGAGTACTGCTGTTTCATAGATTTTTACCTTCTTTAACAAGTATTTCCATATTGGTGGTATTGCCTCTCTTTATTGAAGTTACGGAGTTCTCGAAAGTTACAGTGTTTCTAAAATCATGCAGTTTTTATAGCAACATTGCATTTGGGCATTTCTTTCTCTCTCTCTCTCTTTTTCCCTTTCTGTTCATATTTAACAAAAAAAGAAGTTCATAAAATAAAATGTTTTTGTGGCGAGAGAGCGTACAATAAAATTTTAGACTTTCACTTTTAAATTAAAGTAACTTTAAAATAAGGTTGTCAGCACAATCTAATTGGATTTCCTAACAGTGTGTTTTGGAAAAGTAATGCTAACAACCAATAATAGGTTTGCTTCTATTTCAAGATCATCAAGTAAGAATACTAGACCTCAGAGCCCATAATAAGAATACTTTTAAATTTTGACACTTTTTTTTTTTACATTTTTATTGACTGCATTCAAGTGGCCTTTCTGGGTTATTCTTGTGTTTATACAAAGCGAAAGCGAAACACTAGAGGAGAATTTTCTATAAACTTAATTCGTGCTGAAAATCACTTGAGGCTATTCAGGCAGGGCATTCTATGTATTCTTAAACATAATTTTATCGTGGCTTCATGACTGCTTACATGGAGCCCAGTGATCTACCTTGGGCTCCTTGGTTCAAGTGCTAACAAATGGAGTGCACAGTGTTTGATTCCTGCCATCCGCCTCCTGGGCCAGTTATTTCTTTTCATGGCATTGGATCTCTCTTCATGCTCACAAGATTACCGCAAGGAAGGTACACATTTCACAGATGGGGAAACTTAACTTACAGGGCCACAAGCTGTAGAAGCGATAGAATTCAAACCCAGGGCATGCTCTTCACAGTTTTCTGTGCTCTTCACAGTGTCATGCCGCGAGGGGATTCTGCTCAGCACAACACTTTTTATCTCTTGCCTCAGAGGAGTTGGGGGTAAGCGGGGTCTGTGTCACAACTTACGGAAGCAAGCAAGGCTACTGCATTATTTAGGTGATTTTTATTAAGACCTGCTCCGCATACTGGGCAGTCTGATGTCCTAAATGTTGTAGACAACACTTCAGTGAATCACCAAGGTTTTTGTTGTTCTTTTTTTGTTTTGAAATTACAGTTATCAGTGGAAGACTTTTTGGTTGCTAGGGAGAGCTTTTAGAGCACAACGCATTTCCTTGGGTGAGAATAAAAATTTGAATGGATAATATTACTATGCTAGCCAAAACTAGAGCTCCAAAATTGAAATCAAAGTCTAGTAAAAGATTTGTCTCCACTGCCTTGTTTCCTTGGGTCCTCTTACTTCTGTTCTCCTTCCTGAAGATGCCATCATCTTGTATTAGGTCGTCTGTTTATTGTAGCCCCTTGCTCTCTGCTGGCCTCCAGATACTGTCTCAGACTGTGAAGGAGCTCTTTCTCCATGAATCTCTCATACACAAGATTGGACATTAAAGTTACCAAAATGTCTCCAAATCAGCTTTTCCTCTGTTTTCCTGTTCAAAATCCAGACTTGAAACTTTGAAACCATCTCTCATAACACAGTTGGCTTTGATAAACTACAGAGCTGTGGACCACAATATATAATGTAACACAAGGGCATTATATCATAGGTGCCATCCAGCAGACTTTGCAAGCAACACAAAAATTACCTTTGAGTGAATTATAAAAGAAGAGACTCACACTGTGCATTTCTAGACTCCAGGTCACGCCACCCCCCCCCCCCCTCCAGCCCCACCTGGGCTATTTTAGAGGTAAGATTCCAGAGTTTCTTGGAGGTAATGCCTTAGATAGAAGATTACATTCTTACATAATTCTTTCATATAAGCAAACTGAGGTTTGGTACTATGAGATAACTTTGTTAAAATAGCACACAGCGGGGGTTACAAGTCAAACATTTTCCCTTTCTCCTTAATGACTTAATATGATCAGTCCAAAGTCTAAAAACATGTCCCAAATATTGTAAAACATCTCTATTAAATTAGAATAATTTAGTTTATAATTTGTATTCAAATGCAGATGGTGAGCAGACCTACTTAGAGGTGATGAAATTCTGAATATATTTTGAAGATAAGTCAGCATGATTTGCTGATCTACTGGATATAGAATATGGGAGGGGAAAAAAAGGAGTCAAAATAATTTCAGTATTTTGAACTAGGAAGGATAGTTGGTACCAACCACGATGAGGAAGACTATATGTAAGGCAGGTTTGGGTGAAATTTCAGGAACCCAATAAAGGGCATATTGAATTCTCCATTTCTGTTAGACATTTAAGAGCTGATGATACTGAGTGGACCATTGCATACAAATCTGGAGTTTAAGAGAGGCCTTTGCTAGAGAAAACGTGAGACTTGTGGGCTGTATATGGAATTTTAAAAAGTGTAGACTATCGAGCTCATCCAGAAAGTAAGTACAGATAAGGAAGACAAAGCAACGAAGGACTGACTCTCAAACATCTTACACAGTGAGGTTCAGGACAGATATAAGAGCCATTGAAGAAGACTGACAAGGAACAGAATGATGTATGAGGAAAACTAAGAGTATTTGGTGTTCTAGGGGCCACATAATGAGGGTTTGTCAAGGAGGGAGCAGCAGCTGTGTGAAATGCTGCCAGTGAGCAAGGAGAAAACTCAGAATTTCAATTGGATTCAGTAATAATGCAGGTATTAGGTGTTTGTGTTGGAGGGTTAAAGAGAGCATTGTAGGAGTGGGGATGGAAAGAAAAAGTATAGATAAATCCCTAGATACTTAAACGTATTTAAAACTTCACTTGTTTTCTAAATAAAACCTCAGATATTTAATCTGACTTTATTCAAGCTATATAAATAGTTCAGCTTTGAATGAGTTGTAGTGCATGTTGAGCAAAAGCAATGAAAAGAGGAAAAAACCCAAATAATTATAAATATCACAATATAGGTTTGCCCAGTTTTGCTCTACAGAAGCACTTTAATGTAAGAATGGGCAACATTTTACAGCAAATTTTACAAAAATGGAATATCAGCTCAATATTTGGTCATTTTCTCCACACTGTATGCAATGAAAATATGTCTGCTGTTGTCACACGGTGATACATCTTTCCAGTTGTATTCAAACTGTTTTTCTGGAAAATATTTTCTCAGAAGATTCAAGCAGAATCGAACTTAAGTTCGTTATCATTTTTAAGAACTTGCTACACCTTGAGAGTTCAGTGATATTATTTACATGAAGTAGGAATGGTTTGTAAAGTGCTGTTTCCTTTTTTTTTTTTTTTAAGATTTTATGTATTTATTTGACACAGAGAGGGCACAAGCAGGGGGAGTGGCAGGCAGAAGGAGAGGAACAGGCAGAAGGAGAGGGAGAAGCAGGCTCTCTGCAAAGCAGGGAGCCAGATGTGGGGCTCAATCCCAGGACCCGGAGACCATGACCTGAGCTGAAGGCAGAGGCTTAACCCACTAAACCTCCAGGTGTCCCTGTAAAGTGCTGTTTCTAAAAGTCATCTAGCTTAACAGAGACAAGATTTGCCAAGATTCTTGTCTTTTTAAAAATCGCTTCCAAATCACACTGAAGAAAATGTGGACTTTGCGTGGGGGAGGGTGACCATTTCTGGTGGACCAAGTTTTCTATTGGAGGTCTAGCCATTTGGATGAGCTCTCCTTTAGAAATGACCTGGAAACCACATTTAACTAAGCCGAAGGACAATAAGACACAATGTACTATAAGTGTATTTGCATATAAATAGTCATCGTTTAGTATCTTTCATTGCAATGCACAATGTATGAATCACGGAGGGAATATGAGCTCAAGATGCATCCGAACAGGTCAAATGCTCAACTAAAATAGTTTTATTAGTATAATTACTGCCAAGTCCCAGTCACTAAATACTCTTAAATTTTAATTATAATTTAAATTAAGATCATTAAATATAATACAAATATTTAGTGAGCATATAAATATCACTGAAAATGCAATGGAGTTTGAATTGAGATTCTTGGCGTCAAGCATACCTATGTGGCCTAGCACTAAGGGCAAAGAAAGCTGCAGACCATTGTCCATAGTGAATACAGAAGCACAATGCTTAACATGATACTAATAAACCAAATTCAATAGCACAGTAAAAGGATCAAATCCCATGACCAAGTGGGATTTATCTTTGGGTTCAAGGATTGTTCAACATGCTTGAATCAATAAATGGGTAGATGGCTACACCACATGGGTAGATGAAAGATAAAAATCATGATCATCTCTGTAGACACAGAAAAAGCATTTAACACAACTCAGTATTCTTCCATGAGAAACGCCCTCAACAGTCAGCTGTAGAAGGAATGTAGCTCAACATTATAAAGGTCATCTAAGACAAACCCGCAGCTATATTGATTTTATTCTTACTTCTTGCTGCAAACTGACATTTGCTATTTCTTGGTTCACTCATAGAACATATATGGCTTTAGGTTTCTAGTGATCCTATGCATAGGTGTTCCACTGTATGACCACATCACCTCCCCAAACCTCCACCTGTTTATACCACCATATTGGGGGTTAGGGTTTCAGTATGAATTTGGGGGGCACAAACATTCAGTCCCTAAAAGTTGCATTAACTCTAAGGGAAGCCAAGTGAAGTGCACATAAAAAAAATCCTTGTAAATGTTTCAACTCCTCTCTGAAGGTAAACTTATCTCAAAGTAACATTTTTTTAAGTTAAATATTTGTAAGGGATATGTAAAGATTCCACTTATATGATTTTCAAGAAAAATAAGCAAGTCTTATCTTTGGTGATAGAAATCAGAATAGTGATTTCTTTGAGGAGGGGAGAATGACAGGAATGAAGCACAGGGGAACTTTCTGGGGCCATGTGTGGTTATATGCATAAAGTGAGTAGACACAGTTTCACATGTGTATGTGTGCACCTTCTTCTTTCTTTTCTTATGTATATTATTATTTTTCACTGTGGATAGTAGATTTCTGAATTAGGTAACACTAGCTTCTGAACAACCTCAAAATACATAAAGACTCAAATGTAAGAGCAGCTTATTTCTGCTTGTGTACAAGTCTGACTGTTCTTGTCTCTGGGGGATTCTATTTCAAGGAGTGATACATAGAGGCAGGCCGCTTCCATGCTGTGGACATTATAGTTGTTTGCTTCCATGTAAGACAGGGCTGTTAAAACAAAAACCAAAACCAAACCAAAACAAAACAAAAAACCTTGGAGGAAACACATCTTTGTTTAAAAAGCTTTGGCTGGAAATGATACACATAAATTCTGTTCATCTTAGGGTGCCTGGGTGGCTCAGTTGGTTAAGCATCTGCCTTTGGCTCAGATCATGATCTCAGGGTCCTGGGATCAAGAACCACATCAGGGGGCACCTGGGTGGCTCAGTGGGTTAAAGCCTCTGCCTTTCACTCAGGTCATGATCTCAGGGTCCTGGGCTGGAGCCCCATACTGGGCTCTCTGCTCATCAGGGAGCCTGCTTCCCCCCTCTCTCTGTCTGCCTCTCTGCTTACTTGTGATCTCTGTCTGTCAAATGAATAAATAAAATCTTAAAAAAAAAAAAAAAAGAATGACATCAGGCTCTCCACTCAGCAGGGAGTCTGCTTGTCTGTCTCCCCCTGCTCATGGACACTCTCTCTCTCTCTCCCTCTCTCAAATAAATAAAATCTTAAATAAAATCTTCTTTTCACATTCAGAAGTTTTATGGGCTCATCTAGATGTAAGAGAAGCTAGAAAATGTAATAACTGGTGTAACAATCACTTATAAATGACAACTCTTCTGTGGAAGGGGAAACATGAAAATTCAGTGAATATTTCAAAATCCCTAACACAATAAGACATTGCTCCCAATTTTCTTCCTTAATATTATGTGTTTTTTTTTATGTCAATGACAGTTTTGTTTTTAAAAGAAATTCTTTTTCTAATTTTCCACCCTTGCGGAGCACCATATTTTTTTCAGTTTCCCCCATTTTACATATTTCTCTTTCCTTTGCATTTTAATTTGAAAATTGTATTTAAATTGTTTTATCTTGTTATCATTAACATACTGAGAAAAAATATTCCTACAACTCTAATTTCCCTTAAAAGTTAAGGCTAGTGGATATGGTATTAGTCGAATAAATACTAATTTTTTTTAAAGATTTTATTTATTTATTTGACAGAGAGAGATCACAAGTAGACAGAGAGGCAGGCAGAGAGAGAGAGAGGGAAGCAGACTTGCTGCTGAGCAGAGAGACTGATGCGGGACTCTATCCCAGGACTCTGAGATCATGACCAGAGCCGAAGGCAGCGGCTTAACCCACTGAGCCACCCAGGCGCCCCGAATAAATACTAATTTTTGAAGGCCTTGATAGACATTGATTTCCAGAAATATTATGCTTATTTTAACAGCAAATAAATGATCAAATAGACCTCATCTTTGCTGGCACTTGATATTGCCTCTGTAAGGAAATGTCAGTTTGATATATAGGATATAATTATATGTAAGCATCTGTAAAATTATCGAGTCAAGGCAGCTATATTTCTCCTCCTCTTCTTTCACTTCCATCTTCCCTTCTGCTGTTGTTTGAGAATCAGAAAATACTTCACAAAACAAGACTCAGAGTTCTCCAAGGGGTGGGGGCAAGCAGGGGTGGGGGGGGGTTGCAGATAGAATGAATAGCTTGTATTCATTTTCTGTGGGTGTATCTGATTGTATTTGACTTTTGAATTTAAAATTTATGCTGAAAGAAATGCAGTCAGGTTGGCCTTTGGCTTAAATCTTGAACAAGAATTATGCTTCAAAGTTTTACCCTTTAGGTACAAGGACAATTTTGTGTCAGAAATCTGTTCCTATGACCAAGAACAAAATTTTCTTTTTTCCATGAAAGCATCAATTTTTATGCACTAAAACCCCCAAGGTAAAAATTAGCCACACCTCATGGCTAATCAAGGTTTACCCTACTATAAGTTATCTTCTGGGAGCCATGAATATGTTTTTGAAATTTCTCCTGCATTTATATCACAGCTATCCTTTTAGAGGAAATAAAGAAGTACTTTCTTCTATACCACCTGCCCTCTGTATCCCCCAGTAGCATTCTTTTTTTTTTTTTTTAAGAATTTATTTATTTATTTGACAGAGATCACAAGTAGGCAGAGAGGCAGGCAGAGAGAGAGGGAAGGAAACAGGCTCCCTGCTGAGCAGAGAGCTCGATGTGGGGCTCCATCCCAGGACCCTGAGATCATGACCTGAGCCGAAGGCAGAGGCTTTAACCCACTGAGCCACCCAGGCACCCCCCTCCCCCAGTAACATTCTTAAGAAAGAATGTTTCGTACTCTTATGTCAAAAATGTAGATGTCCTTTTTCATATAAACTTTAGCTCCATATCTCAACTATTCAAGAAGTATAGGGAAAAGTGGCTATTGTTTTTTTTTCCTCCAAACACACCAGGTTTATTCCTGGTTGAATACTTGCACTTACAGTCTGTTCTCCCTCAAAAACTTCTAATCCCCCCATACCCCCAATTTAGCTTAGCTGTCTCTTTCTTATCATTAGGGATTCAGTTCAAACTAATTTAAATTAACTCTATCCTCCCCCGCTCCTTTCTGCACAATGCACCATCTTATTTTCGTCATAAGACTTATCACTCGCTGACACTATCTTAATAGTTATCTTAATAGTTTAAACCCTACCAGGACAGAAATTTTTGTCTCTTTTATGCCTTGCCATTCACTCTAGTTCCTGGAATAGTCTCTAATACTAAGTGGATACTGAGTGGATGGTAGGGATTAAATAAACTAAGTGATGTCTAAAGTCTATAGGATGGTTTGCTTTGAGATATTTCATTTGAATATATTCTACCATTTATGTGTTGTTTTAAAAATCACAAAACTCATTCACATGCACTGCTCTTTAGGAAATAGAGAATCATCAGGAATATTGAATGCAGATTTCAAGGAGTTGCTCCATGAGACTTTGTGTATCTTCTCAGTTTCCCACAGCCCACCACTCCCACCTCCGCTCTGTGTGTGCGTGCATATTCAACCAACACCCACACACACACACTCGTACACACACACTGCCTGTGAACATTAGCCATTTATCTTACCATTTAACTTATTTATCGATGCTACCGGCTGTCTCGGTGGCCCCAGTAGGAGGGCCAGGTGGAGGGTGACCACCACTGTACTTTTCCAGAGTGGGAGCTATGAGGCTCTCGTTCCCAGATCTGTCCCAACTGGACCTATGAAGACAATAGATATACCCTCGACTCTCAGTTTCAGATGAGAGCTGAAATGGGGTTTAGGAAATGGATTTCCTAGGGGCAGCCCTGGAGGGGTCAGGATGCCAACCCTAAAAGTTTGGGAATGTTAATTCACCGAGGGGCAAACCAAGACCAGTGAGGTCCAGAAGCTGGGAAAGAGCTGGAAGACAAATTCTTTTTTTTTCCCCCCTTTTCCTAATAGATTATTCTGAGTCACAGTGATTCCATATACAGCTGAAACTGTCCTGATGTGGTTAATTCAGTAATGTACCACTTTGTATTTGCTTTCACCTCTCCCTTGACTGACTGCTTTTCTCTCTTGTTCTTGCTGGCCTGAGGTTATAATATAAGCTCTCTTTTACCTGAGGCTTTGCCTCAGGCTCTTTTTTCCAAGAAATCTGGGCTGAGAAGCTGGTCCTTGACTTTTCAAAGCATTTGAAATGATACGTTTTTTTTCTTCCAACCCATGTTACAGTACGTTTTAATGAACAGATCGGATTGACTTAATTTCTCATTGCATTGGAAGAGAAGAGAATATGTTAAGCTAAACTGAAGCCCAATTAACCAGGTTCTTCTGTCTTCAAGGATGCTCTAGTTACTTGGGAAGAGATTTTTAAAGAAAAATAACCCGCGATCACTCTCCAGATTTGGAAGAAAGTTGTGTTACTGTGTTGCGCATGTCTCTAAAACATGCTCATTTCCAAAAATATTTTTCTAATATTTAGTATTCGTTAAGTATTGACTAAGAAGAGTGTTAAAGGTCAGGGGCACATAGTTTCAAGTATCAGCAAGTCTGCTTTCTCACAGTGTGCCTTGATGGGGAGTCACTACACCTGTCTCATTCATATTTTAATGAAGAGGACAGAACTACCTAGCTTGACCATTATCATGATTAAATTAGATGATGTGCATAAAGCATTTAGCATAGTTTCTAGCTCTTTGCTTAGAGGAGGCCCATTTGCCTGTACAGGAAGTTTGATTGTCTTAAAATTGTGCTTCTCACAGAGTACGAAGATGTACCTCGCCCTGCTGTTACTTAGAATGCAACCGAGTGTCTATAAACTCATTACCAACATAAAAGAAAAATTGGAAATTTGGAAGATATGTCACCAAAGTTAGAGATCATGGAACTGTTGATGTAGGAGATAGAGGGAGAGGGTTTGAAGGAATGGAGATTATTTTTTCTCTCCTAAACCTTTTGTAGAATCTTCCTCATCAAGAAGCTGGTAGTGGTCACAGGGAAAATGCCGTGGGAGAATCTCTGTATCAGCTTTTATGTAATTGCCTCTTGTTTCATTGTGGGGTGGTTAAATCCTATTCCAGAAAAAAAAAAAAGAAGAAGAAGAAGAAAAAAAAAAAATATATATATATATAGAAAGAGAGAGGGAAAGAAAGAGCACAATAGAGCTCTCTCCTCTTTATTAATAATGCAAATGATTATTCTTATTTACTATTTTGATTTTAAGCCTGTTGTGATTCAGAGAAGTTCATGGAAATCTAAAGTTTTTTCAAGCTATCAGTCTTTACCAATAAGGTGAGAAGTACTTCATTTTAGAAATTAGAATGCTGGGCCACCTGGGTAGCTGCTCTCTCCCTCTTCCCTGCTCTCTCCTCTCTCTTTCTCAAATAAATAAATAAATCTTTGAAATTAGAATCCTCATATAGCAATTTATCATTTCTTATTTTACATGGGGGTAAAGATTCTATCTGTCTTATTTTATTTCTCTCTTTGGTAGAAATAAAGGATGACTACCCAAATAAAAATAAAAACAGGACACTATTTACTCAGCTTACTGCAGCAAGAGAATCAACTGCCATCACTTGAGTTTGGACAGGTTCAAAACCAGACAGGGATGCTTGAGAGCTATTTTGTAGTGAGAAGCTGGGAGGACTTCAGATCTTCTTGATTAGACTTTGCTGGTGTGAGGAAGCTGGAGGCGAACTAACTAGAAGGGAGGTCTGTTATGGGATTGATTGAGGGAGTATATTTGGCTTTCTCTGGTTGTTCTGGTGTGGAGAACAGGGGCCAAAATTGGGAAGTTGGAATTTAGAACTAAGTTGCACCCATTCTGGGCTGGTTGTGAAGTTGTGATTTGGCTTCTGGAATGCTTGCTGTGAAGGTGATGGCTCAGAGTTCTTTTGTCCCTGTGGTCTGGCCATTGTCTGTGCATTCAGTCTCTTGCTTAATTCACAGAAACTAGAAAGAGTTCCTTTCCATGATGGAGGACATTGGGCCCATATTACTACCATCTCTTTTCTGTCTTTCCGTGCTTTTGTAACTTTGTAATAATTAAAAGAAAGATCACACAAAGCCGTTGCCTTACACAAGTTCCAGTCTTTTTTTTTTTTTTTTTTTTCTCTTTGGTCAATTTGACTTTCCTTACCATGGGTAGAAATAGGGATGCGTGAGATAGTAAACCATGGTAGTATCTCATCAATCTATTTCTTGTGGGGGTGGTGAGGAGGGAGCAGTTTCATCTCTTTTAACAAACTGTGTCTTCCTTTCAAAAAGGCAGCTAAGCAGGGGATAGTAATTACAGTCTGGTATGATAGAAAATAAAATACATTTTTTTTTAAATCAGTTTTTAACCGTCACAATTGTATCCTGTCCCTCCTTTTCTCCCTCTGCAATGCAGACTTGATAATTGTGTCTGTTCATTGGGGTGGAAATTAAGAAAACCCAACCTTTTGGCCCTCTTTATTCTGGTTTCCATAGACCTTTAACGCAGATTAAAAAATGATTCCTCCAGTTGTTCTAGCCTGTATCACTAGCATTCTTCACTGGGCTGTGGGGACAAAATGTCAACCAGTAATAAAGTTTTGCTCTGCCTTCCTTCATCCTTTGTGTATACATCTCCCTAGAAGAATTCAGGAGAGGGAATACTGGCCAAATGCCATCTCAATTTCATCTCACTTTATTATTTCCCAAAGAACAAACTAGATAACATTTCAGCTCCCAGTAAGAAAGCTAATTTATGCAGATTCAAAACAGAATGCAAATGACCCAAGACCTACAGATGAGAAGAAAGTTTGAAATCCACTTTTGAAAGTTCTTCTCGTCTTTATATCTTCCTTCCACATGTGTATTTGTTTGTATACACTGTATGCTGGGCACTCTTCTGTGGGCAGCAGATATAGTGGTGGGCAGGACAGTTCTATTCTCTCTGTTACTTTTTAGAGGATCTTGGGAAACAAATTAACACTAACTTAATATAGTGATATGTTCTTAAAAGTAAAAAATAAAAACAAACAAAAAAACTGTAGCATCATTTTTCTAGTAAGAGCGGTCTCTCAGTCTAAGCTTATTCTCTTCTCTCTCCCAGCCCCCCTTGCTCAGATGACAGTTATTTTTGTGAAGTGGTAGGTGAGCAGGAATCTGAATGTCCAAGGGGCCATCCTCTGGGAAAGGGTATTACCAGGAGAGAGAACAGCTAGAGCAAAAACCTAGGGTAGAATTAGATTGGACATGCTCAGAAAACAGGAAGAAACCAGTATGTGAGTTAGGTTGAGGGTGAAGCAAAGTACAAGAAGACAGGAAAAATCCAAAACATTTAGGGTTTTAGGTGGCCTGTTTATCTTTTTATTTATTTATTTATTTTTAAAGATTTGATTTATTTGACAGAGAGAGATCATAAGTAGGCAGAGAGGCAGGCAGAGAGAGTGAGAGGGAAGCAGGCTCCCTGCCGAGCAGAGAGCCCGATGTGGGACTCGATCCCAGGACCCTGAGATCATGACCTGAGCTGAAGGCAGCGGCTTAAACCACTGAGCCACCCAGGCGCCCTTATCTTTTTATTTTTGACATCTAAAGAAAAAAATAATTCAAAAATTCACGTGTATATAATAATAATAACTCAAGCACGATGTGACCAAATACTATTTTTTTCTCACCATTCCAGCCATGATTTCAATTCCTGAAAATCTCTTATATTAGAAATTCACAAATCATGAAAAAAGGAATTTAGGATTCTTCTACTTTAGATAGTAGTACAAATGTAGTATCCTACAATTTCATGCAATAATAAAACTATTTTAGCATTTTCTCAGATGGTTATTTCCCACTCTCCACCTGTTTCTCCAACTTTGAACATCCCTGTTCTTTGTCTCCAAATTGATCAACAGAGTCAGCATAACTTTAAACAAAATCTCTGCAGGCATGGCTGTAGAAATTCACAAGCTAACTTTAACATTCTTACAGAGTGAAAAGAACAAAAGCTGGCCAAAACAAGCTTGCAAAATTAAAGAACACAGTTGAAGGACTACCTAATTTCAAGATATATTATAAAGCCAGAGTAATAAAGACAGTATGAAATTGGTATCATCACAATATCATCATAGATATTACACAGAGTTGGTAGTCCAAGACATGAGGCATACATATATGGAAAGCTGATTTTTGGCAGAGGAGCAAAGGCAATTAAATAGATTAAAAATAGCCTTTTCAACAGATAGTGTTGGAATAATTGGTTATTCATAGGCCAAAAAACATTGAACTTTGACCCATATCTTTTGAACTCTAACCCCTAAATCTATAAAATTTCTACATAAAAAAGTAGGAGAAAATATTTGTGACCTTGGGTTAGGCAAAGATTTTTTTTTTTTATGATTGAAATATAATTGACAGATAACTGTTACATGCCCTCCAATCTTTCAAAAAAAAAAAGATTTCTTGGAGTATAGGTCCATTGGGAACAAGTTTTCATGGCTTTTATTTGAAACTATTTTTTAAATTGAAATTAGGAACTTTTTTTTAAGATTTTATTTATTTATTTGACAGACAGAGGTCACACGTAGGCAGAGAAGCCCGCAGAGAGAGAGGAGGAAGCAGGGTCCCTGCTGAGCAGAGAGCCTGATGGGGGCCTCGATCCCAGAACCCTGGGATCATGACCTGAGCTGTAAGCAGAGGCTTTTAACCTACTGAGCCACCTAGGTGCCTCTGAATGAAACTATTTTATTTCTCATCTTTTTCTTTTCCATTGACATATAATGGACATTCAGTTAGCATCACTCTTGTGTATAGTTCTAGAAGTATAGAGAATTGTGTAACTGTCACCACAATCAAGTTCTGAAATAGTTCCATTACCCCACCGCCATCTTCTTAGGCTCTTTGAAATGATTTTAAAGGATGTATTTTGCTAGATAACAGTTTTAGATAAACAGGTACTCTTTTTTCCCCCCCTTTCATTTGTGTAAAGATAGCATTCCATTTTCTGTTTTGCATAATTTTTTTTAAAAAAGTCTTCTCTTTAGTCTTCCCATCATTACTCTGCACATTTGTGTCTTTCCTCGTCTGGTAGTTTTTGAGATTCTTCTTTCTATTCGTGGTTTTCAAAAATTTTGTTAAAATGTGATATATCTTGGCATGTGTGCATGCATGTTTATACTATTCAAGTTCCTTGATGTTTTTGGATCTGTGGGTTTACAGTTTTTCATCAAATTTGGAAATTTTCAGCCACGGTACTTTCAAATATTTTTATGTCTCCCTACTCTCTCTGATTCCTCTAAGAGACCAATTCTATGTATGTTAGACTGTTCGATATATTATATGAGTCTAGAGGCTCTTATAATTCTTATTAGTCTTTTTTTTTTCTCCTTGTTTCATATTGGTTTGAGTCTATTGCTGTGTTTTCAAGTTCACTGATATTTTTATTCTGTAGTGTTTTATCTGCCAGCCCCATACAGCAATATCTTAATTTCAGATATTGTTTTAATCTATAACAATTCCATTTTTTTAATATCTTCAATTTCTCTCCCCACTATCTTCATGTTTTTAGTTAATTTTTGCTCAGAGGTATAATAGCTATTTAACATACTTGTCCATTATCATTTCTTTCATTTCTTTGTCTTTTTCTAATGATTTTTTTCTTGGTTGTTGGTTACCTTTTTCTAATTTTTTTTTTTAAAGACTTTATTTGTTTATTTGACAGAGATCACAAGCAGGCAGAGAGAGAGGAGAAAGCAGGCTCCCCGTGGAGCAGAGAGCCCCATGTGGGGCTCGATCCCAGGACCCTGGGCTCATGACCTGAGCCGAAGACAGAGGCTTTAACCCACTGAGCCACCCAGGCACCCCACTTTTTCTGATTCTTGACATGTTTAAAATATTTTGACTTGTAGCTGGATTTAATGAATCCTATACTACTGTTTTGGCAGTTAATTTTGGCAATTGAGTTATTGTGGAAAAATTTATGACCTTGACCCTGTTTTTAGGATTTTCTAGGATGTATCTAGAGTACACTTCATTCTAGGGATAATTAAGTCATATTTCTGAGCTATGACTCTCTTGAGGTCTCCACCAAATGACTTGGCTAATCACCGAGGATGCTGCTCTCTGGTTAGACTTTAGACCACTGCCTGCCTTACGTGAGCTTTGCCATTCTTTTTTTTTTTTTTTAAGATTTTATTTATTTATTTGACAGAGAGATCACAAGCAGGCAGAGAGGCAGGCAGAGACAAAGGGGGAAACAGGCTCCCCACTGAGCAGAGAGCCTGATGCGGGGCTTGATCACAGGACCCTGGGATCATGACATGAGCTGAAGGCAGAGGCTTAACCCACTGAGCCACCCAAGCACTCCTGCCATTCTTTTTTAATTTTATACCTTACTGGTATTTTGGCCAAGTGTTTTGGAATTTTACTGTATGTATGTATTACTAAGTATTCAGCAATGACTAAAGAGAATGCCTATGCAGATTTCTGGAGCTCTGTTTCTACATAGCGCCCCCCACCCCATAACTCTGTCCTACTATTTCAGTCACTTAAGCTTCCCTGAACCCTAGTCTCTATCTACTCAGCTGAGTGAGACTAGCAGGCTTTTATTTGCATTCTTGCCTCTCTCTCTGAATACAATCTAGACAGCGTATCCAGGCAAGAAGTTAGGAAAATTGTAGGATTCAGCTCATTTTTAATTTCTTTCGGGGATCACGTTCTAGTGGTACCTATCGTCCAGTATGTGAAACCAGCTGTTTGATATATTATATATAGTTTTTTAGTCTTTTACAGTGGGAGATTAAGTTCAGCTTCTCTTGCTTCTTCATGTCCAGAATCAGTTAATGCAACTTCTATGGTAATGATCTTCCAATGGCTTTAAAGTGAAAACAATAACAACAACAACAACAACAACAAACACACCCGCACAAATAAACCTTGCCTCGGCCTGCAAGAACCTGCATGTTCTGGCTTTGGGTCTCTCTCCAACAGCATATTCCAACATTCAGTTCTTCTCTCCATTAGCAGAGACCAGAATGCTGCCCTTCATTGTTCCCCAAGCACACTGAACATGCTGTAGGCTCTGAGAACTTGCACTTAAGGTACCTTCTACCTGGAATGTTTTTTCCCAGATGCCTTCAAGGCTTACTTCCTCAATTTACTGAGTCTTTATCTGAAGTTACTTGATCAGGGACCTTCTATTACTTTACTACCTAAAGTAGCTCACTCTCTTTTCACTGCCTTTTCCCTACTTTGCTGATATTTTTCTTATAATGTTGTTTTTCACCATCTGAAAATATATTATAACTCATTTATATTTTTCTCTCTCACTAGAATGTGTGCTGGTTGAGGAAATAGAGTTTTTTAAAAAAATATTTTATTTATTTGGCAGAGAGAAATCACAACTAGGCAGAGAGGCAGGCAGAGAGAGAGGAAGAAGCAGGCTCCCCGCGGAGCAGAAAGCCCAATGCGGGGCTCGATCCCAGGACCCTGGGATCATGACCTGAGCCGAAGGCAGAGGCTTTAACCCACTGAGCCACCCAGGCACCCCGGAAATAGAGTTTTTTATATTTGTTGTATTCCCTATGGGTATGTAGTATTTCCATAATCACTCTTCTTTTATAAACATATAATGTATTTTTATCCCCAGGGGTACAGGTCTGCGAATCGCCAGGTTTACACACTTCACAGCACTCACGATAGCACATACCCTCCCCAATGTCCATAACCCCCTCCCCCTCTCCCAACCCCACCTCCCCCCAGCAACCCCCAGTTTGTTTTGTGAGATTAAGAGTCATTTATGGTTTGTCTCCCTCCCAATCCCATCTTGTTTCATTTATTCTTCTCCTATCCCCCTAACCCCCCATGTTGCTTCTCCATGTCCTCATATCAGGGAGATCATATGATAGTTATACACAATGGAATACTATGCAGCCATCAAAAGAAATGAAATCTTGCCATTTGCGACAACGTGGATGGAACTAGAGGGTATCATGCTTAGTGAAATAAGTCAATCGGAGAAAGACAACTATCACTCTTCTTTTAAAAAAATAATAAAATTTCTTGGATCCATACCACCTGATACTGTTCTTCCATTGCTGCTTTGGGTATGTGACTTAAAGTATAAGAAGTAAATCAATCGAGATATCTTAGAATAGAAAGCTTCCCAAAATTTGGGTACCTAATTAATTTTTTTCTGTTGAGACCTCATATTTTTAACTTTTCTGTGACCTTTATAAATATAACTGTTGTTATTCCTCCTTCTGATGTTACAATGTGGGTTATAACTAATGTTAATTATAAGAATGGGTTCTGTTTTTAAAGTTGTTCTAGTATGTACTGTTTGTGCTAATTTCAAAGTAGGCTCATTTCACCTTTACTGCTTTTTGAGCACATCTTCTAAAACTGTTCTTGGAGTCTCTGCCGCTTACAGAGGGGTAAGAAAAGCTCTGCAAATGATCAGTGAGTGTTCAGGATGAAACTCGAGCTCACTTGCCTCAGTTTGGTACAAACTCTGAGGTAAAGTTTACTTCCACAGTTCCCCTGAAAGACTAGGCTAAAACTATCCTGAAATTTTACTTTTGGGGGGACCTTTTTTCCTTCTACATCTACTCCTTCTCCACTTTCTTCTGACAGGAGATCTTTAGGAAAATAGGGTTCATATGAATCCTTAGCTAGTCTGAAGGTATATTTGCCCGGATAGGCTAGTGTTATAGTGCCTTAACACACAATCCCCAAACCTCAGTGGCTTAATATATGAAGTTTGTTTCTTCTTGATGTTACATGTTTATCACAGGCCAGTTGGAGGGGGGCAGTGTTTTTATCCATATAACACTCTGGGACCTGGTCTGATTCTGTGAGTCAGAGGCCCAGCAGGAAGCAGATGGCATATTTAAATTAGTATAATTCAAGGAATGTTTAATCAAGAGTCAGTTTGCTAAGGCGTGCAGAGTGTAAGGGGATCACAGGAGATAGTGCAGGATTAGCAAAGTTGAAGCTGTCTTTCGCCCACCCTACCTGGAATATGAGGCTTTGCTGATTTCCAGAGATGGAAGATAGGTTGAGAAATCAAGCAAAGACTCTACATATATGCACCCCCAAAATAATGTACATCAAATTTGCTTACACTTTATTGGTCAGAGCTTGTCATATGGACCTACCTGAGGGTGAAAGGGGCCAGAAACAGACATTTGCAACCCTTATGGTCTTATTTCTTTTAAATATAATTGATATTGGCATATCTAATATGCAAACCACAAAGTGAATTCCTTTCCAGGAAGTTGATACTTATTACAGAAATTGTGCATTTTCAAACATACTTATCAACTTTTTGAACTTTTATCAGTCTTTAAAGTTAGGTGCCTTCAGCTGTCAAGTTATTATAATCTCTATTTTTGATCAGTATAATTTTTAATTTTTGATTGGTGTCATAACTGAGCATGGCAGATAGGATTCTGGGTAAAATTAATAATTAAACATTTTAAATTAAAGGATTTATAAAGTAAGTTTCTTTTTACATGATCAAAGTGACAACTTGTTGACAGATAACTGTTACATGCCCTCCAATCTGATGAAATGATCTTTTTGAAGGAAAAGAACACATCACATCAGTGCATGTAGTTCATGTTTAATATATATGCATTCAATATTTGATATTTTATTTTTAACATATGGCTCCAGAAAATAGCCATATATTCCTCATGAATAAATAACAAAGATAATAAATGTATCTGTCAGGACAGGTTAGATTATGCTGTGGTAAGAAACAACTCTAAAAATCTCAGTGGATTAAAGTAACAAAGGTTTATTTCTTCTTGATGATACATGAACAGTACAGAGTAGCCAGTAGATAGATTAGGTGTACATCAGCCTCATTCAGAGACCCAGTATGAAGTAGATACAAAGTAGATTCGGTGTCTAGCTGTGCTGTCATGCTTGCAAAGATAGAAAAATGAAATGTGGATAATTGTACAATAACTCCTAAATGTTTCCAGCAAGAAGTCATATATATTACTTCCACTCATATTTCATTGGTCAGTGTCAGTCATATGACCACATTCACTTTAAGAGGTAGGGAAATGCACTTCTGCTGTTTCAGTAGAAGGAAAACTGAAGTACTGGGTGTGAACCAAGCTGAGGGACTGCCACACTAAGATGTGAAAATTTTCTGAATATATTAGAAGTGCTCTTACCATTTCAGACAACTAAAAAATTCATTAAAGTTCAGGTAGTCCTATTTAAAATGGGGCTTAAATATATAGTTCTAAAAAGATATTTATTCATCTTATGAATTGAGTATAAAAATAGCACAGAGAATATATTACCTTTTAAAATAGGTTGGGACCACATTTATTTATGTCAATAATTTTGTCCTAAAACTGGACCACTCTAAACCCTACATGAAAATGAGGTACATAGTGCTTTAGCAATTTTTCTTACTATGAAAAGGAAATTATTCTTTTGTTGAGGCCAAATCAACCAATAAAATGGTATGGGAATAGAGAAAAAGAATTTATCTATCTAGGGAAATCATGAATTGTTCATAAAGGATACAGATTTTCAATTTAAACAGTCAGGATTACAGTGGTGGTTTTTGGCCAGTGGTACATTTTTTGCTTTAAATTTTCATTTTTAAACTACTTTACTGAGGTATGGTTGATGTTTGGAAAGTTGTACATATTTAATGTATACAACTTGATGAGTTTGGATACAGGTATATATCTGTGAAACCATTCCCACAATCTATACCATCACCTCCAAAAGTCTCCTCCTACCCTCTTTTTTATTATTATGTTTTTGTATGTGATAAGAACACTTAAGATTTGGTCTCTTAAGCAAAATTTTTAGGTATGTAATACATTATTGTGAACTAGAGACACTGTGCTGCCTAGTAGATCTCTAGGACTCATTCACCTAGCATAACTGAACTTAGTATCCATTGACTAATGCCTCTCCATTTCTCCCTCCCCCAAATTACTGGAAACTACCAATCCACTCTGCTTCTGTGAGTCTGACTATTTTATATTCCTCTTTATAAGACTTATAGCCTTACAGTATGTGTCCTTTTTTCTCTAGCTTATCTCACTTAACATATTCCATGTTGTTACTGGGGAAGATTTGCTTCTTTTTAAGTATGAATACATTCCATTTTATGTATATACCACATTTTCTTTATCCATTTATCCATCAGTGAACATTCAGGTTGCTTCTATGTCTTGGCTGTTGCGAATAGTGTGGCAGTGAACACGGGAGTGCAAATATCCCTTCAAGATGCTTATTTTAGTTTCTTTGGATATATAGTTAGTTAGATGTGGGATTAATGGATCATATGGTAGCTCTATTTTTAGTATTTTGAGGAACATCCATACTATTTTCCATAGTGAATGCACCAATGCTATTGCAACTTTAATGCACCCTTAAGAAAATAACTGTTAAAACTCAGAAACACATTCCTTTCTAAACTTTTTATTTCTAATAATTTAGATTTACAAGGAAATGGCGGATTGTATAGCATTCCCATGCTCCCCAAACCTAATTTCCCATATCTTATATTAGTGTGGTATAGTTCTTACAAATGATGAAACAATATTAATTTATTATTATTAACTGAATTTTGTTTTTTATTAAGATTTCCTTAGTTTTTTCCTAAGAGCCTTCTTCTCTTACAGGATCCCACCCATTGTATTACAGCTGGTTATTATGGCTCTATAGCATTGTTTGAGCTGTGAAATTTTCTCATACTTGCCTAGTTGTTGATGACCTTGACAGTTTTGATGAGTATTGATCAGGTATTTTATAGAAGGACCACAAATGGGATTTCACTGATGTTCTTCTCATGATTAGATTGGAGTTAGGGTTTTGGGGAGGAAGACCCCAGAAGTAAAGTGACATTATCATTAAATCATATCATTATCATCAAATGGTATTAAATCATATCAAGTCATGATGTATTATATCAACATGATTTATCATTCTTGATGTTGACCTTGGTAACACTGGCTAAGATAGTGTTTGTGAGGTGTCTTCACTGTAAGAAGTGAAGACAAATCTTCTTTTCATTCTTTTCCCCTTGGAATGAAGTTCTCATGTACAGTTCACATGTAGGAATGGTTATGTATGCTTCCATCCTTGATTATTAGTTTGAGATTCTTTTGCATGGGAAATTTGTCTCTTCTCCATATATTTACTTTTGCTGTTATTTATGCATGTCAGTAAAGACTTATGTATATATATATATTTTATATTTAAGGTTATAATCCATTGCTACTTGATTTATTGTGTTAGTCAAATTGTTTCAGCTTTGGCTGCTGGGAACTTTATCAGTTGGCTTCTTTGTCCCTTTAACATAGACCTATTATTACGAAGGTTTTTGTTTTGGTTTGGTTTTGGTTTTATTTCTGTTTCAGCATTTTTTCAGCACCTAAAAGACATTTCAGGTGCCTGTATATCCTTCTCCATTCCTAGGAGTCATTATTTCTCCAAGGAGCCTGTGTTTTGTTTTTGTTTGTTTGTTTATTTTTTTAAATGGTGTTAGTAACCAAGAGCTTAATACAAGATGAGCTCATTGTTACTGGAGTGTTATTACTTTTAGGACTTGTTTTTTGTTTTTTGTTTTTTTTAAAGCTCGAGGGTCAGAGGGAGAGAGAGAGTGAGAGATTCTTAGCAGGCTCCACACCCAACACAGAGCCCAATGCAGGGCTCTATCTCAGAACGCTGAGATTATGACCAGAGCTGAAATCAAGAGTCAGGTGCTTAACCGACTGAGACACGCAGGTGCCCCACTTCTAGGACTTTTTAACCGACTGAGAAAGGAAGTATGTGAGCACATTAACCTGTACATACACACATATTGATAATATTTCTAATTGTAACCATTTGTATCCATATACAGATGTCAACAGCTAAACTGATGTTACCAACTCTAATCCATCATCCCATGGATCATTCTAGCCTTTTCTTCTTGCTTATCTGTACCTCTCACTTCAGTAGTCGCTGCCACTCTCTGCAGCACTGTATAGTGTTTAATTCTGTTACACTATATAGTGATTCTGAATTTTTAACCTGTACTCCCATAGGAAACAACTTTGTTGACTGCAGCACCATGTGCATACACAGTTTCTTTTTGCCTTTAGTCTTACAGGGTTTACCCACTTCCAAAGTTATTTAATTCTGCACCTTATTCTATCCACCTCTTACATAAGTTGTCCCCATACCTTTGTCAAACAGTAAGTTTTATTTTTGGTCACGTTCTGTATTATATTTTTAGAACCCCAACCTCCTAATTATTGGTATATTTTAAGGTTCACTCAATGTTCTATAATTGTATGCACTTGGGAAGATGTATAACTGTCATGTATCTACTATTCCAGTATCATACAGAAACATTAGCCGGTGCTTCACCTAGTCTCCCCTCAACCTCTGAATCTAGGCCAACAGCTGATCTGTTTATCATCTCTGTAATTCTGCTTTGCCAGAATGTTATATAAGATCATATAGCATGGGGTGCCTGGGTGGCTCCATGGGTTAAGCCTCTGCCTTCGGCTCAGGTCATGATCTCAGGGTCCTGGGATGCTGGGATGGAGCCCGCATCGGGCTCTTTGCTCAGCAGAGAACCTGCTTCCTCCTCCCTCTCTCTCTCTCTCTGCCTACTTGTGATCTCTATCTGTCAAATAAATAAATAAAATCTTAAAAAAAAAAAAAGATCGTATAGCATGCACCTTTTTCAGGTGGACTTCTTCCACTTACCGACATGAATTTAAAACTCATCCATGTCTTTGTATGACTTGATAGTTCATCCCTTTTTTCATTGAATAATATTCCATTACATGTAAATATTCTTGCCCGTTTATGGTTCCAGCAATGTCTGCTCTGGTAAACAATGTCAGCTGTCTTTCCGGATGCATTCACTGTGGATATGTTAAGTATATCATTAAATTTGATGAGGATTCTATTAATCAGTCTGATTATATTTGAAACTGTATAAAGCATATCCAGAAATAAAACCCCAAATAAAAATAGTGGATAATTTGTAGGTACATTTTATTTAGACCTATTGAGAACTGACTGCCTGTCCAAGTTCTTTGAAAATATTGATTAGCTGTACTGTTGATAACATAAAACGCAGCTTTAAAATAAAATGCATGATTTATGATTTCTTTGTTCTGTACCACCCAGTTGTTTGCTAACTTGATTTGTTGCTGTTTGATTCACTTGCTTAATCAAAAAATCCATGTCACCTGCCGGAACCTGGAGTTCACAGGATTGTACAGTGCTTATGCTGACATAGAAATTACTAACAATTTTTACCAAGAAGGGCAGCCATATGAAAATTTGTTAAAGATTCATCGAACTCAACTTGCATTTATCTCAATTGATCGATTACACTTACACCAGCAATTTTCACATTTGTTATAATACACACAGAAAAGAAAAATAGCTAAGGGTATAAATTAGTTCATATTTGCTCTAACTACAAACATGAAAGGGAGTACATTAAAGCTAATCATCCTTCTATTACCTTGTCATTGCCACAATTTTACTGATACATGATGTGAAATGTAAAACAGAGAGCTTTGGGAACATGGTAATAATGGAGTGTGTGAACGATCAGCTTGTCTTCCTGCTTGCCTCAGCATCCTGTTATTTGGGCTCCTTAAATCTGGTTCTAAAACATACGATTTTGGCCTTTAAGAAGAAAAATAAAGCTGGACTTGAGAGGTAGTGAACAATGGAACTTATAAAATGTTAGTATTCTCAAACATTGTATTGTATAAAGATCAGAAATTCACTATCTCAACTGCATAAAACATTAGCTATTTAAGAGGTTACATACCTATCTCAAAAATTAGAAATGAAATAGCAACATCTAACAATTATTAGCAGAATCCCATTTAATTGAAAATATGTGTATTCGTATTCAAACTTCTTGAAGACCTAATGTTCTTAGGATCACTTCTTGCCAGTAAGTGGAAGCAAGATGAGGTTTGTAATAGATGAGATTAAGTAGATAACCAGCAGCCAGGCCCTAGCTGGGCATTGCAGATAGATATTCATTCTGAATAAAATGGGGGAGACATTGGAGGATTCTGAATAAAGCAGCGGCAGTTTTGTGGGACACTTTAGGTGTTGTTTTGAGAATGGAGTATAGGAGAAGGGGTAGGAAGTGGTACATCACTTAGAAGCTGTTGCCACTTAATTGAGATGAGAGACGGTGGTGGCTCTGACAAGGGAAGTAGTGGTTAAAGTGGAGAGGATCAGACTCTGGATGTGAGACTGAGATAGATATATCTAAGAGATATATATAAATGTGTATATATATATATATATATACACTTGGCTATGGAATATATGTATTCCATATATATATTATGTCAAATAAACAAAATCTTTTAAAAAAAGATCATATAGCATGCATATATATATTTGGCTATGGAATCAAATTCAGACTCCATGTAAGGACTTACCTTCATTCTGAAGAGCACTCAAGCAGTGACCATGTATGTCTCATTAAATACTGATGTGTAGCTTTTCAGCATTTTAGGAAGCCCATTTTTCTCTTACTTCTGGGTGGAAAAATCCATGTCATTTGACAAAAATATAAGTAAATATAAAAATAAATGCAAAGAAAAAAAGCTGTGCAATGATATTCTAAGGAGACTGTTCTTTCTGAGGGCTCTGTGCCATGAACCCACTCTTTGTTAGATGAAGCAAGTTTTAGAATTGTGTTCAGAACATACCAATGCCAAACTGAATCTTTGAGTATATTCAAAAGAATTGAAAGATGAATTAAACAAAGATGGCCTTCTGAACAGGAGATCTTATTTTCATTCATATTTTGCTATTCTACCCCCTAAAATCATTTTATGGGCCACATGTGGGATGAGTTCTGGTCTACGTGAATGGCTGCCCACAGCATCAGTGTGCAAGTGTACGCGACCCCAGAGTTCCCATGTTTTTCTCTCTGAAGTCTGCATAGCACTTATCAATGATAAGTATTAGGATTTCTTTCAATTCCTTCTCTGGCCTTTTATTTGTTGGCTTGTCCTTTGCTTCAGCCTTAGTCATGCTATATTTGCAGTCTCCTCATGGGTCTCCAAAATATTCACTTATCATTTACTCCTGTATCCTAACCATTTACAGTGAGAAATTAGTTTTAGCTTATTTTTAGTCAACAAATTCTTGCTTTTTATGATAGAACATAATTTCATAAGAGGTTATATATTTTTAGCAACTTGTAATCAAATGTAAGTTATACTTTTTTAAAACCTATTTCCTAACATTTATTTTTTTTACAAACTGAACTTCAAAAGTGGGATCAATCAAGATTTTCCTCATCTGAGTTTACATATTTCCTGTCCCAAGGGCAAATAATACATTGATTTAATGAGAACTGACAAACAGAATCTTGAGGTTTTTCTTAACTGCAAAAAATATTAGACACACTTGCTGAAAAGTATATGAAATAAAAATATGGACTCAAAATAAGAAATCTGATACATACATTTGTTACTTAGTATATTTTACATTGGGTAATTCAGTTTTTATTAAGTAATCATTTCCCTTCAATTAAGTATTGTTTGCACAGATTAGTATCAGAATCACTTCTTCCTGCCCCACATCATTTTATATTCCTCATTCATGAGACTACCCATCATACTAAAATGTGTTTCCCTGCTGACATTTTAATTTATAAATTGAAACTGATGATTGAAAGGATTAAAAATAACTGGAACTATTTCGTGAAAAAAACGCCAGAATGTTTTAAAATGTTTGTATTTTTTCTC
Organism: Meles meles; assembly: GCF_922984935.1. Classification (NCBI taxonomy): domain Eukaryota; kingdom Metazoa; phylum Chordata; class Mammalia; order Carnivora; family Mustelidae; genus Meles; species Meles meles. The sequence continues at coordinate 24,720,968 of NC_060084.1, read as the reverse complement.
TAAACTAAAAAAAAAAAAAATCCTTGGGAAGAAATAGTGTGTGTCTTACTCCTATGTCCACAGTGCTTAATGCAATGCCTAGTACAAAGTAAATCCCAAATCAGAATTTATTCTCTGCAGTGAACAATTGTTCATTGATTGAATGAAAGAATACTTAAGTAGTAGTTGGCGTGTATACACAAAATAATTTAGAGGGATATTTATTTTCTTCCTACCCCCATTCAGACTGTATTCCTTTGGGTTAAAAAAAGAAGAAGAAGAAAAGAAAAGAAAAGTTTGCATCACATTCATGGTGAATCAAGTTTGCAAAAAGATCTCTCTTAGCCAAAAAATGAAAATAAAAAGAGCCATTTCTCCAGCCATGTGAAATTCATGCATCCTTCATGTTTTCAGAGATAAATGTATTTATTCTAGTTACTTATTTCTGTACATGAAACTCTGACAAAACTATAGCCATTTTATCATATGTCATGATTTTGTGTGTTAGAAATTCAGGTGGGGCCCTGCTGGGTGATTTTTCTATCCTCTATGGTATTGTCACATATTTTTCAGTGGTATTATTATGGCATACGGTCTGAAGGGCCCAAAACAATGAAATTCACAGGTCTGATGCCTTGACAAGGATGGCTCATGACTCTATCAAGGTAATCTCAGGGTCATCAGACCGCCCATATGGTTGCTTAAGACTTCAAGCATGAGTTTTCCAACAATCAAGGCAGAAGCTGCATAACCTTGGATGCCTTAGCCTCAGAAGTCACTGTGCCACTTCTGCCTTATTTTAACAGTCAGTTACAAGACTGCCCAGATTCAAAGGGAGGGGACTTATCTACCTCTCACTGGGAGGCGTGTCAGAGAATTTGCAATGATGTTTTATTTTTTTAAAGATTTTATTTATTTATTTGACAGAGAGAGAGATCACAAGTAGGCAGAGAGGCAGGCAGTGGTGGGGGGGAAGCAGGCTCCCCGCCAAGCTGAGAGCCCGATGTGGGGCTTGATCCCAGGACCCTAAGATCATGACCTGAGCTGAAGGCAGAGGCTTTAACCCACTGAGCCACCCAGGTGCCCCTTCAATGATGTTCTAAAACTAGTGGTTTATCTCTAACATTAGATAGATCTTCTGAAATATAATTATCGTGTTAAACACTGATTGTATCAAAATGTTACCTATCTGTAAACATAAAATAACATTAGCCAAATTTTGCATCAAGTTGTCAACTATCTTTTATTTTAAAACTGTGAAACCCGAAGTCACATGGTTCTGAATCCCTCCTAGAATAACTGAATTCAAGGTAGAAGATAAAGCCAGTCTGTACCCCCCCCCCCAAAAAGAGTCATGAGAAACCACATTGTGTTGTTGAGCTGTTTGAGGCCGCCATGACCGCAGTTGTGAGCCAAACAGATCCCTAAGTAATCTTAGACCTTTTGCAGGGATTATGCCAGAAAGCTTTTCTGCTAGTCTCCTTGGGTGAAAGACAGGCTTTACCTATTTGTGGGTTTAGGTGGCTCAGCTTAGAGACATTTATATGCCTTCTGTATTTCATCCTAAAAGCATGAGAATAATATACTTTGAATGAGTAGATCTAAGGACAGCATAGAGCAAACTGACTACTTTACAAACCAAACACTGGGAAGGGGTAAGGGAAGGAGGGAAGAGCTAAATTTGAAATGTTAGACATTATCAGTGGATCTAGAGTAGAAAAAAAATTTTGTTTGTAACTCTTAGAGTAATGAGTTGACTCAAAAGGGGAAAAAGACAATTATTAATTCTCTCATATGTCTATTCATGAAGAGTTTAATTTGGGATTAATGGTTTGGCTTCTGAAATCAGGGCAGCAGATGGCCTAATGTTCAAATACTGGGTCCAATTACCATCACTGTGTCCTTGGGCAAGTTCCATAACCCATCTGACTTGCATTTGTCTCACCAATAGAATGGAGATGGAAATAGCCTAAAGTTGATGGGATTTTGATTAAATAAATTTTATAATATTTGTATTAATAAAGAGAAAAGCAGTCTCTGACATCCAGGAGCTGGCCTGGTCCTATCCACGAAGCCTTGGTGTTGCTACACATTATTTGGGCACTCACTGCTAGACCCTATTGTTCTACTGTGGAACATACACAATTTTAGAGAATATCAACATCAGACAAGGCCACTCTGGTCATGATGGCCCAGGAGGAAAACAAGACCTCTCCATTATCAAGTCTAAAAACTGACCAAATACGAATATTGTCCAAGGCACCAAATACCAAGCACTGTATTCTCCTCACAGTATTAATGGCTGCTACTGCTTTTTTTTTTTTTTTTTTTAAAAACCAGATACGGTGTTAGCTTCCCTTTATTAGTTCTCCTTTCCTAAAGGTGAGGTTTATTGAGAATCTTAATCATAGAACTATCTGTGATTTCTGACGTCCCTCAACCCAGGGCAAGGCCCAGCTTCTTTGGACCCACTCCAAGCCAACCAGAGCACAAATCCTACATAGGTCCTACCTACCACAATTTTATTGAGCTATCCCATGTTTCCCCATGGTGTGCATTGTCCTGTGTTCTGAATAATAAACTGACTTTTTCAAGCATAGCCAGGGTCCTTGTGGTTTTTGATTGGAGGACTGTATGTAGAGTGCTTAATGGAGTAATTATCAATAAATGTTAGCTGCTATTATTCCTAGCAGCAGAACTGGTACGGTTAATAGTGTATCCTCCTTTTTCCCTCCTTCCTTTCTGTCTGTGAGAATATATTACACATGTATTATGTACCATAACCTGTAGTTGCAGGAAAGATACTGTTTTAGGAAATGATGCTTGGACATGGTAGGTAGTATGAGCAAGAAAGAATGTATTAGGACAGAAAATGTAAGGAATGGAACTGTGTATCAGGCGTGGGATTATGTAAGCACATGGTGCGTATTAGGGACACTGGAAGTCTACCCTAAATATTTTTTTCCAGGAAAATTTTCAGTTGAAAGACTTCATCTGATATATTAAGAACACTAATTGTAGTCAATGAATTACAAATAACTACATAGACTAAATGATAGTCTGTTGCTTTTTCTAGAAACAAAGTTAGTTCTAATTAAAAATTTATGGTAATTTATGTTTGGGGAATTTGAAGGCAGTTCAAAGTCAATGGCAATTTATCCTACTACATGATCAGTATCATTGATTATGTAATCAGCATATTAGCAAATGCATTCAAAATTTCCTAATATTCATGCAGCTTTAAAGCTTTACTAAGAGGCTTGGTTAAATTACATTAAGAAGAATAGGATGTTCTTAATTAGGGCATTCCAGTTAATGTACTAGTCTGCATAGTTAGATGATTTTCGCATAGTTTTCATAAGTTAAAGAATCTAAGACATGTTAAACACTATGGCAACACATCTTCAATAAAAATTATAATATTTTAAAAATTGGTGTATTTACAATGGCACATGGCTTTCACAGTGATGGAGTTTTAATACATACGGTTGCCAAAGCTCCCCATTTGATTCATACCTCCAAATCCTTACCATTAGGTTTGTGGAAACAACACCAGATTGGACTCAAACCTACCTGAATTTTTAATCCTGACCCCGTTACTTACCTTGGGGCAGCTTTAACCATTTTGTTAAACTGTCTGCCTCATAGATTTCTTTCTTTTCTTTTCTTTTCTTTTTTTTAAGATTTTATTTATTTATTTGACAGACAAAGATCACAAGTAGGCAGAGAGGCAGGCAGAGAGAGAGGGGGAAGCAGGCTCCCTGACAAGCAGAAAGCCTGATGTGGGGCTCAATCCCAGGACCCTGAGATCATGACCTGAGCCGAAGGCAGAGGCTTTAACCCACTGAGCCACCCAGGTGCCCCTGCCTCATAGATTTCTTAACTGAAAAATTAAAATTGTGGTATTCAGTATGCAAAGTGATCATGTCAACTGAGAAAAAGCATGTTGCATTCTCAGGATTTAGTGTTGCCCACTTAAGACCAGTTATCTTTCTCTAAAAAATAGAAGCATGTGAGATTCTAAGATTAAGTGTCAGCTGCCTTGATCACTATGAATCCATGTTCCCATCTGACCAGCATCAGTAATATTTTTGACCTAAGTGACTTAACAGAGTTCTAAGAAAGTCCATGCATCCTTGGAGGCCCAGAGACCCAGATTGGAAACACCTTATTACAAGGCTGTAAAGTCTTTTTCATGAGTTGGTAAGTTCCTTGGTAGCGGGGAGACTTATCTTTGCATCACTGCTGTTCAGTTTAGTGCATCACTCATTGTAGACAATCCATGTGTAAAAGCACAGAATTGTCAACTTTAGGTTCCTTATGAATCATGTACTCTCATTACCTTGTTACTAGATGGACTTTGATCACTCTGAACTCCACTTTCCTTTTGTTCATCTTTGTCCAATATCCTGGAAAACGTTCTTCTCTACTTCACTGGTGGTAGCCTAAACAGTTAACAGGAAGTAGCATTACCTTTTGGAGCACGTCCTGGATTGATGGTTTGGGATGAATCCAGTGAAACCAGTCCCTGGGCCATAAATTTCAATCCACAGATGCTTGGTGGCCTTTTATGAAGTTGAAGGTGAGCTGCTTGAAGACACATTTTTTCTGTACCCACTTTCTTGTTGAAAAATGCAGCATTTTTCAAAAAGGACTTTTGAAACTTCTTTATAAATGGTCCTGAGCAGAAAAGGCAAAGGTGCTCCCTGGTCCCACTCAACAAACACAAGTTGTCTAACTCCATCCAGTCTGAAAGCCATTGGTGACTGTGAATTTGTTTTCTGTTTCCTCCCCCAGACTGATTTTGTTCTTGTGAAACATCTGCTTTGCTTTTAATCTCCTGGACTAACAGGTCATTACTCATTTGTTTATGGACCAAATGATTCACATCAGTGTAAATAACTCCTATAACACTGTTCTCTCAATTGAGTGACTCTTCAACAAAGCAATAAGAGTGGGATGTGTCACTTCCACTAATCTTGTTTATTGTTTGTAGACCATGCCAACGCTTTCAGTTTATTACGATTTCTGGCAGGAAAACGGGACTTGCCGCCTTCCAACTACAGATAAGCCTACATTCTTAAGGATCGTGGTAGACATATTTAAATATAACGCTCAGAGCTGCAGAATTTCTGCATTCCACTAGCAGCTCCTGAAGTCTTTAGAGTTCTAATCTGCTTTTAGAAATTATAGCCAAACCATAACATTTGGCCTGTCCTGTTGGAACCCAAGATCTGGATTCTGGATTCTGGTCAACCATATCCATTTTAAGTAAATGGATGAATTAGGTTTTATATTTCAAGATAGGCATTCACCACAAGATGCTCTATGCCTTTTTCCCCCCAAAGGTATTAAGAGGTTCTCTCACACCATCCCCTTCCTTTATTTAAACAATATGTTACTTTCAAGATCAACATTGGTTTGACTTGTTATCTAAAAAATAAATAAAATAGATTAATTGGAGTGGTAATTGGGAAAAAATAAAATAATTATGTGTGTTCTCATATTTCCAGCAGAAAAAACTTGCATGCTCTGTCCACTGATTAGTTACCCAATGTATATAAAGCTCTGAATGATGTGTAAAGTATTGAAAGAGTAATGTTCTCATAGATATTTTATCACACCTGCTTTATATTCCTGTGTGACTCCGTTTGCATGAAGTATCAGAACAGAAGAGTAGCTCCCTCTTTGAGATATTTTGAGGGAAACCTTCTTGAGTTGATGGAAATGTTCCATAGTTCTGTCTTGCTGACAGTTACAAGGCTTTACACATTTATAGAGACTCACCAAAGTATAAACTTTTTAAATTTACACTGTTTACAAAATAATGTTACTTTTAAAGCTGCCAAAAAAGAATAATGTTCACATCAAGCCTTTTAATACAGATTTATAACATACAGAGAACAATCCTAATATTTATGTATTCCTTATCTGTATACTGTCTTTAATTTATAACAAAAGGATTTTCCAATAAATATATAATTAAAATGTTTGTTGCATGCCCACTATGGGATAGGTACTGTTGGGACTGAGAATAAAGAACTAGTGAACAAAAACAGACACAGTCATCATTCTCATGGAGTTTGTAGCTTAGACATTATCTATAGGAATGTGAGGACAAGATTCAGGATTCCGAGATTTAGAGAGAAGGATATCCCGAAAGGGGAAAATAATGCCCGTTCTTGCAGCGGCATTAATGCAGGTACTAAGCACCTACCAGAACTCGTACTCATTCAAGAAAGTGACTAGGTCTTAGGGTTCGTTGAACACCAAATATATATGCCAAGGCCTGGCACAGAAAACATTCACCGTGTATTTGTCAAATGAATCCGTGAGTGCATGAGCGAGAGAGACAGAGCTGCTCCTAAAATATAAGAGAATAATTAAGGACATTTCAATACAAAGCATCATTTGATAAAGATCTTTTAAATAAATGGCCAGTATGTCACACAGAAATCAGATTAAAATTACCTACTGATCCCATGTGTACCTTAAAGTTCAAGAAATTCTTTTCAGCAATGATTCCAAAGGCCAGCTGGAAATGCTTAGTGTCAAAAACCTGTATGAACCTAGAATAGACACAGACAAAATAAAACCTGAGAGGGTTGTGTACCAGAACATTGGGAATAGGCCTGTGTTTTCATGGTTTTAATCCATCATAGCCCAGGAGAAGGCAACTCTTTGGAGCATCAACAAACGTTAGACACTCTTCGCTTTGTGTATAAAAGCACTTCACACCTCTGCCCCCTTTAGAAGAGGAGCCGAGTCGATCCTAGCCTGGAAAGCTCAGAAGCCCATAGAGCAATATTAATGGTTTCTAAGTCTTTGGTGCAGGAACAAAAATAAAATGAAAGCGAAGCCGGGTCCTGAAGGAGTTTGTCGAGTTAATGAATGATGGCCTCCTTCCATCTTCTGATATTCAATTGAGTCACAGCAGATGGGCAGGGGTTCCACGGGAAAAATGAATTATGCACATCAGACTGTTGCTACATTTCTCACAATCACATTTTCATCACTTCACCTGTTGTATATCTGGGGCTGATTAGTTATGCATCTCATCTCATATTGGCAGTCCTGGTTCAGAGATAATCTTTAATTGGTTTTTCCCTCCCGTATGGGAATCTGTTAAAGATTTTTGTCTATTTGTTCCCTTATCAGACAAAGCATGTATCTTGAATTATTTTGGAAAGGCTAATGATGGTGGTTAGAACATTAATATTACTCAAGAAGCTGAGGTGGACTAATTTGTGAGAAAGGTATAGTTTAAGGGTGAAAGCTCTATTTCACAAGACATTGTTTAAACAGAAACAACAGAGTTGGCAAAAGTTACCGTATCAGGGTTAGATCTGGCATTAGATTAAGTTCATGCTAAAAGGCACATTCAGTTGATTTTTCTTTGACATCTGCACAGTTAAATGCATCATTTTCTCTTCTTGTAACTTTAAGATCAGATAAGAATTTAATCATCAAGGGAAACAGGGTTGTGTTGTGGAAAGACCTTCATTTGGTGTTTAGGTCTCATTTTGGATGCATATTTATTGTGTAGGTGTAGGCAAGCTATTTTCCCTTTCTAAACCTCAATTTCTGAATACTACTTCCACCTCTAAAGGACTGATGGGAAGATAAAGCAAAACTGTATGATTAAAGTTCCTTATGATACTTGGAGGAAAAAAAAAAAGACAAAGCAAAAGAACAGATCCATTCAATAAAAGGTCATTGAACCTGGAAGGATATAGTGAAAAGTGAATTGGAAAAAATGAAAGTCAATCCTTATCTGGGCCTTTTCTTCACTATTAGGAGAAACAAATACATCTATGGAATTCTTTTTATTTATGACATAGAAGCAGTACATGTAAACAGGCAAAATATTAAGTTGTTGAAATAAAGGTAAGGGTTTCTTACCCCTATCCGTTTGGCTCTCTCCCTCTCTCTACCAGCCACTGCACTCTGACCTTTTGACTAAGCAATTTCCAAGATCATTTTCATCTCTGGAGTCCTATGAGAAAATAACAATGCATCAGTATTTTTAAACAATGTTTTGTAGTGTAGGAGAACTTCACATTGGCCAGAGTCCAACAAGGAGAACAGAAGCCACTAGAAGGACATTAGCCATAGTAGAGAAAGTGCAGGGAATTTGTTATATGAATGATAGAATTGCTAAGAAGCCAGAGGAAGACTTTGGTAAAACCCAGAGATTAGCAAAAGCAAAAAGCCTATGCCATCCTAGGCAGAAGGAACCAAGAGAAGGACAAGATGAAACTGGAACCAGTGAAGTAGTTGTGATGCTGTATAGACCCAGCCTGAGGCAGAGAAAGAGGAGAGAAAATCCCTGGACATCCTATTCCTTCTACTCTCCAGTCTCTTGGTTCAGTCTCTGAACACAGCTAAAAGTCAGCTGATCTGGGAGCCAGCCTCTGTCACCCAGGGACCAGCAGAAAAGGAGCAAGAGATAGATCGGAGGGCAAACAGGTCACGGCCTGGCCCTGATCAATTGATCCACTAAAGGAAGAAAATTATTATTTATTATAGACTTTAGTTGAATGAGTGAGTTACCCCAAGGCCTCCCACATCAAATCCTAGTGGTCACCTCATGCTTATGCATTACCAGCTGGTAAATACATATAGACATTGCCACCGCATTACTGCTCTTTTGCTATCATTATATTGTGGTTCAGGAATAAGCCCATGCAACTCATAGAATATTGGTTGATGATTCTCTCTCTTAACTTATTTGTATATATTTTTATTTTGTAACATACTAACATGGCAAGGCAATGGTTTGGGTTTTTTTTTAATATTTATTCATTTAGAGAGAAACTGACAGCACACCAGGACAGTGAGGGAGGGGCAGAAGGAGAGGAAGAAAAAGTCTCAAGCAGACTTTGTGTTGAGTGTGGAGCTCCAAGCACGGCTTGATCTCATGACCCTGAGATCACAAACTGAGCTGAATCCAAGAGTTGGACACTCAGCTGACTGTGCCACCCAGGTGCCCCACAAGGCAATGGTTTTTAAAATTGTTTTGAGTAAGACTAATATAAGAGGAAAAATAATATCTTGAGGTCTTAGATCCATTATTTAAGAGTTCTTTTTGTCCATATCCTCTCCTCCCCATTCATGGTTTGGGAATGCATACTGTTGTTTGAAATGCTCTGGTAAGTCCTGCAATTAAAAAGTCTAATTTAAATTAACCTAGTGTTTTCTGATCAGATTCAATGAAAAAAAAAATTTTTTTTCTTTTTTCAGAGGCACCATTTAACCTAACTTGGATCTGCTCTTCTGTGGTATGCACCTTGGGAATGTAAGTGTAAAACATCTTTCTATATCTTTTACTCAACACTTTCTTGTTTGAAGTACCTACATGACAGCAGCTCAATTTTAAATAAGAGTCTTTGTTGCACTTTTGATCACATTTGTAAAATTTTGGAAGTGATTTCTTTCATCTTCCAATTACTGGTTTTTTCTTCTTGAAGCAAGTTAAAGGACTGGTAAATAAAAAGTAGCTGTTTCCAAGTATCTTGTGAATGAAATCTGTCATGTGCCCACTTCACATGTCTTATTTAAATCTAAACATCACTACTTTCTCCTTCAGACCCTCAAACACTTGGTGTTTTCTTCAATGTTCTGGCAATTTCCATGGAAATGTTACTGTTCTCAGTATCACTTCTAATACATGATTTTCAGATGCTCATGCCATGGCAAATGGGTTCTTACTATCAAAAAGTGAAGTTGAACTATCATTCGATTTCTCTCATTTAAAAATGTTAATTTCACGAAGTTGGTATGAAAAATACATCATGGAGTTACATATCAATTTGTCCCCCGAACTGACAGAGGGAACATAGGCTGGGAAAATGTGGAAGAGCCTATATCTCCTGTTCCATGTAAGTCAGAGTCAGAGATGGATGAGATTCAGGAATACTGATTCTTGGATTGTTTAACTAATTTCCAGGAAATTTGTGTCTATTAAGAATGAGCAATACAATAGATTTTCAACAGATATTTCCTCTCTGGATGCTGGAGATTCTGACGTTTCCCCTTATTTTGGAATAACTGCTATAATGAGCCACTGTTTCTCATGAGTCACTGTTTCTCATGAGCCACTGTTTCTCACATGAGTGGTGTCATGTCTTTTGATTCTGTTGAGGAGGCTAAAATGAAAACCAGCACTTCTCTACATATTTTTCTTCTGCCCTCACTCCTGTCACCTATCAGAACATGATACCTAGGTTCAATTGATTTCCACTTGATTCTGTATGGCTGTTTCACTTACTGACCATGGATGACTGTCTGGTTCAGACTAAGCAAAACTTTGGGAATGTTCCAGAACTAAGAAATATGGTCTCAGCTCCCGAACTAAACTCAGAGCTCAGGGGAAAGTCACAGATTGTAAGTTCTGAGAACTGGAACAAAATAGGAGTATTTAAAAATATAGTTATAATGAAGACAGTGCTGATTTGGGTGGTCAATATATTATGGCTATAAATAAAAATTTCTATTATGTGCTATTCTTGCTTGAAAGTATTGCCTATATTTTCTAAAACCTAGGCACTGATACACCTAAGTATATTCTGAAAGGTAGAGGGCAGTTGACTATTACTCTATAAAGATGAGTAAACATGAGCAAATTAGCAAATCATTCATCTAAGTGTGATATGTGTGTGGGTGTATGTGTATGCATGAATTGGACCCATCTTATACAGTACACAAAATTCAACTTGATATGGGTTCAAGACTTAAACATAAGACCTGGAATCATAAAACTTCTACAAGAAATATAAGGGGAAATCTCCCTACCATTGATCTTGGCAGTGATTTTTTTTTTGGCCACAACACCAAAAGCATAGTGTATGATCTCACTTATTTGTGGAATCTAGTAAAGTTAAACACACTGGAGCAGAGATTAGAATGATGATTGCTAGGGTTGAGGGTAAGTGGTAAATGGGGAAGCTATAGTCAAATGTACTGTAGTCACAGCTTTGTAGTCAAAGCTTCAGTTATGCAAGATAAATAAGTTATGGAATCCTATTATACAGCACAGTGCCTATAGCTAACAATACTACATTTTATACTTAATTTTTGCTAAGAGAATAAATGTTATGTTAAGTGTCCTTACTACTTCTATGACTAATAAATGAGGCAGGAGGAAACTTTGTGTGGTGATAGGTATGTCTGTGACCTTGATGATGGCAATATTTGCACAGGTGTATACTTACTCATGAACTTATGGAATAGTATATATCAAAGAGGTAGTCTTTATCTGCCAATCATACCTCAATAAAATGGTTTAAAAATTCATACCTCATATAGGGCTTTATGAGTAATTAAACAAGGCACTCTAGGTATCCATGTAACAAATTTAGCTGGCAGCTTACTTTGCACAATCTTTATCTACCAGACACAACCCTAGGCACAGGGTTTCATTATCTCCCTTATGACAATCATACATTTTAAAGTTGAAGAAACCAAGGCTCAGAATGGCCTCATTAACTTATGTTGGTATTTTTAGTCGAATAACTTAGGACGGAGGAGACTAAGAAGGGAGCTACAATCACTGACTGCAGCACTGGTTAAATCATAAAGTGGAATAGCCAGATGGTATATTTTGCTGTTCACTAATTCTGTAAAGAACAGGTGCCTTGTGAGGTAGAAATACATAGCTACAGTGACAAGAGCTTATGTATGTTTACTCCTTAAAAAAAGAAAAAGATGGGGGTGCGTGGGTGGCTCAGTGGGTAAAAGCCTCTGCCTTCAGCTCAGGTTATGATTGCAGGGTCCTGGGATCAAGCCCCACATCAGGCTCTGTACTCTGTGGGGAACCTGCTTCCCATCCCCCTCTCTCCACCTGCCTCTCTGCCTACTTGTGATCTCTGTCAAACAAATAAATAAAATCTTTTTTAAAAAGATGTGTTTATTTGAGAGAGAGAGAGTACATGTGTGTATGAACACGGTAGGGGAGGTAGAGGGAAGGGCAAAAGGAGAGGGATAAGCAGACTCTCCACTGAGTGTGGAGCCTGATGTGGGGCTCCATCCCAGGACCCTGAGATCATGACCTGAGCCAAAGTCAGATGCTTAACTTATTGAGCCACCCAGGCACCCTGTATGTGCTTCTCGATGCTACTTTGGACAAAATAGCCCCTGCTAAGAACATAACTTTGTGGAGATTTTAGTAGATTCTAAAAATTCCTTTTCCAAAGGGTGGTTGGCTATAATGCATGTCTTACAAGTGTTTAGAGAGCATAAATTGAAGAAGTTAGAACCTTAAATAATAGGAGCCTTGCAAATTGTTATTTTATAGACTATGTAAAACCTACCATCCTCAATTTGACCAACGCTTTCTCAGTTTTAGAACTAAAAGTCCTTTGTTCCAGAACACCCAGTCTTAGACAAATCAGGACACATGGTTGATCAATAAAATCCATAATGGGATATTTGGGTCATAATTGCATAATCTTATCAGAAGGGAATCTGAGTTTTCTCATGAGTATTTCCATAGTCTCTCATCTTTATTCTTAATGAAGCTTACAGGTTTGGAGTCTTGATAGCTTTATAATCGCCTGCTGTTCCCTGCCAAATAAAGACTGAATCTGTTAGTTCCTTCAGGATTTTGTTGTTCCTCTTTCTTGTGTTAGTGTATATGGAATACCAAGTTGATATTAAAGGTTATTGTGCTTCTGTTTGGCTTTACAAGGGCAAAATCTTTCCCAAGACCTCACTGGAAGTCGTCATAGGCATAGAGAATTTTCTGAATTTAATGATTTGTTGTTCAGAAACTGTTAGTGCTAATGTTGTGGCCATGATATGGCCTTGCAAATAGATCAGCAGTGGAACATTGAAAAATGAATTTCATTCTTGACTTTTTAATCAAATTGTATCTCTAGCTTCCTTTGAATTAAGAGGTTAGTTGGTGTGGGGATAATCAGGTCTATTCTTCTATGAGAAAAACCTACTTATTACACATTTTTACTATTCTCTGTATTTTCTTAAATAGCATTTTCACAGGTGTAATTAATTATGTGTTACAGTACATGCCCCTTGATTTACACTCAGTTCCATGAAGCAGGTCCATCCATGCCTTATTAGGCAGTGTATTTATTTTAATGACACAGTAAAGCTTGATTGAATGGATATGTTGATAGAGGATGGATGGATGGATGGATGCCTGTAGACATGCACACAGGGACACTTGAATGAATGGCTGAAACACAACTAAAGCTAGCCTATGGTCATAGGACACGTTATAATTCTGACAGGATCTGACAATTTGTGTAAACCTTCCCTATTGTGGATTTAAAGGATCCACTCTTTTCCTTCGTTTCTTCTGACCAGAAGCAAACGTGTATAAGTGCTACCATGCCCACACGTGACATTCAGAGAACATACACCTTCTGCTCCGTATTCCGATAAACTCCACATGTCATGTGCTCACTATTTCTGCCCCTCCTTTAAACTGAGAAGCCTGCAGTTGAGAGGAATGTTATGGATCAAGCAATTCCAAACACTTTTCTAAGGAGGAGGAAAAAGAGAACAGATGTGTTAACTTATTTGCTGAAGGTTGTACAGTGCCTTTTTAAGAGAGTCAACAATAAAAGCCAGATAGGCTGTGGCCAGCTCCTGGGTTCTTGATGCTGTTGGTTTCAATGTTAGTATACCTCTTTAATGTTTCCTCGTTGAGCCACACTCCATGAATCAATCTCTTGTCTGGCCCGACCCAGGTTAACAAAATTAACTAGCCTTTATTCTTTGGCATTACCTCTTGCTAAACTACGTTTTCCACTTTTAGCCTGTCTAGTCAGACTAAGTCCGATTCTCCATGCCCTGGGGAAAACATCAGGGAGATGTCTTGCAAACATACGACACTTGAGAAAAATAATAGCACACCTAGGAAGACTTTCAGGGTGAGTGACAATCTAGTAATCCTTCCCATAAGGATCACACTCAAAAGGAATTCACATGCACTTTCAAAGTTACGCAATTTATCCATACTTCACACAGAATTCTGGATTTATACGGAAGACCTCTTTTTCTATATTCTTTACAAATTGTGAATGCTGTTCTTGAGTTGAAGGTTATCCACAGTAATAGAAATGCAGTCAGGTGGAAATTGTCTACAGCAGAACTATTACGGGTCCATCGTGTGATATCTCTACATACAATATGCTTCGGACATAAATGAGGGGAGGAAAAAAATGGCACTGAAATAGGATTTCCCCTCTAACTAAGACCATTCTAACTAAGGAAGAAATTACTTTATTGGAAAGATGCCACTAGCTTCTATTCAATATTCATTTAAAAGGAACATTTCTGATAGCTTCATTTCTGCACATTTTCAACAAATAACAATCCAAAGAATCAGAACTTGCCATATTCAATTTTATGCAGCTTACTAAATGACCAATAAGAGCAAAAGCACTTCTAGTTTTTTCATGCTTAGGTGACTCCAAAATGGGACAATTAACCAATGTACGCTGTAAGATTTAGACTCTTTTCTTCCAGCACTTTGCAGATGCCAAAGGCAAAATGTGAACACTTCTGGAAGGCGTTATATGTAAGAAAATAATTGGTCTTTATCCTAGGAGCTAATTTGATTGATAATTCCAGACAGGTGACTTATGGCTCAGTAAGAACTACTATATAGTTACTTTGATAAAGAGTATTTTCTAATTTTCTTCTAAAAGTTGGGCAGACTGAATGCTTAAACTTCACTTGGGCCTGGTACAGTATGAGAAAATGTTCTTGTTGGCTACTTGACAGGGTAAATAAAATAAGGAACTACTGGGAAAAGAGAATATATTGCTCCCTAAAGGTGCAAGTGTTTCTTCGAGCTGAAAATTACACATTTATGAGAAAAGCCAAGTGCCTCCCAGTGGAGAATTGGGTGTCTCAGATCAGCTGAAGTTAAATGAAATACATACATTGAATAGATAAGTAAATTCCATGAATGGAACTTCAGGAAATGCATTTTCCCTTGTCAAAGCATTGTACACAGGTTCAAATAATTAGTATGAAGCATCATTTCATGGAATCAATTCATTTGAAAGTGGGTTGGTTTAAAAAATCAAGAAGGATATTTTTATTAAAATTTTTCATTCTCTCCCTTTTCCAATTTTCTGTCTCTCTTTCCCTTCCCAGAGGTTTCTGAGAGATTTTGGCTTAAATACCTATTAAGGGGTTTTCTAGCTGTTTTCACCTATGGATGAGATACCTTAGCTGCCCTTTCGCTAACAGCAAGTAAAGTAGATATGCTCCATTTCTTAGTATGACTCCAAATAGGATTTATGCTAGTAAATTAGCACATGAAAAATTAACATGTTAATATTTAAGACATCAAAATTTTTCAAAAATAAAATGAGCCAAATGGGAAAAGCATAGCCTTGTCATAAGCACCAAATGAAGGCACTAAACATCCACCTGATAGATTTCTTCAGCAAGAGATGGCCCCATTCTGGTAGTAGCAATGCTCCTGTGATTTTGAACATTATCTCTTTAAACATGACTCCCTTAG
Source organism: Meles meles (assembly GCF_922984935.1). NCBI lineage: Eukaryota > Metazoa > Chordata > Mammalia > Carnivora > Mustelidae > Meles > Meles meles. Next base: position 24,705,487 of record NC_060084.1, on the reverse strand, counting down.
GGCATCTGGGTGGTCCATTGGTTAAGCCTCTGGCTTCGGCTTAGGTCCTGATCTCAGGGTCCTGGGATGGAGTCCTGCATCAGGCTCTCTGCTCAATCTGCTTCTCCCTTGGTGCTTGCTCTCTCTCTCTCTCAAATAAATAAATAAAATCTTTAGAAAATAACAAATTTGACTGCTACCTAAAGTTTTGTTACTTTTTCTTTTCTTCCTGTACAATCTCAGCCATCGTATGTCCTCATCTATTAGTTTTCTGCTGACAGTCGCAAGACTAGTGTCCAAATTTTGGACTTTGCTTCTGAAAAGTACCTATAGATGATTCCAGCCGGGTTTTCACTCTTACTTTATATGTGTCATATACAACCTGAGCTCAGGACTTCATATGGCTGTGGCCTGTGGTGGGCTCTCTCTGCCCTACCAGTGAGTTGTGTCAGTTGGAAGGAAAGCACACCTTTTCCTCTATGTAAAGGCAGGGTCTGGTGACTAAGCCATGTGCCTGTAGGACCTCATCTGTCCATAAGGGCTATCTTTTCCCATTTTGCACAGGGATACTATAGGCTAGTAGGGTTTTTCATTGGACCCTTTATTTTCTTCTTCACTCTCTTCTCTTTTTAAATTTCCCCTTGCTTTTCAAGGTGATCCAAATTTGGAGACTAAAGTCACATCCCTTACTTTTATCCTCACTGCTCTCCCTATCCAGTTAGTTTCTAGCTTCTGTGAAAAGGCACAAATGTGTTAATACACGAATGTATTTGCTATCATCATAGAGGCCTTTGCTCCCGTGGAGCAAATGGGAAGTAGTAGTCAGAGTTTCACATTGCACATTAAGGCATATGGAATAATCCATTTTTCGTCAGGAGCTCAGAAACTGCCTCTTTTTAACTGTTCCCCTTCTCCCAGGCTGGTTCTTTTGCAAACTAGGTCCCACTGTATTAGAGGATTCCTTCTAAAATATAAAATGTATCACACCGTATCTCTGCATATATGTGGTAAGCTGTAATATCTTCCTGAAGATGGTCATACTCTACTTCCCAAAACCTGTGAACAACTTTCATAGTTAAAGGAGCTTTGCATATGTGATTAAGGATCTTGATGGGACAGTATCTAGGACTATCCAGTGTGATCTCACGGGTTCTTATCACAGTGAGGCAGGAGTCTCCATTAGTAGTAAATGTGATGAGGGAAGCCAGTGGTAGGAGTAACTTGAGAAGGGGACCATGAATCAAAGAATGAAGGCAGTCTTTAGAATAGAAGAAAGGCAAGAAATCATAATCCCAAAGGAGAACGCAGGCAGCAATCTTTTTGACTTCAGCTGCTGCAGCTTCTCATAAGACAGGTCTCCAGAGGCAATGGAAACAAAAGCTAAAATGAACTATTGGGACTTCATCAAGATAAAAAACTTCTGCATGGCAAAGGAAATAATCAACAAAAATAAAAGGCATCCTATGGGATGGGAGAACATAATTGCAAATAATCAGATAAATATTAGATAAAGGGCTAATATCCAAAATCTATAAAGAATTTATCAAGCCCAACACCCAAAAAATGAGAAATCCAGTCAAGAAATGGGCAGAAGACATGAACAGACATTTCTTCAAAAAAGACATACAAATGGCTAACAGACAACCGAAAAAGTGCTCAGCACCACTCATCATCAGGAAAATACAAATCACAACCACAATGAGATACCATCTCATATCAGTCCAAATTGCTAAAATCAATGACACAAGAAACAATGGGTGTTGATGAGGTTGTAGAGAAAGGGGGACCCTCTTTCACTGTTGGGAATGCAAGCTGGTGCATTGCATATGGAAAACAGTATGGAGGTTCCTCAAAAAGTGAAAAATAGAGCTACATTATGACCTAGCAATCGTACCACTAGGTATTTATCCAAGGGATATAAACATAGTGATCCTGAGGGGCAGTGTTCATAGCAGCAATGTCCGCAGTAGCAAAATATAGAAAGCCCAGATGTCCATCAAATGATGAATGGGTAAAGAAGATGTAGTATACCTACCCAATGGAATATTACTCAGCCTTCAAAAAGACTGAAATCTTGCCATTTGCAGTGATGTGGATGGAACTAGAGTATAACATGCTAATATACAATATACAAATATTATGCTAGTATACAATAAGCAAAATAAGTCAGTCAGAGAAAAACAATTATATGATTTCACTCATATGTGGTATATAAGAAACAAAGCTAATGAGCATAGGGAAAGGGAAGGAAAAACAAAATAAGATAAACAGAGAGGGAGGCAAACCATAAGAGACTCTTAACTATAGGAAACAAACTGAGGGTTGCTGGAGGGGATACTGGTGAGGGGTGGGGTAATGGGTGATGGACATTAAGGAGGAGACTTGATATAATGAGCACTGGGTCTTATATGTAACTAATGAATCACTAAATTCTACTCCTGAAACTAATATGCTGTATGTTAATTAACTTGAAATTAAATAAAATCTAAAAGAAAGAAAGAGAAAGGAAGAAAGAGGGAGGGAAGGAAGGAAAGAAGGAGAGGGAAGGAGGGAGAGTAGGAAGAAAAAAGTCAAGAAAGTAGTGAGTTCTCCACACCAAGCTGACATTTTGACTCTAGTCCAGTGAGACTGACTTTGGGCTTTGAACTTCCACATATGCAAGATAATAAATTCATGTAGTTTAAAGCTATTAACTTTGTGGTAATTTGTTACAGAAGCAATAGGAAACTAAGTGCATTATATTTCATTGGCTCTTTGTAATTTTCCAAATAAGTTTCAAACACATTAATTTAGCACAGAATTCCCTCCATGATGTATCAGTGCGCAGCTCTCTGGCCTTATTTCCAGGCACTTACTAAAGATATTTTTTCTCCTCCTCTAAATTATTTTTATTTTCTGGAATTTTAACTAATAAGCCATGTCAAACTGCTTCCCAGTAAAGGGATTAGAAGTATCTCCTCCCTCATTTTGTTTTTATTTTCCTCACTAAAGTCAGCTTGCCATTTCCTTCAGGAATCCTTTCCTGATGCCCCAATCCTGTGTGGAAAATGCACAAATGAAAGAAAAACAAGTAAATAAAAAGCTCAGTGAACAGAACACTTTTTAATTCAACTGTTTTCCACAGTTTTAAGGTTCAATTTTTGTCACCATCTCCATGGAAGGAAAGTTTAAATCTCAGGTTCCATAAATCAATGCCCACTCTTTTGGGGGCTGGTTTTCTTTTTTGAAGTGTTCATCAAGAAGCAATACACAAACTATTACTGGAGAAGAATATTCCTTAGTTCTCTGGGGAGATAATTTTTTTTCAATGGCCAGGGTTAAATTTCTAGCTTGTGACAGACATTAAAATGTGGTGTCGGATATATGACCCATCCAGCTTCTGTTGTTTCTAGTTATAGTATCCACCTGTATCCACCTGAGATGTATATAGTATCTCAGGTGTATAGTATCCACCTGAGAGAAACACCTGTATTCTGTACACAGTATATACAACATTGTGGTGTATTCTTTGGGAACATGCCATGGGATCCCACATTACAATGATGCTTAAATGAAACAAAATTCCTCAAAAGACAGCAAGTCTAACAAGAGGGAAGTTCCATCTACAATTAATAATACATCTACATTGGAAGTTTGGTAAGTATTAAAAGGGACTCTTGAATATTTAATAGGATCTAATTAAAATTAATAGGAAAAACAGTATGACAAAATTTAATAAGTACATTTTTCTCTTCCTTTATGGGAATAAATGCCCAATTCTTAAAATAGACTACTTTAATGCCCGTTTTCATTATGCCCACATTTGTTTTCTTTACTAGCTTTCTTTGTCAAACAACATAATGAATTTTCACTCAATAAACAATTCATGTGATATTTTAAATAACCACCATGTGCTAGATTCTATATTATGTGCTTTTATCTTCATTGTCTCACTTTTCCCTTTTCCTGAAACATGCACACAAATGCTAAACACAGGTGCCGTTTTATACAACATAGGGAATAAAAGGAAATAAATCTCAGAATGGGCAGTGAGGTAGCAATTGGAAGAGTCTAGTTAGATTAAAATCCCTTCCTTATTCCTCCAGCTTGAGGGTTTCTGCCCCAACTCTACCTTGCCTTCCTTAATAGCATCACTACCAATAATTAACTTTTATTAGTTGAGCCAGAAGTTCTTGCTTCTTGTTCTTGCTAGAAAAATGGGTATGTGTATCCTGAAAACCTGTCTTGTGTATTGATTTTTACTTCAACACCAGGCACATTTTCTCCGCATTCCAGAGATATGCCTAATTACAGCATCTGCGTAAAGTAATAATTCATGGGGCAGATTTTAAGTGATCAGTAAATAAATGTTGGCTGCTGCCATTTGGAATTGTTTTCACTTGGGTACAATCATGTCTTTCTAACAAGACTTAATCAAAAATCATTTATAGTAGCAAATTCCAGTGTCAGACACATAACAGATTCTCAGAAACGATGAGAGTCAGCAGGAGCAATAGATGATATGTTATCTTTAGACACATTGAACATTATTTTGAATCTCCTTCATATTTTTCTTCTATTCATGTTCTATGATCTCGGTTTGATTACACACTCTGTCTTGGCTTCATTTTTCCCTACTTTAAAATGAAAATAGCAATCCTTCCTTGCCAAACACATGGGGACTAACATCTCAGTCCTTCAGGTCGAAATAACAGTACCTCATGCACAGGATTCGTAGGGGGTGTGATTTATAATTCAAAAGTTTCACAGTTATTGTTTGTCGTGGGAACATTGCTTCAATGACTGGTAATGCTCTGTTTTCAGAGTGAACAACTTTCGGTATGGCATCTGTGCTGAAAAAGGAGAAAAAGGAGATGGCGGGGGTGTTGAAAATGGGGAAAGGACGACGGAGAAACAAGTCATTTAAACTGCTTAAAAGAAACACATTCAAGCATTTTTTTAAAGAGCACAAAAGATACACAAGAGACTATGTAGTTCAAAGAATTTGCTTGCTCTCTGTATTCACTGCCTCATTTCAAACTCCATCTCTGCCACTTTCTGGCTCTTCAGATTCTAAGATATTTAATATCTATTTTCTTCTGTTACCATATGAAGACATTAATACACATTTCATCAGTGGCTGAGAGCTTTCCATGAGATAAAGTATGATTTCTGTCATGCAGCAACTATCAGGAAATAATGATAGTATAATAATTGTCAGGCATAAATGTTCATCTGCTAATGATCATCTCTGGATGCATAAAAAGATAATTTACTTATCACTGTTTTTCTCACAGGTAGATATTGCTATTTGTTTTCTCTGAGTGTTTCATGAAGCCCTATTTCCTTCTGAATTTAGTTTTCTTTATACTGAAATACATCCTTTAAGTTCATTAAGCTCATTAAGAGATGCTCTGTAAATATTAGTCAGTATTCTTTTTTTTTTAAGATTTTATTCATTTATTTGACAGAGAGAAATCACAAGAGAGGCAGGCAGAGAGAGAGGAAGGGAAGCAGGCTCTCCGCTGAGCAGAGAGCCCGATGTGGGACTCGATCCCAGGACCGTGAGATCATGACCCAAGCTGAAGGCAGCAGCTTAACCCACTAAGCTACCCAGGCACCCTATTAGCCAATATTCTAAGTCTTTTAGGACAAAAGTTGTTTTGATTTTATTCTTAATCCTAAATGATTATTTGACAGGGTATAGAATGCCAGGACTGCCCACATCACTTGGAAGATACTCTTCTGTTACTTTCTCATCTCTTGTTCCTATTTAAAAATCTGCTTTCAGTCTTAGAATTGTTATCACTTCATTCAGGTTCTCACTTTGCTCTTGTTCTACTGTCCACAACAGAGTCCAGGAAAAGAGAACTTAGTTTTACTTCTCATGTTTGCGACTTGAGTGATTCTTTAAGAATTTGTGCTTGGATCATTTTGGAAACTTGTCAGCCATTATTTCTGTTTCAGATAGATATATATTTTCTTCCACATAAAAAATACTTCCTCAAGGCATAATGGCTTTAAACCACAAAAATTTCATGATAGCTTATGAGTTTGTGCTTCTTGGTTCCTACAGGGCTCTGCAAGGTGGTGTTTCTGTTTCATGTGGCATAGAGAGATCACTCAGTGATACATAGCTGGTGAATGGTCTGATCTGGAAGGTCCAAGCAGGCTAGTGCTTGGCAGGGATGGTTTGAAGGCTAGTCTTTCCATATAATTTCAGAGTCCTTTTATATAGTCTGCTCAGCATGGACTTGTACTTATATGGCAGCAAAAGTCTCCCAGCCAGCAAAGGGAAGAAGCTAGTCATCTTAAAGGCTGAGTACAAAACTTGTTTCACTGTATTCTGTTGTTCAAAACAGTCACAGGCTCATTTATATTCAGTAGGAGGGAAAATGGACTCTACCCCATAATGGGAAGAATATCAACGAATTTGTGGACATCCTTAACCCTACCACAATTACTTTTTAATATTTCTTCTTTCTCTTATTTCTCTTTTGTTCTTATTTATATAGATATATATAAAAATTGACATCTAACTCTTAATATCTCTACACCTCTTCCAGATATCGTCTCTTTATCTCCGCTGCATTCTGGATAGTCTTCCTAACGATTTTGCAGTCCATGAGTTCTTCACCTGTGTGGACTATGCTAATAAACTTATGTGTCTAGTTTTTCAAATGATCAACATACCCATTTCCTGAAGTTCTCTTTTGTTCTTTTAAAAATAAGGCTTTTTTTTTTTTTTCCTCATTTTATTTTTTTCAGCGTAACAGTATTCATTCTTTTTGCACAACACCCAGTGCTCCATGCAAAACATGCCCTCTCCATTACCCACCACCTGTTCCCCCAACCTCCCACCCCTGACCCTTCAAAACAAGTAATGCCTTATTCTTTTCTCATGACTTGAGGTTTATTTTAAGACTAATTTGTCGTGGAAGCTCAAGCCACTGGAGGACCAGTCACTCTCGACTTCTACATCTTCCTCCTCACTGGGGACACACACACACACTTACACCTGCAGTTGTGAGAGCAACACAAGTACTTCAGCTCTGGTTTTTGGTAACCTCATTGTGCCTTCTAACTTGGGCGTTCTCTCTCTCTCTCTCTCTTTTTTTTTTGTAAGCTTAGTTACTTATTTTAAATATTTTTCAAATAGCTTATCCAGCATTTCAATAGACTTGTAGTGAAAGTATGTTAATGTTTTCTTAGTCTGCCATCTTGCTATAGTGAGAAATTCTATGTCCTGTAATTAAAGGAAAAGTAAAGACCATGAAATCAGATATTTTTAAATTTATACCATAGCAGAGTGTACAAAAACATGAAGATCTGTAAATTTAGGAAGAGCAAAGTCTTGGGTTGATTTCGACAACTTAAAACAAAATCTCATTTAAAATATAACTTTTGAAAAAGTTCTATTTAATTCAATAATGGGGAGATTGAAGCAAGTTCTTCCTAAGAAAGCTACTTTACTTGATAATATATGAATGGATATTTTTATAGAAAAATGTTTTAACAGGTTAGCTGCTCTCTTCGTTAATATTACAGCCAGAATGATGGAGAAAAATAAAATTAGTTCCTGCTACCTAACGTTTCATACTTGAATATGACAAACTAATGTTTCTTATTTATCTTTTTTCTTTATGCATAGTCTTCTGACAGTACCTAACTTTTCTTCTGTACATCTGCAACCAGTGCTCGCTTCGGCAGCACATATACTAAAATTGTACATCTGCAACCAAATAATCATTTGCTAATAATTTAGTGCAACCTGTACCATTTAATGGATAACCTTGTTCATTTACAAAACTAAGCTTTTTAATTTGTCTAATAGTTCCCTCAAAATTCCTCCCAAATAAAAAAATCTGTGGCAACAGTAGTTTGTTGGGATTGCAGGAATGCTGTGTGCAGGATTAAGTACTTTTCCTGGCTTTCAGAAAACTGGTATGCGGGCAGGGGCTGGGGGTGTTTCTGGGAGGCTTGGGGGGTGGGGCAGTGGGTGGCTTAGTTGGTTAAGTGTCTGCCTTCCACTCAGGTCATGATCTCAGTCTGCATTCAGGCTCCTTGCTCAGCGGGAAGTCTGCTTCTCCCTCTCCCTCTACCCCTGTCCCCCACTCATGTTTTCTCTTTTCTTTCTTTCAAATAAATTAATAAAATCTTTTAAAAAAAAGAAAAGTGGTATTAGGAATATTGTGACAATGAATATATCAATATTCAAATATATCAATATTATTTTTCTTTTGAATTGTATCTCTGAATAATACTGCCAATATATTTTTGTATTGTACTACATTTTTGGAAGTGAAAGAAGAATGAGTAAACGAAAAAGATCATAGTTCAGCTCCAGGCCCTTTTTAAAAAAGCCGGTTTACCAGCTTCATCGTAATGAACACCATAATTTAGTAAATAATCCTGCTGTAAGCTTCACCATCCTGTCTCTAGAACTTAACAAAAATAATTTCTTTGGTCTACTTCCCTTAACTTTTGTCTTCCTCTTAGATGGTTACAAAACTTTCTTGTCTCTGTTGCAATATTTCAATATTTCAGTCTCTGCATCAATTCTTTGATTTGTTCTAGAGGAAGTGTCTTGAAAAGCAGCTAAAACTAGGTCCCTTTTTAAAAATTATTATTCTCTTCCCCTCTGCCCAACACATCAGTGTGGTAAGCGACTTAGATTCCACCAATCACCTGCACAGGAATGACTAATAATTCAGATTGTTTTCCATGCCTTTTTAAAATTTTGTCTCTTCCAGCTATTCTAGCTCTCAGTTTTTTTTGTTTTTTTTTTTTTAATTATTTTTGTCTAAACTCTTTATTATAATTGAGATCAGTTATTTTGGATCAGCACTCATCATAAAATTTCTGCTCGCATATTTCTGCTTGCATAGCTTTGCATATTAACATTACTTAATAGGGTGACTGGGTGGCTCAGCTTGTTAAGCCTCTGACTTTTTTTTTTTTTGGTAACATGCATTTTATTTTATTTTTTTCATTTTATTTCTTTTCAGTGTTCCAGAATTCATTGTTTATGCACCACACCCAGTACTCCATGAAATACGTGCCCTCCTTAATACCCACCACCAGGCTCAATTTAGATACTACTGCCTTTAGGAAGGTTTCCTGGAACCATGAGTCAGAGCCAAAGGCTCTTTCTGCCTGTCTTGTTGATACCTATTCTTTATTCTGTAATGATGTAAATGATGTATATCACTTATAATTCTTTTATAAGCAGTAAAAAAATTTTTCAAAAAACTATTGTATATTCTGTACTGGCGAAGACTGTATAGACTATAGAACTCAATTCCATTTCTAGCAGGCAATCAAAAATTATTTTTAATGAATGAATGGATCAGTTCATTAATCAACAAATTGACCAAATATTGTCACACTTAGTGGGCAATTAGAATGAAGAAACTTCTGTTAAATATAAATGAGATTTTAATTAATGAGTGAAAGCCTATAGCTGGTTACTCAATGACTTTTCAATAAATTCTCAATAAATGGTAAGCCTTTTTTAAAAATCTCAGTATACATACTTTTCGTATATGTTATGTATGTATGTGCCTGTGTGTCTATGTCTGTGTGTATGTCTGGCTTATGATTGGCTTATGATTCCATATTTAGGGCATTTTGTATTGTCATTTTGAAGTTCCAGAAATAGAATAACAAGGCCTTTTAAAAATAAAAGCTAAAATAGGGACATCTGGGTGGCTCAGTCATTAAGCATCTGCCTTTGGCTCAGGTCATGATCCCAGGGTCCTGGGATGGAGCCCCATATTCCTGCGGGGCAGGAAGCCTCCTTCTCCCACTCCCCCTGCTTGTGTTCTCTCTCTCGCTGTCTGTCTGTAAAATAAGATAAAATAAAATAAGATAAAATAAAATCAAGTTTTATAACTTACATCAAACGGTTTCTCCGTTTCTCTCTCTCTTTTTCTTTCTCTCTCACACACACACGTGTGTATTTTTCACTAGCTTAAAATAGTTCAAGAAAACTGTTTGAAAGTGAAGGCATTCATTGGTGTGTTTTATTGAGGCAGACCAAAGAAGCACTAATCAGTAATATCTTATTGCTGGATAAAGCTGTTTAAGAACAAAATATATTTTATTTATTTATTTTTTAGAACAATGTATTATTTTAAAAGATACCTAATTTTGTCTTCATGAGAACTCACTGAGACAGAGAAAATGTTGCTTTCATTATCATATACATGAAAAAGTAGAAGTTAAGTAAATTTCCTTTATGACAAAACCAATGAGCTGTATATCTGGGGCTTGGACCCACATCTTCTAGAGAGATCAATAATAACCACAATTATTGAGCCACTTCTGTGTTCTGTGCTCTATGCTACATGCTTGAAATAACTATATAATTTTTTATATTGAAATGATTGTGTAGTCATAGGAAGTTGCAGATGGTACAGAAAAGTTCCCATGAGCATAACAAATGACATGGAGGACATTGGAAGATGGAGAGGAGAAGGAAGTTGAGGGAAATTGGAAGGGGAGGCGAACCATAAGAGACTATGGACTCTGAAAGACAACCTGAGGGTTTTGAAGGGGCGGGGGGGGTGGGAGGTTGGGGGAACCAGGTGGTGGGTAATAGGGAGGGCACGTATTGCATGGAGCACTGGGTGTTGTGCAAAAACAATGAATACTGTTATACTGAAAAAAATAAATTATTTAATTTAAAAAAAAAAAAAAAAGAAAAGGTCCCATGTACTCACTCTTCAACCAGTTTCCCCTCAAGGGTAGCATTCATTGCAGTACTCTAGCACAAATTCAAATCAGAAATTTGATGCTGGTACCATCCACAGAGTTTATTCTGGTTTTGTTGATTTTGAACATATTCATTTCTTATAGAGGAGTGTGTGTGTTTCCATGTAATTTTAAGACATGCATAGATTTATATAACTACCATCACAATCAAGATCACGGTTCTTTCACCACACACACATCCTCCCATAGTACCCCTTTATATCTATACCTATTCCCTTCATCACCTTTTATCCCTAATTCCTGAAAACTACTCATCTGTCTCTACTTCTATAATTTTGTCATTTTGAGAATATTCTATAGGACCATACCAGAACCTTTGATACTGGCGGTCTTAATTCAGCACAATTCCCTTGAAATCCATTCATGTTGTGTGTATTGATAGTTTGTTCCTTTATATTGCTGGATAGTATTCTTTGGTATGGATATAACATAGCTCATTTAACCATTCACCCAGTGGAGGACACATGAGTGGTTTCTAGTGTTTGGCTCTTATGGAAAAGCTGCTATGAAACGACATGTACATGTCTTTATGTTGGCAGAAGTTTTATTTCTCTAGATAAATCCCAGGAGTGCAGTTGCTTGACCATAAGTATGTTTTATTATTTTTTTTAATGTCAAACTATTTTCAGAAGGGCTGTACCATTTTACATTTCCATTCACAATGTGTGAGAGATCCAGTTTCTCTGCATCCTTTCCAGCATTTGGCATTGTCTCTATTTTGTTTTTTTTTTGTTTTTGTTTGTTTGTTTGTTTTAGTGTTTTTATTTCAGCTGTTCTAATAGCTATGTTGTGCTATCCCATCATAGTTGTAATTTTCATTTCCCTAATGGCTTGTGATACTGAACCTATTTTTTTAATAATTAGTCTTCATGCATGAATCCTCTTTGGTGAAATGCTCATTTATAAATATTTATGTATAATAGACATACTTAAATATATCTATAATTATGTACTCACAATATTGACCATACCATATCTTCCTTTCACTGAAGAGGTAAGAAAATTACAGAGAAACCAAGTTATATGGCCAAAGGCACACTGATAAGAAGCAGCAAAACCAAGTTAAAAATTCTGATTTAATACTAACCTTGTGTTATTTCATATATACTACACTTTGCTGATTTTTCCATTTGATTATTTTATGGAGCTGGATACATTGTAGAGATGGCAGGCCAAAATCTTGAAGAAAAAAAAACATGTTGCCTCTTTACCATGTACTTATAAATGTCACTTTTCAATTACTTCACAAATTAAAAAAATTAGAGATGACAGAGTACATGGAATATGCATTATATGAGCATTTATAACATGCCCTGTATATTAATAAACCAAAATGAGATTTACTCTCTGGTTTACTTCACCACTTATGGTATGAACCTAGAATAGAAATATCTTTTTAAGAAAATGAAGAAAATAAGCATTTATTATTTGATTGATTTTTTAAAAATCCATTTAAAACATGGTAAGAAATGTGGAGTGGGATTGGAAGATTTAGAGTTTGAAACACAAGAAAGAACACCAAAAGGCATGTTTGCAATTTGACTTCATTAATCACCTTGTAGATCCTTACCACAGTGGAGGATTAGAGTGTGGTAGGTGCACATGTTGTTAATTACATACTGGCAGACGTTCTCCAGCTGAAATTAATTAATTATCTTTCTCTGGGTGGGAGAGGCCCAGTGTGGTTTGAGATGTAGGGTCATGATTCCCTGTATCAATTTTGTATTTGATTATATTAGTCCTGACAAGCTTTTCACAAAGGACATTATATAGTTCAGTCAATAGCGATATTATTCTTCAGCTATTTCAACACCAAATTACTAGAGATTAATCTTTGATATCCTTGGTGCTCTGTTTTCTAAGATTCTGACTCTTACTCATTAAATATACATATTTGTCATTTTTATATGAATTTCTACTTAGAATTATTGTCTGGTGATTGGCATGTCCTATTTGAAGATAATTAAGCTTTTTCCCATCATATGTAATTTGCCAAAAAAAAGCGCAGGGGGAGGGGGCTTATTTTAGTTCTGAAAGATTACAAATTCTATCATGGTTAAGCTCAATAAATCAACAAATGAACATATTAGTAAATGGTGTCAGCTCATGTCTAGAATAATTCATCTACCCATCCATCCATATGGTTGGGCTTTTCTTAACTGAAGAAATAGTTAAACAGCACTCTAAAATGGTATCCTACAAAGCAGTGAGCATGAAATGGCTGCCTGACAAAGCCACAGGGTGCTACTTCCAAACAGTGTGCTTGTTATTGCCATGCAGGAGGAAACATAGATGTCAATATCTTCTGTTCAGTGGGGGAGCCTTTTTTAAAGGTCACATACAACTTGGAAGTCATCCATGTTTTAGTCAGAGTGTACAGTAGTCACTTCAACATCAAAATAGTGTGAACTCAAGCACAGGTGGAAGGTAAATTACAGCAGGCATTTTCTAAACCTGACAATGGGAAGTCAGCTCAGCATAGATATTTGTGGTAACCATTTTGCAACAGGCTGAGTAATTGCAATTGAAATTCTTCTATTTCAATTTATAAACATTGAATGATTGTAGTTGAAGAGACTGAAGTATCCCTATGATAAGTATGTCAATCTCTCTATTCCAGATGAAACAAATTACTTGAGACACAAAATAAAATAGGACGCAGAAAGGAATCAGAGGACAGTCTTAGAAATCACGGGTTAAAGAATTCATCTTGATGGAGCCCATTGACTCAGCCTCAGTTTGCTAAGGTTTCCTTTAGTGAAGAGATCTTAAAAGTTAACATCAGAATAGTATTATAGGGAATGTGTAATTTCTCCCCTCTCTTTTTAAGATTTATTTATTTATTTTTAGAGACAGAGAGAGAGAGAGAGTTGGGGGAGAGACAGAGGGAGAGAATCTCAAGCAGAATCCCCACTGAGTGCATAGCAGAACATGGGCTAGATCTCATGACCCTGAGACCATGACCTGAGCTGAAACCAAGTCAGATGCTTAACTCACTGAGCCATCCAGGTGCCCCTCCTTCTCTCTCTAAATATATATCTGTATGTATAGCTGAGACATCATGCCAACTGACCACACATTTAGGCCCATTCCCGGACAAAATCTGCCGTGATTGGTATTCCATGATCCAAGCTCTGCTCTTCTCCCCAAATTCAAGGTGGTGAAGGTTTGGTCAGACAGTTGAGAGTTCATCAGAATTAAAGAGGCTCATTCCAACTAACTGAATTTAAGTAACACTGATGTTTACAAACCTGAATTCTTGTTAATTTTGCTTAAGGAATATTCCTTTCCTGTAACAAAAAAATTATGTACATTATACATGGCAAATATTTCACATTATTAGAGTACCTAAAAGAAATAATAACAAGATAGCTTTTGGCCATGTGTGAAATTATGACTAGTATAGTCGTGGCTGTAGAAATCCACACCAAATTGAATAATTATAAGTTGGCAGAATATCAGAAAATATTTACTGACAGTCTCAGCATAGCTTAAAATGTGATGTCCATAGGACTTGAGGAACTTCTCAACTCTGGGCACAGCAAGATTTAAAGCTGTGTTGATGTGTGCTTCTCTTGCAGTCAACTCAAGCTGTCCTAGACAATGGAAGTATAAAAATGAGCTTGGATTTTTCCCTTACCTTCATCAATCCAGAGGTCTGGCAAATAATGTCTAAAGAAACATTCAACATGTATATTGATAACTTGTAGGCTAGAATGTCACTGGAAGCTAGTATGTTTTGAGGTTTCATCCTTAATGAGGAAAAAAAAAAGATGATTTGAAAGCACCATACCTACCTTTGGACAGTTATTAAATTGCATTCAACAAAATTGCAGGAGAATATAGGAAGAGAATGAGCATTTAAGGAAAAAGATAAATCAGGTACAAAGGTCGTGGGATATGAGAAAACCTGAAATATCTAGAAATTGTAAATAAATTGATGTGAGAGGATGGTAAGTGGTATTTCATACAAGTGGAAAATGAGAGAAATTGAAGATAGCTATGCTTATATCAGACAAAATAGACTTTAAGCCAAAATCACTAATAAGAGACAAATAAAGTTGTTATATAATGATAAAAGACTCAGTTCATTAAGATATAACCATCAGGGGCTCCTGGATGGCTCAGTCAGGTAAAGCATCTGACTTCATTTCAGTTCAGGTTATGATCTCAGGGTTGTGAAATCGAACCCCACATCAACCTCCATGCTGAGCATGGAGCCTGCATAAGATTTTCTCTCTCTCCCTTTCCCTCTCCTTCTGCCCTCTCTCCCTCTAAAAAAAAAAAAAAGAAATATATATATATATATACACACATATATATTTCTATACACACATATATATGAATCAAATATATATACAACTAAATATCCTAAGCAAATATTAAAGATCTTAAGGGAGAAATAGACAATAGACAATAATACAATAATAGTAGGGTCTTCAGTACTTTACTTTCAGCAGTGGATAGACCATCAAGACAGAAAACTGATAAGGAAATACTGAACTCAAGCCATACTTTAGACCAAATGGACCCGACAGAGATACAGAACACTGTATCCAACAGAGGCAGAATATCCATTCTTCTCAGGTGCACACTGGGGAACCCTATGCACTGTTGGTGGGAATGTAAATTGGTATATTCACTGTGGAAAACAGTATGGAGAGTCCTCAAATATTATAAATAGTGATATATTCAGCCATCCCACTTTTGTGGATATATATCCAAAATAATTGAAGGCAGTGCTTCAAAGGGATATTGGCACACCCACATTTATAGCATATTATTTACAAAAGCCAAGCAGTGAGAACAACTCAAATGTCCATTAATAGAGGAGTGATCAACAGAATGTGAGAGATCCATCCAAAGTTTGATTCTTCAGCCTTAAAAAGGAAATTTGTCACATGGCATAACATGGATGAATGGTGAGCAAAATAAGCCAATCACAAAAACACAAACATTGTGGGGCGCCTGGGTGGCTCAGTGGATTAAGTCTCTGCCTTTAGCTCAGGTCGTGATCTCAGGGTCCTGGAATCCAGCCCCGCATCGGGCTCTCTGCTCAGTGGGGAGCCTGCTCCCCCCCCCACCCCGCACCTGACTCTCTGCCTACTTGTGATCTCTCTCTGTGTCAAATAAATAAATAAAATCTTAAAAAAAAAAAACAACCCACAAATATTGTATGATTCTACTTCCATGAGGTACTTAGATTAGTCTAATTCATAGAAACAGAAAGTAGAATGGTGGTTACCAAGGTCTACGAAGAGTGGGGGGAATGGGAAGTAGTTGTTTAGTGAATACTGAGTCGGTTTTGTGAGATGAAAAAGGTTTTCAAGATCATTCGTGCAATAAAGTGAATATTCTCAGTGCAGTTGAACTGAACACCCCAAATGGTTAAGATGGTAAATTTTGTTCTGTACTTTTTACTGCAATTGAAAACAAAAATCAAGGAAGAGACCTAAGTCTAAATTGCTATTAAAAGTCTGGTTGGTTCCAGGGGTGCCTGGGCGGCTCATTGGTTAAGTGTCTGTCTTCGTTCGGCTCAGGTCATAATCTCAGGGTCCTGGGATGGAGCCCCAGTGCTGGGCGTCTGTCTCAGTGGGGAGTCTGCTTGTCCCTCTGCCCCCAGCCCCTTCTTGTATTCTCTCTCTCTCTCAAATAAATAAAATATTTTAAAAAAATAATAAAAAGGTCCACTTGCTTCCAAATATGATATAGGTACAGGTGTGTGTGTGTGTGTGTGTGTGTGTATGAGTGCGTGCACACGCATGCATAATGAACTGGAAGTGAGAAAATACGCGTTTAAACAGATCTTAGTAAAACCAGCATTTGAGTACATGTTTGTTTGTTTGTTTCATTTCTATGGGTTTCCCTCAGTGTCCTCTCTCAGGTAAACTTCGACTAATCATTAAATGTGACTCTCTGAATGTATATGACTATATTAAAGTATTATTAAAGGCCTGACCCAAGTCCACAGAAAAACGGGGCTATATAATTTGGCTATATGTCTCAGGGAAAGTCAACACTCTTTTTCCTGTGCAATCTGAATTCTAAGCAGGGTCAGGGATCCCTTGAGAAATTCTTTACCAACTAATAGAGAGCTTTAGTGGGAAAATCATCAGGAATCTTCAAAACTATTCCCATTGATTCCATTTCACCACATCAGTATTTCCCCAGAGCTACGTGTCAAAGTGCCCCATAAATTATAGGGATCAGCTTCAAATGTTACCTATTGAAAATGATATTCTGTTTAAATTAGTGTTATATCGCTTCAAGGGGATTTGGTTAAAATACTTTAATCAGAGAGAGAGAAAGAAAAAAAAGATGTATCTTGGTGTTTCAAGAGCATGGGCTTAAGAATCAGACAACTGGGGTCAGATTTTAGCTTAAGCTTCTCAGGTCTCTATTTTTCTTATCCTATAAACTGCAGATCATAATTCATACCTCACTGGGTTTTTATAAGGATTATCTGTGCTTATTAGAGGATCTGGAATATATAATACTTAGTAAATAATAATTCATTGTTATTATTTCATAGTAATTACAAAAAGTAAATATAAACAGTAATGATAGCATATCAATTTTATTAGTTTAAAACTATTAAATAAATATGTAGATATGATAAACAGTACCTATACATTAGAATGATAAATACTATTTATAAATAGTAATTATACATTTTATTTGTTTAAAACTATTAAATAAATATGTTGATATAAGTAGTACCTATACATTACAATGATAAATACTATTTATAAACAGTAATTATACATATAATATTTTAATATTTATTACCTTTCCTGTTTGTTTTTTTTTTAAAGTAGGAAATGGTGATAAGGTAATAACGTTGAGGATAAATCAAAGTTGCTCTGTCCAGGTCAGGCAGTAATTCATAAGTAAATTGCTATATCCTTTCACGCACTGTATGCATGACCAGCATACCCTTGAGAATTACTACATCAAAAAGGACCACCCTCATATCCCTGCAATCCTATAACTCTTTATGAGACTGTAGCAATCTGTCCAGGCTATGATTCTGAACTTGGTGGTGATGGTGCTAAAAACCATTAGTAAAATCTTTCCCTAGTTCTCTTTACACGTAGGCAAGCCACAGCATTTATTGGTCAATAAAGCCAGCAGGACAATATCCCACTCAGGTTTATAGCATAGTAAGAGTCTTTCATATTTGCATAATGCTTCAACCATTTATAAAGCTTTTACACATACAGTAAGTTGTTTGAGCTTCACAACAATTCTATAATTATCTTCACTTTATGGCTGAGGAAATAAAGTTCACCAGAAAGTGAAAGAGGTTTCCCAAAATGAGGCAGTAGTGAAATGTTTGATTTGGGGTTTGATCCCTTTAAGTCCAGTGTTTTTTCCATCACATCATTTCTCCTGTAGAGCAGAGTAACACCAGAACCATGCTGATAGAAAATTTAGAGAATCCCTGATTTTAGGAAATAAAATAACTTGCAAAAACTGAAATAAATTTTTGAGACTCCCAGTTTTCTGAACTTAAAAATGATATTACTTATAACTCATCTACAAATCAATAGAATACAATACTTTCTTTCTAGTCTAGATCAATACCAGTTAATCTTATGGAAATATATTCTCAGGTATTTATTTCCTGATCTGCTCACTCTATAACATTGTAGCATTAGCTCCCAGTTAACCCCTAGTACGATATATTCCCCTTCATGACTCTCCTCTGAATTGAACTGCTTGCTTCGTCACTTTGAGATTTTGTGATAATAGCCACCCCAGGTGTCACACTTCTCTGTATTTACCTTCCTTAAAATGTGAATTTTGGGTTCCTGCATTGTGTCAGATCTGAGGCTAGGCTGTGAGAAGGCTTTCATGGTTTTTTTTTTTTCCTCTATCATCTACCATCATTATGACAGGAATATTCACAGGCAATCTCACTAGTCACAGAAGGTGGTTAAAAAGTAGGGCAGAGCCCAAATCAGCTGACCTTTGGCTGGCAAGTGGATGTGATAGAGAAGGTATCAGTAAAAGTGGTGGATTAAGGACCTTCAAAAATTCTCTGTTGTCTTCCATGAACTGGAAAAATTTAGAAATTATCAGAATGAACATTTTTAGAACTCTGGAAATTAACTAAAGGCTTGCAGCATTTAGGGGAGGCATTTATGCAAGAAAAATGGTTGAACTTAATAAGAATAGCAAGCTTTATTGCATTTTAACTCGCCTTATTCCCATCATTTTCTGCCCAGCTCCATAGTAGACTTAGAAACCTGTAACTCACAATCATAAGTAAACCAGCCATCTGGCAGCCATTAGGGTGGGTAGAATTGGGTTGGAACATCTTCAAGGTCCCATTTTCAGAGAATTGTGATTGCTTGACCTGAGTGGTGGTTCCTTAGGTGAACCCAGTTATAATGCTGTCCTTAGTTCATCTGCCTCAGAGTTTTTTCACTGCAAACAGTGACAAAACTCTCTGGGAGTATTTGCTGAAAAGAATCAGAGGCAATTGTTGAACATCATGGCTTCCTGAGCTAGTGTCTGTCAGTTGGGAAAAACTGTATGCGGATCAAAACTTAAAAGCAAAACATGTGGAAGGACATGTCCGTAGGAATCTTTGAAAAATTCTGACATATTTCTAGGAACATAGATGGCCATTTACATGTGTAAGACTATGTGAACAGCCGGGAAAGACCTGTGACAGACATAGCATCTCACCTGTGGCTTATTACGTCTCTGCA
The DNA here is from genome assembly GCF_922984935.1 of Meles meles. Lineage (NCBI taxonomy): Eukaryota > Metazoa > Chordata > Mammalia > Carnivora > Mustelidae > Meles > Meles meles. The sequence continues at coordinate 24,686,033 of NC_060084.1, read as the reverse complement.
TGAGCAGGACGTGAAGGTTAAAGTGGAGTTGTAAACTTCTGGCTGAACTTTGAAGACGTGCCATAACATGTACACAAATGGCTCCTGAAAAGATCTGGGGATTATGGTTCCAAAAATTTAAGGAAATCCCTGCCCATTCATCAGCTGGCTGGAAACCAGACAGACTTCAGTACTCACACACAAAAAGAATACAGACTTTAGAAAATTGGTTCAGAAAGTAACAGCACAGACAATAACAAGAAAGGATAGTTACAGACTTTGGGGAGAGGGCTCGATCTGATTCCACATTTCTCACACTATATTACTTAAAATGTCCAATTTGCCACAAAACAATTATGAAACACATAAAGAAAGAGGTTATCTACGACTCATTTACATTAAAAGAAGCAGCCAATAGAAACTATCTCAGAGGAAACCCAAATGTTGGGGCTTACTAGAGAAAGACTTTAACTTAGTTACTCTAAGTATGTCCAAAGCACTAAAGGAAATAATATCTAAAGAACTAAAAAAGTTTTAGAACAATGTCTCATCAAATAGATGATATCAATAGGGAGATAGAAGTTCTTTTTTTTTTTTTTAAGGAACTAAATAGAAATTATAGATTTGAAAAGTACAGCTGTCGTGAAAAATTCACTGGAAAAGCTTAATCTATTTGAGTGAGCAAAAAGGAATCTGCAAAGTTGAAAATCGGTCAGTTGGATTGTTTGAAAGAGCCCAGTCAAGAGCAACAGTGCCAACTCAGTTTGAATCTCACTTTGAACAGTGGACACCCAGCCAGTCCCCAGATGTGTGCACTGAGTAAATGCACTCTCATGTGCTTCTGGATCATTTTGACCATAGTTAAGTGATACAGACAGTAAGCATCTGGAGGGCCACTGCCACACCAGCCTGCTCACTGCTGTATACCCAATGCCTGGCACATAGTAATTACTCTATAAATGTTTTTTAAATGAGTTTGTTTCTAATTAAAAACTGTCCTCTCATTTTAGTTTTAGTCTCCTCATTCACAGAATGAATATACTAATCCTTTTTAATTCTCAAAACTTAAATTGTCAGATTATTTATGTTTTCTGCAAGAACTACATCTCCGCTTCAATTACACTGCATGAAATGGAAAAAGTTGCATATAAATGATGGAAAGATGTATTGAATCCCCCCTAATGACAATAAAGTCACTAATAAGTGACTTGGGAACTGTGTTGATAAGTGGTTTTCCTATGTTTGGGGGTGGGGGGAAAGGAAATGTTGTATAAATGGGATAGATCTTGTTAATCTTCTCAAGGCATGTTATTTCCTAAATGCAAAATACTATCTTCTCTCCTAACTTTCCTCCTTACAATCAATATATGCTTATTTAGAGGAAAAAAGACTTTGTTTCTGCAATTATATTTCAACAGTAACAATTCAGTCCAACTTTATATCACAATTTTCCTGAAAAAGTTTATAGGCTTTTGATGGAAAATCAAATTGCATTATTAACTATAATGGTTTGTTACCGGTTTGACTATAATCCTTTACTATTGTGGCCTTTAATGTGAAATTGGGGGTAGAACAATCCAAACACTGTCTCAGAATTAGTTTGCAAGAACAAAATTCCTTGAGATACTGTCTGAAGTACAGCATTTTGAAATCCCATTTAGTATTCAAAACTTATTTTATCTCTTATGTTTGTCCCAGACAACATCAGTGAAAACTTGTTTCTTAAAAGTCTTTTTCATAATTTAAACTTAAAATATGGCATAATATCAAATCTGTCCCAAACATGACTGCCTCTTCTTAATTTCAGTTTCTTTTTAGTAACTGCCTTGCCTCCTTGTTTCTATTGTAGTTAAAGTGAGACTTGCCCATCTTAAAGCATGGCAGTATTCCCCATCTCATTCTCTTTAGGATCCCTTGTTCCTTTTGGCCATCTCGTATCTTCCCAAATGCAAATAACTGAACTATTTTCTCAGGTGGATACTTAACTCCTGGTGATTTTGAGGTTTAAGATAACTTATGTGCACTTAGCATACTGTTCGACATAATCGACAACTGCTTGTACTGAACATTTATTATTATTGTTATTCTTTATTGGAACTGAAATGTAGAAGTCAGAGCACATTTTCTCCAGCCATTCCACTTCTCTTCTGGCTTCCTACACTTCATGCTGTCACATTTTCCAGATGTGTTCATAGCATTCTCTCTATTATATCTCAAAAATTCCATGCAGCCCAACTTTATCTGAAGATATAATGTAGTATGTTCATTTCAATTTCCCACCTAAATGTTGTTTTCCCACAATTTTATTTTCAATAACATTCATTAGCTCAACTTCTGGGAATATTTGGTTGATCAACTTCGTTAGGAAACGAACCTGATGATAATTCTGCCTTCCTTCCTAATGAGATTCTTAGCTAATTTGTTGGGGTGATAGTTGTTCCTTTTCAATCCCTTTATCTAGGTAATCATCAAATTTTTGATTATTGAACAGAAGTCCCACGTATTCATTATGCCATCAGTGGAACGGTTTCCCGATGTGGGGCTGGATTTGTGCAACATCTGACTGTTTGATCATTGTAACTTCAGTCTTATTTATTTCATTTTATTCTTCACTGTCTGACAAATCTTCAAATTTTATACTCATGTCATTCAAGGATCTATGAGAATATTTATGCCGGTTAGCTGTAGAGTGACCAACCATCACGGTTTTCCTGGAACTGAGGGGATTCCAGGATGTGGGGCTTCTGATGTTAAAAGCAGGCGAGTTCTAGGCAGATCGGGAAAACTGGTCACTCTACCTGTGCCTCACCAGACATACTGTCAATTTAGACTTCTCTGGGATGCCAAATGGAATCTCATTTTTCCAGCTGTACAACTAGTGATTTTGTCATTTAGAATTCCTTTCCAAAATTTGTCCCATCATGCCTACTAATAGCAGAGGAAACTGAGACTAAAAAAAAATATCCTGCAGCTAAAAAGAACACAATCTAGGTCAATTTTGCAGCTTAAATCTGATCCCAAATTCTGTGTTCTTAGTACTGTACCATACTGCTAGAAATAGGGTCCCTTCCTGCTGGTAGGTTCTAGACCAGAACAGGAAGAACAAAACGGACATCATTACTTATTTGAAAATGTGCTACTTAAGTATGTACAGGACACAGTTTGAGTCTAAGATAAAAGAGATTCCAATTTGCTGGGGGAATAAATCAGGAAAGGTTTCAATGCTGATTAGACATTGAGCTAGATCTGAAAATTAGAAAGTAAGACATAACTGGGGCATAAACAAGAATCAGTACAACGATAAAGACAGATTTCAGATCAAGGAAAAAAATCCAAATGAAAGCACATAAGTTGGAGACTGAGAATGCTTTTTTTTTTCTTCATTTTTAAATGTCATTTTGAATATCTGAACCTGATTTTCTACACCTTTAACCCAAGCTAGAAAACCTTGATTACTTAGTACCTCTATACCTGTTATTTTGGAAGATTTGTCTACAGTGATGGCGACCATGGGGTGGAAACAAGTAGAAAGAACCAGATAGATCATTTGGGAAGCTGTCAGGAACCCAGTAAAGAGGTTGCAGTAATACTATGGTAGTCTGTTTGTAAGTCAGAATAACAGGACTTGAGAGCAGATTTTTGAACTCAGTTCTTTCCTACCACACACAATCCTTTATTTATTAAATGACGAAGATATTATAAGCATCATGCTGGATGCAGCAAAACAAACTGAAATGTGAAACATTTTCCTTCTTGAAGAAGCACATAGTCCAGAAGAAATAAAAATACACAGTATTTATCACAGTCTCAGAAGTTTCTAAGTTATATCAAATATTTTTTTAAAAATTTACTCATTTTAGAGAGCACTTGCACAAGTGGGAGGGGCAGAGGGTGAGGGAGAGAGAATCTCAAGCAGACTCTGCACTGAGTGCGGACCCTGATGGGTGACTTGATCCCAGGACCCTGAGATCATGACCTGAGCTGCTGAAACCAAGAGTCGGATGCTTAACAGACTGCACCGCCACTCAGGTGCCCCTAAGTTACATCAAATATTAATGATAGTCAGTCTGTCTTTGGAGATTCAGAAAAGGCTCTCTGGAAGAAGTGAGGTCTGAAATTATTTTTAATCAACAGTAGGAGTTAAGATGTAAAAAAGAGGAAGAATAACATACTGCATATGTCAGGGATAGAACTCACAGGCAGAGTGAGCAGTGAGAGAATTCTGAAGCTCTGGCTTTTTATGGTTTTAGAACAATAATTAAGTGGTAGGAGATGAAACTAGAGAGATAAGGATAGGTAAGTAGAGACCAGGCAATGGGGAAACCTTGTATACCATGTTAAAGAATAGCTGTCTTGTTTCTGGAGATCACAAATCACTGAACGGTATAAGAGGAAAAAAAAAATAGAAGAAGAACGACATGGTCAGAGTTGTTTCTTAGAGAGTACACGCTAGAAGTCCTATAGGCAGTATTCATGTAACTAGGTCAAAGCTACAGGCAAGTAGACTAGCCAGCAGGCAATTTTTGTACACTAAGAGAATATGGGAAAAAACAGTTAATGGAAGCCATGGTAACATTCTGTTTTTGAGATTTTTTTCATAATTCTGCATGCAAATGTCATATTTGATGGCTCAACCTCATAACTGATATTTGTTTAGAATCTTCTTTCATTTTACCTAAATGAGCTAAATCTCCTCAGTAATAGGTCTGCCTAAAGAAAAGGTTGGTGATCCTACATTTTAGGAAAGGCGCTCAGTAATTGCACAAATCAACAAAGGGGGTTCAATTTAAAATCTGGGCTACTTACCATGCAACATTAAATGCAAGTAAGCCTCCAGAAGATGGTTTCTGGTGCTTTTGAATACTTTTTCTTTCCTTTGGAGTTGGTTCACCTTTTCCAGTAGAGTGCAGAGACTGCAAGGTTCAATGTCATAGAGGGTAATGTCAACAAGATCAGGACTAGGAAGTCTCATCACTTGTCCCACAGAAACACTGATCTAACAACAATATAAGGGACAAACTACCTTACAAGAAATCGAGATTCCAGTTAAGTTGTGGTATCCCTGGTGAGCACAAAAACAAGATCAGTTGTGCTGAAACTTGTAAAAAAGCAAATTAACTTTACCTGTGTCAGGCCCTCCCCTGAGCCAGCAAGACTCTGCCCTAAAAGATCTTGACTACTTCCAAGGGAAGGTGAGGAGAGAGAAAGGAGTGAACATTCAGCATTCTGGGCATTTCAGTATGCTCCCAGAGGGCAGGATTCTGTCACATCACACAGACAGCACTGAAAGAACTAGCGTAGTTTAGGTGCCTGGAGCAGCTGGCAGAAGGGCATCTTTCTATAGCCACATTTGCTCAGCAAGTATCAGAGAAAATACAGAACTGAGGATTCTTCTCCTCGTTGCTGCTGTTGCTGGAGGGAGACAAGAGTGTGGTATATACAGTTCCAGTGTCCCCAGATATTCAGTGTGCTGCTTGAGGGGCTAGTTTTTGCCAAACTAAAAGAAGAGTTGTGAAGAAACTGACAATAGAGGAGATTCAAGGGAACAACAACAGATTAGACTCCTGGGATAGCTAGTAACAAAGACATAATCTTAAAGTAGCCTAATTGGTGAAGGTCTTTCTCAGTCCAAACTAGTCCATAAAGACTGGGAGAGATGACCTTTTTTTTTTTTTTTTCCTCAAATGTGCAGATACCAGTGCAAAGCTACAAGGGATACAAAGACTCAGAAAAACATGACACAATCAGAAGAACAAAATAAATCTCCAGTAACCAATCCTAAAGAAATGGAGACCTATGAAATTCTTGACAATAAATTGGGAAAAAAAAAAAAGTCATCTTGAGGAAGCTGAGTGAGTTACTAGAGAATGCAGATAGAAAACTAAATAAACTGGGGTGCCTGGGTGGCTCAATGGGTTAGGCCACTGCCTTCAGCTCAGGTCATGATCTCAGGGTCCTGGGATCGAGTCCCACATCGGGCTCTCTGCTTGGCAGGGAGCCTGCTTCCTCCTCTCTCTCTGCCTGCCTCTCTGTCTGCTTGTGATCTCTCTCTGTCAAATAAATAAATAAAATCTTAAAAAAAAAAAAAGAAAACTAAATAAACTGGAAGGGGAGATGAACCATGAGAGACTATGGACTCTGAAAAACAACCAGAGGGTTTTGAAGGGGCGGGGGGAGGGGGGAGGTTGCGGAACCAGGTGGTGGGTAATAGGGAGGGCACGTACTGCATGGAGCACTGGGTGTGGTGCGAAGACAATGAACACTGTTACGCTGAAAATAAACAAATAAAAATTAAAAAAAGAAAACTAAATAAAATCAGGAAAATAACCCATGAACAAATGAGAAGTTAAACAAAAAGATACAAATAATAAAAACAAATTATCAAACTAAAGAATATGATAACTGAATTAAAAAAAAAAACACACAACTCACTGGAGGGGTTCAGCAAAGTTGACCAAGCAGAAAAAAGAATTGGCAAACTCAAAAATAAGCCATTTGAAATTATCCAGTTAAAACACTAAAAAAAAAAAAAGGCGGGGAATGAAAAAGAGTGAAGAAAGTCTGAGAGAATTATGAGACAACACTGATCAAAACAATACATGCATTATGGGAGTCCTAGAAAAATTTGGGAAAAGTTAGAAAGTAAAATTATCTCTCTTTGTAGATGGCATGATCTTGCATGAAGAAAATCCTAAAGACTCCACCAAAAAAGCTGTTAGAATTAATAATCAAATTCAGTAAAGTTGTAGGATATGAAATCAACATACAAAAATAAGTTATGGTTTGTAAACCAAAAACAAATTATCCAAAAAGGAAATAAAGAAAACAATCCTATTGTAATAACATCAAAAAGAATAAAATAGTTAGGAATAAATTTAACCAAAGAGTTTACACTTACATACTGAAAACTACAACAAACCAGTGAAAGAAATTTAGAAGACACTATTGGAAAGACATTCTGTGTTCATGGATTGGAAGATACACTAATTGTTAAAACGGGTATACTACCAAAAGCAATCTACTCATTCAATGCAGTACCTATCATAATCCCAATGATACTTTTTACCAAAATAGAAAAAAATCCAGAGTTCATATGGAACCATAAAAGACTTCAGATAGCCAAAGTCATCTTGGGAAGGAAGAACAAAATGTACACTTCCTGATTTCAAATTATATTATAAAACTATTGCAATTTAAACAGGATGATACTGGCATAAAAACATATATAGACCAATGGAATAGAACAGAGGGCCCAGGTATGAACCCAGATATGAATAGTCAAGTCATTTTCCACAAGGGTGCCAAGAATACACAAGGAGGAAATGACAATCTCTTTAGCAAATGGTTTTTGGAAAACTGGATACCCACTGGCAAAAATATATATACATAATTGGACCCTTAACTTACACTATATTCAAAAATCAACTAAAAGTTAAAGATTTAAACACAAGATCAGAAACTATAAAACTCTTTGAAAAAAACCATAGGGAAAAACTTCAAGAGATTGAGCTTGGCAATGATTTCTTGGATATGACATGAAAAACACAAACAACCAAAGCAAAATTAGACAAGTGGGACTACCTCAAACTAAAAAGTTTCTGCACAGTAGAGAAACAAAACAACAGTTAAAAGGGAAAAATATATTTGTATACCATATACCTAATAAGGGATTAATATCCATAATATAAAAAGAATTCCTACAAGTCAATAGCAAAAACTAACTGGATTAAAAGTGAACAAAGAGCTTGAAGAGACAGTTCTCCAAAGACATACAACAGCAAACAGGTATGTGGAAAGGTAATCAAAATCAGTAATCATCAAGGAAATACAAATCAAAACCAGAACAAGATATTACCTCATACCTCTTAGGGTGGCTATTACCAGAGAAACAAAAAGTAAAAATTGTTGGTAAGTGGAAAAATTGGAATACTTGTACACTATTGGTGAGAATGTAAATTGGTAAAGCCATTATGGAAAACAATATGGAGGGTCCTCAAAAAAATAAAAAATAGAGTTAGTGTATGATCCATCTTGCTTCTTGGTGTATACCCAAAAGAACTGAAATCAGTATCTCATAGAGATATTTGCACTCACGCTCACTACAATATTCACAATAGCCAAGATATGAAAAGAAGCTAAATGTTAATGGATGAGTGGATAGATAAAGAAAACATGGCATATATATAAAATAGAATGTTTTTCAGCCTTTAAAAATACGAAAATTCCGGGGTGCCTGGGTGGCTCAGTGTGTTAAAGCCTCTGCCTTCGGCTCCGGTCATGATCCCAGGGTCCTGGGATCAAGCCCCACATCGGGCTCTCTGCTCATCGGGGAACCTGCTTCCCCTTCTCTCACTCTGCCTGCCCCTCTGCTTGCTTGTGATCTCTGTCAAATAAATAAATAAAATCTTAAAAAATATATTAAAAAAATAAAAAATAAAAATAAGGAAATCCTGTCATTTGCAACAACATGGTTGAACCTGGATGACATCACGCTAAATAAAATAAGCCAACCACAGAATGACAAATACTTCAGGATTCCATTTATATTGTTAAACTCCTAGAAGCTGAGGATAGAACTGTGGCTACTATGCGCTTTGAGAAGGGGAAATTAGAGAGTTGTTCAATTATATAAAATTTCAGTTATGCAAGAAACTAAATACAAAATGAGTAAGATCTGCTTTACATTATGACTATAGTTTACGATACTGTATTATGCACTTAGAAATGTATGAAGAGCTTTGATTTCATGTTAAGAGTTTTTACCACAAACACACAAAAAGGGACCCAGTGAAACTTCTGTTGGTGATGGATATGTCTATTATGTTGATTGTGGTGATACTTTAATGAGTATATGAAAAATATTCATATTCATCAAACTGAGCCATTTTTGTACATCAATTATCCTAAATAAAGCCTAAAAAAAGGGACACTGGGAAACTTGTGGAGGTGTTGGGTATATTACCTTGATTGTGTTAATGGTGTCATGGGGGTTTGCATATATCCAAACTCATCAATTTGTGCAAATTAAATATGTGCAGTTCTTTGCATATCAATTATGTCTCAATAAAGCAGTTTTTAAAAGTTTCAATGTCGTAGAATAGAATTTATTTTAGAATAGAAGAGTGGAGTGAAAAATAATCTTAATGCAGCAAAATCTCTTTAGACATCTACAGGGTCTGCTTTACTTTTAAAGAGCAAGCACTTTGGTCCTTACAAAGTTAGTGAAAAACACAGATTAAGAGTAAAGCATCTCTTTAAAAAAGATTTTTAACATTAAATAGCTTTTATGAAAATAAGTATATTTGAAAAATGAGATATCAATACTAAAAAAAAATGATTGATTCATTTTTAGTTTTGAAATTGATTTTTATTCTTTACCAGTGTCCTGGAAGAAGTGTTAGAATTCAAAAAATATACTAATCAACTGAAATCCAATTAAAGACTCTAAGGAGATTGGGTAGTCATTTCAGGGAAGAGAAAACTACCAGGTTAACCTCTTTCATAATGTTTGATATTATTCTATTGGAGAAGGTCAACTAATAACCATGCAAAATATCAAAAAACAGCAGAAGATCTAAAAAAAAAAGAAAGAAAAAGAAACTATAGTTCTTGGCTGAAGCACTAAGATAAAATTTAACAGTAATTCTCATTGGTTATTAAGGACCCACCATCAGCCAGTGTTAGTATGCATTTATTGTCTTATTTAATCCTTTCTGACATCTTCAGAAGTATTTTAAAAGAGAGAATAAGTACTTTTCCAGCTATGACAAAAGAAGGTACTTGAAAATTTGTTTTCTTTTTTCTTTGTTTTCTTTTTCTCTTTCTCTCTCTTTTTTTTTTTTAAATTCAAAGGTAGAATTTAGTGATTCATCAGTTTCATATAACATCCAGTGCTCATTACATCAGGTGCCTTCCTTAATGCCCATGACCCATTTACCCCATCCCCCACCCCTTGCCCTCCAGCTACCCTCTGTTTGCTTTCTAGAGTTGAGTCTCTTCACTCTGTTTTCACCTTATTCTGTTTTTCCTTCCCTTCCCTTTTGTTCATCTGTTGAAAATTTGTTTTTAATTAATATACAAGAAGCTTATCTTTTAAATTCCAGTGATTACTATTTTCAGGGAAGAATGCAGCATGAAAATCCTTGCTTTAAGATGAGTATTTCCTGAATAATAAGTATCTTTTCTCAGCAAGACTGAACTTATACATCGAATGCCCCTAGAGCAAAGCCAGGTGGGGCTGTGTAGTCTCACTACTCAGCAAAATTCGTTCACCATTTAAGGGACTCTTTTTGAACTACAACCTCACAACATGCACATCTCAAATTCGAGCACCAGGAAAATGACAAATCACCGTATGTCATGTGTTTTCAGGGATAGATGTGAATAGTCAGTACTATACTGTCCAATGAGTGAAAGCCAAGGTCCCACTAAACTGCTGGAGAAAAAAATTAACTATGCAAAACATCGTAAGGAATATAGGTAATTAAAGACACCATGACTTTCAGGATGCTATTATCTATCAGTTAATAATAAAATAACAACTTTGACAGTGAAGCTGTTTAATGTGTCCAAGAAAAAAACCAGCCCCAACAGTTACTTAAATGCTTTCAAATGCCTTGCTTTTTTTTTTTTTAAGATTTTATTTATTTATTTGACAGACAGAGATCACAAGTAGGCAGAGAGGCAGGCAGAGAGAGAGGAGGAAGCAGGCTCCCTGCTGAGCAGAGAGCCTGCTGCGGGACTGATCCCAGGGTCCTAGGATCATGACCTGAGCTGAAAGCAGAGGCTTTAACCCACTGAGACACCCAGGCACCCCTCAAATGCCTTTCAAACAACCTGAAAACCAGGGTAATAAACAGTCTAGAGACAGCTGGGGGACTTTGAGGGCAGCTGAGAAAGGGAAAGGTGGTGACAGAAGAGAGAAAGAAAGACTGGAGTAGTCGAGTCAACCTTTAAAACAGGAGAAAAGTCTTTACTTTTCAAATTACAAAAAATAACCTTGTTCCAATCTCAATTCATGGACAACAGAAACAACAAAATCCAAAAAAAAAAAAAAAACTAAATCCATATACACTTAGAAAATATTTAAGGCCCAACAAAATAAATAACTTATGAGGCAAAATCTATTCTTTTTTTTTTTCAGTATTTAAATTTATTTATTTTTTCAGCGTAACAGTATTCATTGTTTTTGCACAACACCCAGTGCTCCATGCAATACGTGCCCTCCCTATTACCCACCATCTGTTCCCCCAACCTCCCACCCCGACCCTTCAAAACCCTCAGGTTGTTTTTCAGAGTCCATAGTCTCTTATGGTTCGCCTCCCCTTCCAATTTTTTTTTTTTATAAACATATAATGTATTTTTATCCCCAGGGGTACAGGTCTGTGAATAGCCAGGTTTACACACTTCACAGCACTCACAATAACACATACCCTCCCCAATGTCCATAACCCCCTCCCCCTCTCCTAACCCCACCTCCCCCCAGCAACCCCCAGTTTGTTTTGGGAGATTAAGAGTCATTTATGGTTTGTCTCCCTCCCAATCCCATCTTGTTTCATTTATTCTTCTCCTATCCCCCTAACCCCCCATGTTGCATCTCCATGTCCTCATATCAGGGAGATCATATGATAGTTGTCTTTCTCCGATTGACTTATTTCACTAAGCATGATACCCTCTAGTTCCATCCACGTCGTCGCAAATGGCAAGATTTCATTTCTTTTGATGGCTGCATAGTATTCCATTGTGTATATATACCACATCTGCTTTATCCATTCATCTGTTGATGGACATCTAGGTTCTTTCCATAGTTTGGCTATTGTAGACATTGCTGCTATAAACATTCGGGTACACGTGCCCCTTCGGATCACTGCGTTTGTATCTTTAGGGTAAATACCCAGTAGTGCAATTGCTGGGTCATAGGGTAGTTCTATTTTCAACATTTTGAGGAACCTCCATGCTGTTTTCCAGAGTGGTTGTACCAGCTTGCGTTCCCACCAACAGTGTAGGAGGGTTCCCCTTTCTCCGCATCCTCGCCAGCATCTGTCATTTCCTGACTTATTAATTTTAGCCATTCTGACTGGTGTGAGGTGATATCTCATTGTGGTTTTGATTTGTATTTCCCTGATGCCGAGTGACGTGGAGCACTTTTTCATGTGTCTGTTGGCCATCTGGATGTCTTCTTTGCAGAAATGTCTGTTCATGTCCTCTGCTCATTTCTTGATTGGATTGTTTGTTCTTTGGGTGTTGAGTTTGCTAAGTTCCTTATAGATTTTGGATACTAGCCCTTTATCTGATATGTCATTTTCAAATATCTTCTCCCATTCTGTCAGTTGTCTTTTGGTTTTGTTAACTGTTTCCTTTGCTGTGCAAAAGCTTTTGATCTTGATGAAATCCCAGGAGTTCATTTTTGCCCTTGCTTCCCTTACCTTTGTCGATGTTCCTAGGAAGATGTTGCTGCAGCTGAGGTCAAAGAGGTTGCTGCCTGCGTTCTCCTCAAGGATTTGGATGGATTCCTTTCTCACATTGAGGTCCTGCATCCATTTTGAGTCTATTTTTGTGTGTGGTTTAAGGAAGTGGTCCAATTTCATTTTTCTGCATGTGGCTGTCCAATTTTCCCAGCACCATTTATTGAAGAGGCTGTCTTTTTTCCATTGGACATTCTTTCCTGCTTTGTCGAAGATTAGTTGACCATAGAGTTGAGGGTCTTTTTCTGGGCTCTCTATTCTGTTCCATTGATCTATGTGTCTGTTTTTGTGCCAGTGCCATGCTGTCTTGATGATGACAGCTTTGTAATAGAGTTTGAAGTCCGGAATTGTGATGCCACCCACTTTGGCTTTCTTTTTCAATATTCCTTTGGCTATTCGAGGTCTTTTGTGGTTCCATATAAATTTTAGGATTATTTGTTCCATTTCTTTGAAAAAAATGGATGGTATTTTGATAGGGATTGCATTAAATGTGTAGATTGCTTTAGGTAGCATAGACATTTTCACAATATTTATTCTTCCAATCCAGGAGCATGGAACATTTTTCCATTTCGTTGTGTCTTCCTCAATTTCTTTCATGAGTACTTTATAGTTTTCTGCATATAGATTCTTAGCCTCTTTGGTTAGGTTTATTCCTAGGTATCTTATAGTTTTGGGTGCAATTGTAAATGGGATTGACTCCTTAATTTCTCTTTCTTCTGTCTTGTTGTTGGTGTACAGAAATGCAACTGATTTCTGTGCATTGATTTTATATCCTGACACTTTACTGAATTCCTGTACAAGTTCTAGCACTTTTGGAGTGGATTCTTTTGGGTTTTCCACATATAGTATCATATCATCTGCGAAGAGTGATAGTTTGACTTCTTCTTATGAGGCAAAACCTATTCTGTATAAATATATTACCCTACCACTGTTATTTTCATTTTATGGGTTAACAGTGAGTCAACTCACATCCACAGCTAAGTCTGCCGTATTATAGGAAGAAGTCTCTTATATAAATGTCTAGCTGAACCTTGAAGTACTTCCCACCTTATATTATGAAATAATCTTGAGAAATGAGAAGACTGGTAAATTCTAGCCTTGAGAAGAATTCCGTGAAGATTGTATGAAGGAGGTTCAAGTGGCATTTGCATGTCTGCATCCTGTGTATGCTTCCAAAAATCAGTTCAGAGTTTCAGAGTGCAGGTGGTAGAGGAAAGAAAGAGCAGAGCATTCCAGGTGGAGAGAAAAAAAAAATTTTTTTAATACACTAATATTTTGGATGCAGTTCTCAAGCATGATGTTGATACATCGTGAGTTTTATCTTGAATAACTCAAAATGAAATTTCATTAGAATATTGGAATTTGTGGAGGATTTTTTTTTACGATAAATTGGAGCAAAATCAAGTTATTCTTAAAATAGTTTAGTCTCAGGGCGCCTGGGTGGCTCAGTGGGTTAAAGCCTCTGCCTTCAGCTCAGGTCATGATCCCAGGGTCCTGGGATCAAGCCCCACATTGGGCTCTTTGCTCAGCCAGGAGCCTGCTTCCCTTCCTCTCTCTCTGCCTGCCTCTCTGCCTACTTGTGATCTCTCTGTCACACAAATAAATAAATAAAATCTTTTAAAAAAATAGTTTAGTCTTCCCACAAAAGAGAATGTCAAGGTGTGAGTTAGTGAAAAGAGTGTTGAAAGGGGAGGGTGTGTTTAATAGACCTTGTAATAGAAGTTGTCAGGTTTTAAATCAGCAAAGATATCCTACACCAGGGAGGAGACTTGGGCTTGCAAGACAAAAACCAAAGTCAGAGTAGACTCTGAAAAAGGTGGGATTTATTTTTGAAGGTCACCCGATCACAGGGACTAGCAGCAAACAGGATGGTGTCGGGGTTCCTAGAGGAAGGAACTTAATCGACCAAGTTGCTCTCTCTTCTTCTGCTGACTGTCCACCCTGGGAGTAGACCCATTCTCTGACTAGCTTATTCTGTATACATGGACACAAGGCTTCCATCTTCTTCACCAACAGAGAGAAACTGAAACTCAGTAGTTTTTGTGATTCTAAATTTAAGGCTAATGATGATGATTATAAAGACAGAAGAGTACTTCTCTGTCGATCTGTCAGACCTATGGGAGGAAATTAAACTGTTGAGATAGGTTATCCTTCTATTCAGGGTAATTTATAATATGCACGGAAATGGCAGCACTGACTGGATCCCTAAACTATATCACATCTGATGAAGAACAAGAAGATCCATTTGAGAAAAGCAGGGCGCTATTCTGGGCAGACCTGTTAGGAAGCATCTACCACTTGGGCAGCACTCTCTAAATTCTCCATTTACTTATGCACTCCATTCTCTAAGCATCCTTTAATGCCACCCTTTCTCTTGAAAGTTTTTTCTGCCTTACTTCATATAATTTCTTCTTTTCTCTGTTTTTATTTACTATTTCTTCTCTAAATAGTAAGTACAGAAACACAGAAATTATGCCCAAAAGAAAATTGCTTTGATAATATAAATTCTGTCTTTAAGCCATACTCATTCAGGCTCAGATAACATTGCACCTTTGCCCGGTGGCTACCTGTTGGGTTCTACTGGTTACCGTCTCTAGAGGAGGGCCAGAGAGCTGAAGGAGAGGTGGAAGGATTATGGTTCTTCCTTTTTTTGCTTGCTGTTCTCAACCATGTCAACCCAGCAAATTTCCAATCCCCAGATTTCCCAGCACTCACAGTATCAACCTCATCACTCCCTCTTCTGAAGCTACAAAACCAACCCGTTGGTACCCTCCTGGATCCAAGCACATGGGCCTTCCTCTGAGCTCAGGGACACACGGCACCATCTGACTGGGGCCCTTTCTCAGGCTGAGTCTCTGCTCCACAGGACCCCACGCTTAAACTTCTAAGCTGTGAAAATTCCAGCCTCTTCCTTTGGTTCGCCCATCCCTAGGAAGGGTAGCTGATATTTTCGTGTTCTCTTCTTTCTTTTCTGTTCTTTAACTATAGTTTAGAGTAAACAAAATCTTCTTTGTTAAAATAAATGGTATAATCCCTCTTTCCTGACGGACTCCTACCTGATACAAGGTAATTTATCCCAGTGCTACTTCAGACACTTCTAATGAATATTTACTTGTCTATTGTACCTAGAATATCTGTTTGTTGGGCACAATGCCAACGTTCTTTTGATTCAATTGAACATTTAGCAACTCAGACTTCTTAAAAGGGAAATTGTATAACGTATCAGAAAAGAAAAACCCTAATCACAGAACATATCTGTCCAGGAAATCATATGTTCTCTTCGTGACATTGAGAACCAGTGACCAATCATTGGGAATGCAAAGTTATAAGTAAAATTGCATCTCCAACATAGATGAGTCATGTATCTCCAAAGCATGGCTAAGCTTTGTAAAAACAGGTATTGAAGAATTTGCTTTTTCTTAATAGCATCATGAGTGTTAAAATCTTACATATAATTAAAAAGCTAATGTTAATCAACTTACAGATGTTACATTGAAATTAGAGAACATAGGTATGTTTGCACGAATGTGGATGTGCCCTGCTCACGAGAAGCTGATATCTTAGTCTTCTTTATTGAGACTCAGAAACATGACTATAAATTTCCTTCAAGAGGCTCTTCTAAGAAACTGTTTCTATTGTATGGCTACCATTGATTGAGTATCTGCTCCTTTATATGCTCTGTGCTAAATATTTCATAAACATATAGCAAGATCATCATAGAAAATAATAGAGGAATTCATTTTTTAACAGTCCTCTGCAACAGTTCAAGGCCACATGGCTAGTAAATGAAAAAGAGAGATTTAAATTCAGGTCTGTTTGGTGGATTGGAAAAAATATGGGTATTGGGGGTGGGAGTCAATTACCTTACTCTTACCTGATCGTACCAAAACACATACTCCAGAAATATATTTAGGTGTAACGTGTATGTCGTATTCTGTCATTTTGAAATATGTAGATTTCTTTGCTAATAGGATTGGAATAATGTAGTTGTATTATGAAGAGTTAAAGTTAAGGACACAGAAGAATTTCAAGATAATGGAGCTTGTTCCCTGATTCTTTAGTGAAATTACTAGTTGAGTTCAGGAAAGATAGACTCAAAGTGACAGAACAGGCAGAAGGCCATGTAAGCCTACTTTTGTGTGGGGTTTGGGAGGCGAAGAATAAAAGGTTAATACTAAACACGAAAGTTTTTTTTGAGGCCCCAAATATTTAATTTGAAAGTCTTAATGAAATGTTACAACAAAGGGCACCTGGGTGGCTCAGTGGGTTAAACCTCTGCTTTCGGCTCGGGTCATGGTCTCAGGGTCCTGGGATCGAGTCCTGCATCAGGCTCTCTGCTCAGCAGGGAGCTGTCTTCCTCCTCTCTCTCTGCCTGCCTTTCTGCCTACTTGTGATCTCTCTCTCTCTGTCAAATAAACAAAATCTTTAAAAAAAAAAAAAGAAAAGTTACGACAATAATAATACAAGCCATATATGCTATATAGATAGAGATATATAGAGACATACAGACTTAGATAGATATATAGATAGAGATACAGATATTTATTTGGTTTTCATCTCAGCTGGGTGACTCCCTTCTTTCCTAAACATACACATTCCTGCCTAAATTAATCCAAATAATATTATTTACTTTTCTATCTTTAATGAACGCTGCCTTTTTTAAACAATTCAAGAATACTTTTTTCCTTTCGCTTTTAGAGAAAAACTCCTCAAACCAGATGGTTGATCTTAATTAATTCTTATCAAAGAGACATCTTTGTCATAAAGTATTTTTCACAGATGAACAGGATTATATAAGTGCCTCTGTTTACTGAATTACTAAAAGAATGACTTCTCATGAGGGAAGAAGTCACTGTAATTTTATCTTTTATTTCTCCAACTTCCTTGGCACTTAAAAGCAATTATAACATTTAGGCTAGTGAGTCTTCACTGAAGCAAGAGACATATTTATTTTAAATGCTTATGTTTTCAAAAAAAATAAATTTTTCAGGATTTTTATGTACTGCAATGTTTAGTTTCAAAATAAATACTGGAAAGGCCACATTTGTCAGTAGGCGCTCCATCTGTACACTTAAAACCCACACTCATTATCAAGGCATCCAGTGGATGTTGGAAGTTTCTTCAACCTATTTTGTTTCCCATCTTAACTGGAAAGAATACCAAGGGAAATCCATTCCCAGATATTCAGGCCATAAGGAAACAAAACTTTCCTTCACAGAATTACAAGTACTTAAGACTTCAATTTGATTTCATCTAGGAAAGGTAATACAGTTATGATCCCTATATTTTAAGAAAACTTTGAGAAAATGAACAACAGGCTATGGCACGGTCACACATACACATGCAAACACACACAGAAACTCAAAATAGAATTAAATTTCCTAGAAGAAAAGTTTCTCAAAGAGAACCAACAATATGGGAAGAAGTCAGTTTGGTGTTATTATAGATTAACTTCAGTTTTCAGAACAATCCTTCAAAGTAGGATGAGCTTTGTCATATGGCAAGTAAGTAATAAAGGCAGGATTTGAACACAGATTGTCTGACCCCAGGAGCCAAAGTTCTCTGCATTATACCACCATGCCTGTGTTCCTCTGTGAATGAAAAATATGTTTCCACAGGCTATTTTTACTTCTGAGTTAATAAGATGTTTTTGTATGAGTTCATGTAAAAAGAGTAAATTCATTTTTATCTAAATGTCTCCTCAGAGAAATGTATTCAAACTTATCAAATAACCTTGAATTACTGTGCATGCCTGATGGATGATGTGTGTATCTTCTCCATGCTTTATTCTCTTTATATAAAGGCATTGTTTACCCTTTTTTTTTTTTTTTTTTTTGGTTAGTCTGGTTTGGCTGATTCTATCTCCTTTTCTTCAAGTCATCATTGATAGTTGTCTTGTCAAGTACATTGATTTATCCAAATTTATTCCATTTGGAGACTATAGTTCACTTACTGATGCCAGGTTTAACCCATGGATATCCCCCACATTGAAATACAAAAATATTATTTTTGAAGTGACAGCATAGAAAAGGATAGCATAGTTTCGTTTTTGTTTTTTCCTTTCTCTGCTCCAACTCTGCCCCATTTCTCCTTAATCCATTAATAGTGTTGGAGAAAATTCGGGAGAAGTTCAGGGGGGAACATGGGATGTTGGAAGAACCTTTACTATTTTTTAAAAATTGATTGATTTATATTTAATAGTGAGTGGATTTTTTGTGCCAGTCATTGTGCTAGGGTCAAATATGTGATAGTGAGCAAAAACAAGCAAATTATTATGGACCTTATAAAAATGCTTAAAAGGGCCTATATAAGATGATGGGATAAAGCAATGTATGGTACTTATTCCATGATTTAGTAATTTTTTAAGAGAAAAACAATTTTCATTGTTAAAAATATAAGCCAATTGTAAATATTGCTGTCTTATGATTTAAGAGTGTTTGAAATATTTTAAATAATCAATTCAGGTCAGTCCATGAAATCCATGAATGCTAACTTTATATTGTTTCATAATAATTGATGAAAGCCATGCATAGGGCATTTTCTTCACAAACAACCTGATAATTTAATCTCTAGATATTCCTAAACAAGATATAACTTTTCTGGTTGTTTTGCCTCACAAACAGTGTTGAATAGTACCAAAGGGAGAGAGTATCCGCGTGGCCATCAGGCATGGCCCATTCTGTTTAAACTTGAATTTTGTTCTTGACTCCCAGTCTCCCGCATGTTGCAGTTCAGTGGTGAGTGGATGACATCTTGGGTACTGACTGTCAGTATCGAATTCAGTTTTGTAAGCTGCAAATATATCACCATGTATAAAATGCCACAGTTTTGTCTCTGAACTTGTAGCAGGCAATGAATACATTTTTTTTTCTCCTTAGAATAAGTTATTATATTCCTTACATCATTCTCAGTTGTAATTAGGAGTTATAATTGCCTTATACTTCTGAATCCAGTGAACCACCTATTGGCCAAGAAACACACTGTTGTATAAAATAATGTAGCAGTTACACTATGCTATTTGATCATACTATGAAATACTTCAATACTGAAAGCATAAAACCGTAGACTTTACCTACATACTTGTATGGGCATGCAGAGAAAAAAAAATAATCATTTTCAGATATAGAGAGAAAAAAAGCTTAAATTTTGATCAAAACTAAGACGTATTATTTTAAAATAGGATTTTTGAAAAACTTAATGGATAGGGGAAATATATTTTGTAAGGAGGTTTGTACATGCTATTGTGTGCTTGGAAATACCAATGTGTGTTAATGTTAAGGTGGGTCTGTCATATCTTCCTGGTGGAAGAGGAATAATTTTAAATCAGTAAAGCAGATGAGTGTGTTTAGGTGGGCAAGAACAAGTCTTGGTCAGCAAGATACTTGGAGATCCAGGCATGATAAGAAGAAGAATTATGTATATTTTGGATGCTCTTAGGGCAGCAAGACAAGAAGATGAACTGGGTGGACTTTGTGAGTTTAGAAAAAGGATTTGAATTGAGGGTCTATATATATCAAAGTTGCAAAAGAAAAAAAGGCATGGTCAAGAGGGGTGACTTTAGAGATTTGATGAAAGTTATATATATATATATGTGTGTGTGTATATATATATATATAACTTGTATATATACACGTATATATACGTGTATATATATAATGTGTATATATACATGTATATACACACAAACACACATACACACACACTCACATACATATATATTATAGATATGAAATATAGGTATGAGATCAGCTTAGGTCACGATCCCAGGGTCCTGGGCTCAAATGCTGTGTCTAGCTCCCTGATCAAGCATGGAGCATGCTTCTCCCTCTCCCTCTGCCACTCTCTCTGCTTGTGCTCAATCTCTCTCTCTCTCTAAGAAATAAATAAAATCTTAAAAGGAAAAGAAATACAGATATGAGAAATATACATGTATATGTATAAAATACATATTTTTACACATATGAAATATATGTAAGAAAATGCCACTAACTCTGATCCTGGAGTAGAAAGTTGGGGAGGGAGAGTAGAGGAAGACATAATAAGCCATCACTGAAATCTGGTGAGACCTCTATTCATTGAAGGTTCTCCATTGGGGTTTGTTACTTGGATAGAGGAGAGCAAAACCATACCTAGGCAAGGGAAAAAAAAACAGAAGTAACACCTCAGCTTCCCTCTTTTCTGCCTTCTACCATCCTATTTCCTGGCAGTGGATTTCATGGGTTACATCAAAGAAAGTCAGAGACCCGGAGTCCCTTGATAGATTCCAGAAAGCCTATAAAGGCAAATATTCAAAAGGTGAAGCTGACCGGAAGGTAAAGAGAGAATATCCAGCCCATCATGGGAAAGGGCAAGAGTTGTGGAGTAGGAGTAGGTAGGGGTGGGACATTAAGCCTGTGAACCCAACAGCTTCTTAGCTTCTGTACTGGTGGACACTGAAACCAGAGTAGATTAACCAAATTTTCCAAGGTTCCATATTGCTGGCTACTCTCCATCTTGCCATTTTAATTCTTGAACTGGAACTCACCAGAATTGATCCTCCAAGTTACTTTTATAAACTCATATTTGTGATAGCCTGATCATTTGATTGTTTTTCTTGCTTTTTACTACTGTCCCAGAGATGCAAGAACTGCCTACTACTCATAGACAGGGTAAGAGAAATAACAAGGGGTATCCTGTAATTGTACTTAAAGTGGAGTAGCTTAATTTAATTATTAAATCTTGGAGATAGATGAGAATATGAAATTAAAATATCCATCCACCGAGATAATAGATATGATAAATACACACATACTATATATGTAATATGTGGTATATAATATATAATTTTATGAGTTGCCTGAAACTACATGCAGATTGGCCTCACTTCAAATACCTTGCTTCTCCCCCTCTTTTGTTTTCCTTAGATGATGATTTATCACTTTTCCTCTGAGCATGTAACAATCAGTGAAGTTACTTGGAAAACGCAGGCTGATTCTAGATCAATATGGCTGGACCGGGATATCTATGAAAATATTGAAAAGAGAGTAAAAAGTGTCTTCAGAGGAGAGATTAATCAGCTTGGTTCAGAGAAAATAATTGGGTAGAGGGAATGAGAGTGATGGTATCTTTCACCCTTCCAAACATTGTCCTTTGAAGATTATTCTTTGATTCATCGATCGAGCTTGTAGGTTCTAGTACCTTTAATCATCCAAAACAACAATAAATATTTATTTATTTGAGAGACAGAGAGAGTGTGTGTGCGCATGAGTGGAGGGAGGGGCAGAGGCAGAGGGGGAGGGAGAGAGAGAGAGAGAATCTCAAGCAGACTCTGTGCTGCCTGCAAAGCCCAATGCAGGGCTCCAACTCATAACCCTGAGATCGTGACCTGAGCCAAAGTCAAGAGTCAGATGCTTAACTGACTGAGCCACCTAGGCACCCTAAGAAATTAGGCATTGTTATTTCTACCTAGCAAATAAAACTAAAGCTCAAAATTTCTACCTGTGTGATATTGGGCAAATTGGTAGTAGTCAAGCTAAGATTTGACACCAAAGTATCTGATGGCAAAAACTGAATTTTTAATTACTGTTTTACAGAATGCAGTAATATTTCAAATGTGAGATTAATTCAAAAATAAGTCTAACGGTCAGTTAACTGAATGAAAGCTATCACTCTCAGGTAACTACGCTCCAAGCAAATTTTCATATACATAATGCGTGTTGCAACTTGTCCATTGTAGTAGAAACAGCATATTACAGAGAGCCAGGCTAAGCAATCGAAGACCTTCAGTTTCATCACAAAGTATGTGTGTGTGAAATCATGAATCTCACTAGATGGGCTTGTTTCTTCATCATTCATGGTAATAAAAACAGCAGTTAAAAATTATGCTATGCTGGGGCGCCTGGGTGGCTCAGTGGGTTAAGCCACTGCCTTCAGCTCAGGTCATGATCTCAGGGTCCTGGGATCGAGTCCCGCATCCGGCTCTCTGCTTGGCAGGAAGCCTGCTTCCCCCTCTCTCTGTGCCTGCCTCTCTGCCTACTTGTGATCTCTGTCTGTCAAATAAATAAATAAAATCTTAAAAAAAAAAAAATTATGCTATGCTTATGAAGTTCAGAAGTCTACCTACCCCTTAAGTATTTTGTATATATTTGTGTATATTACATATTCAGTCCAAAAGAAAGCAAATTTTTAAAAAAGAACAAAGAATTGAGGGCATAAATTTAAAAAAAAAAGTAATAAAGTAAACACAACTGTTGTCTAAATGCTCCAATTAAAAAAACAGAAACTGGGGGCACCTGGGTGGCTCAGTGGGTTAAGCCACTGCCTTCGGCTCAGGTCATGGTCTCAGGGTCCTGGGATCGAGTCCCACATCGGGCTCTCTGCTCAGCGGCGAGCCTGCTTCCCTCTCTCTCTCTCTGCCTGCCTCTCTATCTACTTGTGGTCTCTCTCTGTCAAATAAATAAATAAAATCTTTAAAAAAAAAAACAGAAACTGTAAGCTATTAAGATATGGAGCAAGATTTGGGGCGCCTGGGTGGCTCATTGGGTTAAAGCCTCTGCCTTTGGCTCAGGTCATGGTCTCAGGGTCCTGGGATTGAGCCCCGCATCGGGCTCTCTGCTCTCAGCCCTCCCTTCTCTCTGCCTACTTGTGATCTCTGTCTGTCAAATAAATAAAATCTTTAAAAAAAAAAAAAAGATATGGAGCAAGATTCAAGTACATGCTTTCTAGAAGAACTAATTTTATTTTTTATTTTTATTTTTACTATTTTTAGAGTATGTGTGTATGTATGTATGTATTTATTGATTTGACAGAGAGGGACAGTGAGAGAGAGAGAGCACAAGCAGGGGGAGTAGCAGAGGGAAAGGGAGAAGCAGGGTCCCTGTGAGCAAGGAGCCTGATGTGGGGCCTAATCCCTGGAGTCTGGGATCGTAACCTGAGCCAA
Source organism: Meles meles (assembly GCF_922984935.1). Lineage (NCBI taxonomy): Eukaryota > Metazoa > Chordata > Mammalia > Carnivora > Mustelidae > Meles > Meles meles. The sequence goes on along the minus strand of NC_060084.1, from coordinate 24,662,672 downwards.
AGGCAGATGTTTAATGACTGAGCACCCAGGGGCTTCTAGAAGAACTAATTTAAGTAAAAAGATACAGGTAGCTTAAAAGCAAAATTTTTTAAGAAATAAAGCATACAAACACCAGTCAGGAGAAAGTTGGAGTGGTTCTGTTAATATAAAAAGTAGATCCCAGGAAAAGGAATATTATCTGGAACAAAGGTTAACTTTCATAATGATAGGAAGATCAGTTTATCACAAGGACGTATATAATCTAAATGTGTATGCACGTTAATAACAGAGTTTTCAAATGCCCGGAGTACATACTGATAGAAGAGAAAGGAGAAATAGCCCTCCATTTATAGTGTAGTAGATATTTCATATACCTTTATTGGAAATTGATGTAAAAGTAGACAAGGAAGGATGACATAGAAGATGTAACTATTGTTAACTAATACAAAATAATTGACATCTAGAGGACATGGAAGGCCTATGAATATTATTCACTAACTTGAAATAAGTGTCATCTGTAGAAATGCCACGAAATAACAGAGAAATGCACACCATTTTTAGATGCTTACACAATTTTATCAAGGTAGAGTACATTTTGGGTCCCAAGTCCCAACAAAATTAGAAGGATCGAAATAATGCAGAACATATCCTTTTATCAGAACATAATTAAAATAAAAATCAGTGCCAGGAAGATATTTGGAAAATATTTATATATTTGGGAGATTAAACAACAGAATTCTAAATGACCCATGGGTCAAAGAAGATACCAGAAGGGGATTTAGAAAATACTTGAAACTGTGTGAAAACGAAAAAGTAGCTAAGTAGCTAAGCAGCACTTACAGGGAACCTGGAGATTTAAATGCTGAAATATAAACAGAAGACATGGCTAAAATCAGTGATGTAATCTTTCCTCTTAAGCTGGAAAAAGAAGAGGAAATTAAAATGAGAATAAATAAATGAAAGTAAATACGAAAGATAAGATAGTTATAAAGAAAGTGGACAGACAATGGAAATAATCAATAAAAACAGAAAAACCTTCATAGACTGATCAGGAAAATGCGAGGACACAGACTGTCAGTACCAGGGATGGAAGAAAAGATCTTACCTGATACCTGAGAGACGTAAAAGGAGTAATTCAAGAATCTTATCAGCAACTTTATGCCAATGTATTTGACAACCCAGATGAAATAACTAATTCCTTGAAAGACATGATTTTTCCAAAACCAGTTCTGTAATTCAAAATTTGAATTGTGTTACACCTGCTACGGATATTTAATTCCTAAATAAAAGACTCTTCATAGAGAAAGTGCCAGGCTCAGATGGCTTCACTCGTGAGTTCTGCCAAATGTTTGAAAAAAGAGTATTACCATTCTTTTCATCAGAAAATAGATAAAGAGGGTATGATTCCTAAGTTATCTATAAGACCACCATAACCAGACTATCAAAAGTGAAGGTGTTACAAAAGTAAAAAAATATATAGACCATCATCTGTCATGAACACAGATGCAAAAGGCTAACATAATGTTAACAAGCTGAAATTCAGCATTATGTAGGGTTAGCTTTATTCAAAAATGCAAGTTTGATTCAACACATACATGTCGATTAAGGTACTTAACCATATTAACAAAATCAAGAGAAGAATCTTATGATTATCTCAATAGGGGCATAAGAATAAGCATTTAGGAAATTTCAACATGCATTCATGACAGAACACTAAGCAAACAAGGAACAGAAGGAATGCTCTCTGCTTGATAAAGAATATCTATGAGAACAGACAGACTAACAAACTTGGGCCTAACATGACACTTAATAGCGAAAAACTAATGGCTTTTGACCTAAGATCAAGAACAAGGTAAGGATACCCTATTACCACTTCCATTAAACACTGTACTAGAAAGCCTAGCCAGTGCAGAAGCACAAGGAAATAAAAGGCATATAGATGGGAAGAAAAGAAGCAAATTTGTCTTGATTCTCAGGCAACTTGCTAACATACAAACAAAATCCTAAGAAACCTGTAAACAAGCTACTAAAAATAAAAAGGTAAGGGTTGGGGCCCCCACGTGATGAGCTGCCTCCGGAGGAGGGAGCCTGGAGCCCAGAGGAGCTTCACCTGCCTTCTGGAGATGTTACCTGCATCCCACAGGGGCTGAGGGGACCCTTAGACAGGTGGGACCTGGGGTCCCATGGCCATTTGTCCCTGTCCCTCTCTCTCCATTGGCTCAGTGGGAGTCTCTGGGCATGTGTACTTGGCTGGGAGTGCCTGGCATTCATCCTCCTACTGCACTAGATGGGTGGGGAGAGAAGGAGGGTTAGTCGGGAAGGTGTTCGGCCCTGGGACCTGTCCCTGTGCTGCCTCGTCCCTGGAGGTAAATAAATAAGTAAATAAATAAATAAATAAATAATTTTGCAAGGTCACGACTACGAAGTCAGCATACGGCAATGAATAGTATATGTATACACAAACGATTAGTGGTCAAAACTATAAATTTTTGAATAAATATGAAATACATAGGAATGATTTTTGTGAAGTATGAGCAAGATACACACACACTGAATAGAACAATTAATGAAATCATAAATAAATGGAGAGAGAGACCAGTTGTGATATTGAGTTAAATATTGGTAGGCTGGTTGACAAAGCTGGAAAACAGGTGTCAGGCGAAGTAAAAGTTTTCTGTAGCTCTACCTCTGCTGCTGTTGCCAACTGTATTGTGGTTATTTCATGAGAGTTTATCCTTGTTCTTAGGAAATGCACCCTGAAGTCTTTTGGGGTAAAAGGCCATAACACACTGGACTTACCTTCACATGGCTTAAAGAAAATGAAATCACACATGTGTTCACACGTGTATGTGTACATACTAGAGAAAGTTTGGTGGGGGGGAAACAAATGAGAGAGCAAATGCCATGAGTTAGCAAATTTGCGTAATGCATACATGGGGAAAGCATTTATTTGCATTACTTTTATTTTTGCAACTTTTCTCTGTATTTGAAATTATTTTCAAAGAAAAAATAAAAATCATCTATTTGAATGTACATGACCAATAAGCATGTGAAAAGGCCAGCATCACAGGCCATCCGTTAACTGTATATTAAAATAACAATGATTTTCTAGTACACATCTATCTGAATGGTTAAGATTAAAGAGACTGACAGTATCAAGTATTGGGGAAGATATGGGGCAACTAGGTCTCTGCTGGGGAGATTATAAAATGGTACAGACACCTTGAAAAACAGTTTGACAGCTTCTTAAAACATTAAGCATATACTTCTTTTTTTTTAAGATTTTTATTTATTTATTTGACAGAAAAAGATCACAAGTAGGCAAAGAGGCAGGCAGAGAGAGAGAGGAGGAAGCAGGCTCCCTGCTGAGCAGAGAGCCCGATGCGGGGCTCAATCCCAGGACCCTGAGATCATGACCTGAGCCGAAGGCAGAGGCTTTAACCCACTAAGCCACCCAAGTGCTCCTAAACATATATATATATACTTCTTAACCCAGCATTTCTACTACTAGGTCATTATATAAGGGAAATAAATATGTGAATCTTCTTAAAGATTTATTCATGAAAGTTCATGGCAGCTTTTTCGTAAATAGCCCCAAACTAGGAATAAACGAAGCGTCCATCAATGAGACAGTGGGTAGACTGTGTTACATTCATACACTGAGCATTGGAAAGAGACCGTTTCGAGATACAGCTTGGACAGACCTCAGAAACACACATGCTGCGTAATTCCATTGATACAAAATTCCCAAAGAGACAAACTCTTCTGTAGTCCCAAGAAGTAACCAGCGGGTTAACTGCAAGGAGTTGGATAGAGACTTTCGTGGAGACAGAAATGTTCTTTATCTTGACTGGAGTTTTTATTCCACTGGTGTATATATCCACTTGTCAAAATGTTCCATATTGACTCTAAAATAGGTACATTTTGTTATATGTGTAAATTATGCCGGAAGTTAATATAAAATGAAAACTGCTTTTTACAACAACGTGGATGGCAACCTTAAGGGCGTTATGCTAAGTGAAATCAGAGAAAAACAAATGTTGTTTGTTCTCACCTGTATGTGGAATCTTAAAAAAAAAACAAAACGAAAACAAAAAAAAAGACTCACGTTCAGAAATAGAGTAGTGGTTGCCTGAAGCTGGAGGAAGGTAGGAAGTGGAACGTTGTTGGTGATTGGAGATAAACTCTAAGGTGTGTCTGTTCTGGGGAAAAAATATACCAGGTAATATTATTTTCTGTTAGAAAATGAGACTCATATAACTCATCAAAGTTCCCTTTTGTTGTGGATTTCTAGGAAGTACAGAATGCTATTAATATTAATTAATATTAATGCTAATAATAATTAATGTAATAAATACTATATTCCTGGTTCCTAGACAATCATCTACCACTTATTTTGCCAAATTCCCCTTTTTAATATTGTTTAAATCATGTCAAATAATTTTTAGGTATGGAACTTGAGGTATTAATGGGGTCTTATGAAATTGTGCTTCTATAATCTAGCTCAAAGAGTTCATATGACTGAGAGAGGATTTAAACAATAAAGGTAGGATGGCTGAAGTGAGATCAATTAAAAGTTCAGTTTCAGCTTCAGCCATATGGAAATGTACACTTATGGAGTCCATCATTTTAATTCATAACCAACTAGAACAGGTACATGTCTGACTACCTATAATTACAGGGGCCTCACATATTAAGTGATTTTTTTAAAAAGCATCCCCATATCATTTCGTACATAAAAGAAACCACAATCTTGCATTTCATTTGACAAATATTGATTTGCTTCTCTGTCTCAAATTCTTTTAAAAATTGGTGGCTCAGTTGGCTAAGCATCCAACTCTTGATTTCGGCTCATGTCAGATCTCAGGGTCGTGATATTGAGCCCCGCATCAGGCTCTGCACTGGGCATGGAGCCTGCTTAAGAGTCTCTCTCTCTTCCTCTGCCCTTCCCCCGACACTGCACACTCTCTTTCTCAGAAAGAATTTTTTTAATTAAATTTAATTAAAGATAGACAAGTCAATACCTTGTTTTTTACTCATGCTTCCCAGAGTTCTCAAGTGATTGAAATGATTAAAATATTCTTCAAGAGGGTAAAAGAAAATGATCTGTATTACATGTATTCATGTGAACATGAATGGTTTAGATGGCCTTCCTCTTGCTGGCAACACGTATCTAGTCACCATGAACCCACCCCTTTCATTTTAAATTAACCAGCATATTTGTCTCCCTTTTGGATTCTGCTGAATTACTGACATTCAGATTCTCCATGATTTTTCTTTTAAACCAACAACAGGGATAAGAAGAAGAAATGTTCTCTAAAAGGGCATTTTCCCCACCAGGCTCTAGTCATGGTGAGAGGGAGAGCACTCTAGAAGCTAAGAAACCTTCACTTATTTTTAATAGTAAGAAGAGAGATTTTATTGTTGCTGCTGTTGTTGTTTTAATAAAAATCTACTCCAGTTAGGGGCACCTGGGTGGCTCAGTGGGTTAAAGCCTCTGCCTTCAGCTCAGGTCATGATTCCAGGGTCCTGGGATCGAGCCCTGCACAGGGCTCTCTGTTCCTCTGCTCAGCAGGGAGCCTGCTTCCCCCTCTCTCTCTCTGCCTGCTTCTCTGCCTACCTGTGATCTCTGTCTGTCAAATAAATAAATAAAATCTTTAAAAAAAAAATCTACTCCAATTAGTATTAGAAAAGGGAGGGAAGAAAGGAAGAAGAAAAATGTTAATTGACAGAATAATGCATCAAATTACTTAAAAATCAACATTCTCTTTATTGCAGTTATTATCAGTAAAAATAAATTACAGATATATTATTAGATATGTAAGCAAATATGTACATATAAGGCTATTGTTATTTTAATAGTGATAAGCTTTAATAAACCTAAAAACCCAACTAAAGGAGGTTGTTAATTAAACTCTGGTACACACATTATTTTAATGGTTATACACTCTCCATATTATCAAGAAATTTTATTTATTTCTAATTTCGTAGAAGATTTCGTTTATTTGAGAGAGAGCATGCACAAATGGGGGGGGAGGGGCAGAGGGAGAGGGTAAAGCAGACTCCCGGCTGAGCAAGGAGCCAGATTCGGGGCTTGATCCCAGGACCCTGAGATCATGACCTAAGCTGAAAGCAGACACTTAACTGACTGAGCCACTCAGGCGCCCCTCAAGAAATTTTAAATGCATGATGTTCTACACTTTTTTCTCTGCTATATAAGCAAGCATAAATAAAGATTTAAAAGATACATACATACACAGAGAGAAAATTTGAATGTTATTTCTTAGATGTGGAACTGAATTTTCAAACTTTCATCTGATACTCGAGACTACTAAATAGTTCTCCATATATTTAAATTATATATATAATATAATATAAATATATATATACATTTGAAATTGGCTCACATGATTATGGAGACTGACAAGACCCAAGGGCTGCAGTCAGCAAGCTGAGATCCAAGGGAGCTGACAGTGTAGTTCAGGCTGAAAGTTGGCAGGCTCAAGACCTTTGAAGGAGCTGATATTTCATTTCCATCCTAAAAGAAGAAAAAACCAATGTCCCAGCTTAAGATAGGTAGACAAGAAGAAATTCCTTTTTGTTTAGGGAAGGGTCAGCCTTTTGATGTATCAGACCTTCATTTGATTGGTTGAAGCCCACCCATATTAGAGAGGGAAATCTGCTTTATGTATTCCATTGACTTTAATGTTAGTTATCCAAAAATGCTGTCATAAATACACATAATTGTGTTTGTCCAAATAATCTGGATACAGGCCCTGTCAAGTTGACACATAAAATTAAGCATCACACAGAGATTCCATCTGAAAAGTAAGTAGCTGCATGCATACTAATAGATAAAGATCATTGACATAAAGTTACAGCTGACATATCAAATCACAAGAAAGCATAGATTTTTGTCAGTATTTTTCCTGGAAAACAAAGCAAGCTGACCCATGTTCTAAAATTGTGTTGGGGGCATCGGGGTGGCTCAGTCAGTTAAATGTCTGACTCTTGGTTTCAGCTTGGGTCTTGATTTTGCAGTTATGGGATCAAGCCCTACATTGGGCTCTGGGCTAGGTGCAGAGTCTGTTTCAGATTCTATCTCCCTCTCGCCACCCCTCCTCCCACTCACAAACACTCCTGCTTCTCTCTAAAGTAAATAAATAAATCTTTTAGGAAGCCTGGATGGCTCAGTGGGTTAAGCCTCTGCCTTCAGCTCGGGTCATGATCTCAGAATCCTGGGATCCAGTCCCGCATCGGGCTCTCAGCTCTGCAGGGAGCCTGCTTCCTTCTCTCTCTCTCTTTGCCCGCTTGTATGCCTACTTGTGATCTCTGTCAAATAAATAAATAAAGTCTTTAAATAAATAAATAAATAAATCTTTTAAAAAGGTAAAATAAAATAGGATTGTGTTTCAATCTATGTATAAACACTGACCCCTAGTCTTGAGATTCTAGACTCCCTTCGGTGCTCATATTAACCCTTCTAGGTAAGGTTTACAGAGACATAGTGACTATCCATTCATCCCATTTATTACCAACTTTCTCTGTAGGTTTATCCCTTTTAAGCTACCAGGGCAAACTGTCAAAGACCTGTAAGTGAGCAGAAGAGGTCACTGGGGGGACCCTGTAGGGATGACCTTGTTCCAGGGGTCTCTTTGTCTTTGATGGACTAAGCTATTTTACAACTACATACAGATAGAGGAAAACTAATAGTAATGTAAATGCTTCCTGTCCAAAGCAATGTAAATTATTCCTGTTCATAAGAATGAGCTAAGTTTTGTTTGATAGAGTATAAATCTCTGTAAAAAATTAAATTCTCATTTGAACTAACTTCAGTATATTTCTAGTTCCCTCATTAATTAACAAATTATATAAAAACTTTGACATATGTTCATTTTATATTGTATAAAATATTTGTATTTGCATTGTGCCTTGAACTTCTTTGTTAAATTCACTGTTTTTGTAATTACTTCCTCAAAAATCTGTTTTAGCCAGTGGATTACAAGCTCAGTGAAGGTAAGGACCACATTTGTCTTGTTTATTGCTGTATCCCCAGGGCTTACTATCAGGAATTTAGTAGGGCTTAGAAAATATCCTCATGGTTCCCTGAATTAGTAAATGCAAATGAATCAAAGATATTTCTGAGCAATCAGATGAGTCCCGGGGGAGAAAGTTTCAGTAGTATTAAGAAAGCCTTGAATGGCCTCATTAAATCAGAACATGCAAAGTGTTTACATGCAAAATTTGTAATGAAAAAGCCACTATTTAAAGAGTTCTTTGAACAGCATTGCTGGGAAACTGCACTGTTTTGGAGAGGAGTCCAATAGCGTCAATAAGGCACAGACTATACTACCATTATAACTTGAACCAGAGACATCTTTGAATAATAATGCAGGATCCCCCCTCCTTAACTTCTTGTACATAGGGATTTACCCACACATTTCTTATTTATTTTCCATATTATTTTTTAATTTTCATGTTTAAGCATGATTTTTGTTATTTTTTAATTAAAAATTTCTAGTTGCTGGTGAATATTCTGCGAGAAATTAAGGAAGTCAAACCCATGAGATATTTGAGCTTTTTACACTTCATCCAGTCAGACTTAGATCTTTTGCAAAAGGATGCAGTTTGTTCAGTACTACATAGGTGATTTTGTAAAGGTTGGTGGACACTGAAAATATATCTTTCCTGATAGACTTGATATTCTTGTTATTATTAGTATCTAAACTCCTAATGCATAACCTTCAATGAACATTTAAAAAAAAGGCTTCCATTTCTTTGCTCAATAACACTGGTAATGAAATTTATTATTTCCTGTCTAACTGCAGTATTTGTATGTTAGAGAGACAAGGAGATGAGATTAAAAAGACTTGCTATGGACTTGGTGCATTTCTTCCATAGTAGACAGCAAAAACAAGAACAATAGGGAAGAAAAGAACTTTGAAAATCAATTTGTAATTCTGATTAGGCATTAGAAAACCAACATTCACAGACCATTAAACTTACATTAAGATGTTAAAATATCCCAAGATCTTTCCTGTATTGTATCTCTTTACAATTCCTGCTTTAAAGCCACAAACATGTTACCTATTGAGAGGTTGTTTTGCCAGTATATTCAGTAACCATGAGAATCTTAGCTTCTTTTTTTAGCATAATTCCTGAGTACTTCCTTTAATTTTTTTCCCTCCTATCCCCAAACATTTTTGATGAGTTAATTATCATTTCCAAGTAACAAATTTCTCCCTCCAATAAATGATATTGAGTAAATTAAATCTCTGTGATTACCATCTAGATTTGTCTAATTAGTAATTAATATGTTCAAAATTCTAATAAGATGGAAATGGTCAAAGAAAGTGGAGATAACCTCATCTGCTGTCATAGTTTCTTTTATCTATTTATAAATTCATAACCTGCAGAGACCTAGAAAAGAGACTGCTTACCTAAGCATACTTTTTTTTTTAAGTTTATATTTTTTTAATTTTTTGCTTACAATTAATAATATGCCCCGGTTGTTTTCTATCACTACCATAACCACTTGCAGGTATTTAAGAGATAACAGAAACATAATTTTGTTGTTTATATGCCTGAATTTCAGTGGGTTTGGCTGGGCTTTGTGGTTAGGGCCCTATAAGAGTGAAATCAGTGGTTCATGAGGCACCAGATCTTCTCAGGAAACTCTGGGTCAGCAGTCACTTCCAGGACCATTCAGGTTGTTAGTAGAATCCACTTCTTTTTCATGGTTGCCATGTGACCCCCTCCATGGTCACACTTTGTGCATGGCATCCCTGGCACACTTGTCCTTCAAAGTGGAGAGAAGTTTCCCAGGCAAGTGTAGGCTGAAGGATTTGACTGGCCTTTTGAGATATGTTTAAGCAACTTCTTCAAGCTGGGTGTGTGGCCACTGTCTCCTTTCTCTTAATGTGCCCATGCTCTTTCCTTTTCCAAAGTTGACCAGACACAGTCTGGAGTCAGCAAGCCTTTGAACTGGTCGCGGGCTGGGTGAGATTGGAGCGCTGCTGGAGGCTGGGGATATGGGACTGATTGGGTGCTGTCCTCTGGGGGCGCACTGAGGAGTGGGGCCCCGGGCTCTCAGCTCCTCCAGGCCGGAGACTAGGAGGCCGCCATTTTCATTCCCGTCCTCCGGAACTCTCCCTAAGCATACTTTTTAAATGGAAAATCATAAGGCATTCTGCATCACAATGGGTGTCCTTATGGGTGCATCAAGACATGCGTTTGAAATCTGATCCCACTCCTTAACCAAGGCCATATAATGATTAACTTAAGTGACCTTATCTATAGAAATGGAATTGGAAGGTTGACTGGGGAAACATGTATAAAGCACATTGTACAGTACCTGACCCATAGCCTCCACTTAATATTGCAGAATCGAGGGACTTTGTTAATACTATCGATTATTGAAAGAAGTTGCTATTGTGACCAAACCCGAGTTCAGCTGTTGTTCAGAAGACTAATACTCAAGAGATGAGTGTTGATTGGAAAGTAATATGAGCTTTATTCAGGAGGCTGGCCACCTAAGGAGGGAGCAGACTCTTGTCCAAAGGCCAACTCCAAGGTTTCTGTCTGGCTTAGGGATTTTTAAAGGGGTTAGTTAATCAGTAAAAGGAGTGCAGGGTCTTTAACATTTTTTGATTACGTTTAGACTCAGTGGTGCTGCTACAGATGTTGTCTTGGGTGCTCAGGGGTTGGGCAAGGTGGTCTGGTTCCTGTTTTGTGTTTTCTTCAATGCTCTGTTATTTCTAGAAAAGAATGCATGATCTATAAATATACAAAGGAAGATGAATTAGTTGATCATGTGGGCTGAGGACATTTACCAAAGTTAAAGACTACTAGGTTAGCAGGTTAGCAGCAGAGGCTGAGGTAAGTTTACTATGGCTGTCTTCTCAACTGAAAGAAATCATTACTTCAGCCAAAACTAATACACAGATTTCTTTAGAACTAAATAAAACGTGATATGGGAAACAAAGGCAGAAGAAAAACTACTAAATTTCTTTACTACCTACAGCCCATTGACAAGTCCTTGAAAGAGGCAGAGTGACATATAAAACTACCTTTTTGCACCAAAGATGTCTCAAGAATTCTTTTTTGGCTGTCAGTTTTCAACCCTAATGTCTTTCTTCCATCAAAAAGGACATCCATGAAAAAATTCTTACATTATTTGCTTTCTCTGACTGAATTATTTCGTTTGACATTATACTCTCTAGATTCACCTATGTTGCTATGTTGCTGAACATGGCAAGACGTCGTTTGTATTGATGACTGAGTAACGTTCTGTTGTATATAGTCCATATCTTCTATATCCATTCATCCATTGATGGACACTTGGGCTACTTCCATAATTTGGCTATTGTAAATAATATTTCAATAAATAAACCCAGGGGTGCAGCTAAAAAAAAAAAGAACATCCAGAAAGACAACCAGAGAGAGAAACAAAGGAAATCAAAACATAAAATGAAAACCTGATGAATAAAATAACAAATTGGGGTAAAAATAAGGTGATGAAGGAAAGGAAAAAAAAAGTAATATTTTGTGTGGAACTGAATTGGTATAGTTATTCACTTGCTATTTGATTTGCTGGCACTTATATTGCAATACAACTGGCAGTTCAGAGAACTGGGTAGTTCTCATAACAACAGAACTGGTGGCCTGGAAAATTGAGAAATTTTAATATTTATGGGCTGGTATCTTCAGACAAGGCACTTGATCACTCTGGGTTACTTTGTTCATTTGAGGGTTTTATAGCAAATACATACTTAGCTTCTTTCCAGCTTGAACATTTCTATAGTCTATGATTATTTGAGTTCTGTGCTCGCGATTTAATTTACTGTGCTCAATTTTTATCTGAGCCATTGGTCAAGTAGTCCAAATTTTTACTCTTTGAGTACTTCGTCCCCAGTTCTGTAACACTTGTTCCATATCCCGTTTTATCCTGTTCTTAAAGGAAGTACCCTTGATTGTTTTGTCAATGTTGGGGAGGAAGAATTTCCTTTACTCTTCAAGATCCTTCTAGCTGGACTAAGAAATTGACATGAGACAGATAACAGGTTAATCAAATTTAATAATGTTCAGATGGGGAATCAATACAGACATGGAATTCCAAAGACAGGCAAAGTGATGCTTATATGAGCTAAAAAGAAGGATAGGAGTCTGAAGATTCAAAGGGGAAAAAGATAATTAGCAGGGAGGTGAGAGAAGGTGTTTGGAAAACAAAGGTTGCCCTCTTATGCAGATAAGTTTCTTAAAGAGGAATCTCTGTTAATCACTCTCTGGTGCAAATAGGCAGTCAAGAGGAGGTAAAGAGCCTTTTCTGAATCTTCTGGGTTGGGATTGTTTTTAACTCAAAATAATGTTTTTGCTAAAGTGGGCCCTCTTAGGGCAGCCTGCTCCTGGCCCGTACATGAAGAAGAGACGTGTATGCTTTTAGAATATCTTCAAAGTGAAATAGTGTTTAGTCATGAAATTCTTCTATATTAACTTAGATAAACAATGTTGTAATTAGTCAGCCATACCTCACAATCAAATGGAAGATAAATATCATAACTAATGCTGAAGTAAGTCCGTGAAGTAATTATCTGTGTGAAAAATCATACCAGCAGCCCCTCCCCACTCCCTGCATTGTTCTTTAGAAAACAAAGTTAGAGTCTTGTATCTCTACAAGAATACAAGACTGTGAACCTCAGAATTCTAATATGGAAAGAAAAAATTAGCAAACCTAGTACATTTTGTGGATCTATTTATGCTTTTGAGATAGATTAAATAGTAGAAATCACATAAGGTAGTTAGTGCTGCCTTACACCATTATTCCCAAACTATGATGTGCAGACAGGTCACCTGAGGGACTGTTAAAATCATGCAAATTCTGATTTGGTAGGTCTAGGGTAGGGCCTGGGATCCTGAATTTCTTCTTCTTCTTCTTCTTTTTTTTTTCAATTTTATTTATTTATTTGACGACAGAGATCCCAAGTAGTCAGAGAGGCAGGCGGGAAGGGGGTGGGGGGAGAAGCAGGCTCCCTGCTGAGCAGAGAGCCTGATGCAGGGCTCCATGCCAGGATGCTTGGATCATGACCTGAGCTGAAGGCAGAGGCTTTAACCCAGTGAGCCACCCAGCCGCCCTGGATCCTGAATTTCTAACAAGCTCTTAGGCAATGTGATTGCTGGGGTCTGAGGGCCAGGTATAGAGTGATGGAGGCCTAGATTCTATAATCTCAGCCTCGCCTGAAGTCTCAATACATTCATGTTAAGGTGAAGTAAACCCAACTGCTCCACTCTTTTGCTTGAGATGTGCCCATGGGATAGTTGTTTGGTCTTGCAGTTTCCTTCTTTGAAAGAGGATGAAATTTTACTTGTTTTGGTAAACAGTTAAAATATCCAATGGAAAGGTGATACAAAATAAAATGTTGGTTCCCAACCCATCTTAGGAGCATCCCAGGTAAAATCTGAAAACAGCCCATGTATGTGAAGGGCAGGGAGAGACCAAAGAAAGAGGTGCATCGGCCACTCTAGTTTGGTAGGTGGCAGTTGTAATAAGCAAAGTGAAATTATATCCTAGGCTTATCTTGGGTGGTAGTGAAACAAATGGATCCCTACACCCACCAAATCTTAAAAGTTTAAGCACATCGCTCTCTCAGGGCTGTGGCCTTGGAGCAGCCTTCAGGAGTAGGAATGGCAAGTGGAGCCCACATTCCTAAGGCAGGAGAGGATGAGGAATCTCCAAGTGCTTAGGAACAGCTCTTGGGCCAATGAGTGGTCACATCTTTTCAGTGACCTCCCCCAATATCAAACAGTCTATTAGAAGGAAGCTGCTAGATTCCAGTGATTCCAAGGATGTATTCTGCTTAAGAACAGAAGAACCTTCTGAGATTATACACATAAGTAAAGGGAAACATGAGAAGGATAAGTTAAAAAAATTTTCAAGTTAGTTGAAGGCCTTCAAGAGGTATACATTTGGGTTTACTTGTAAACCTATGTAAGAGTGGAGACTCAAGAGATGTCATCAATACTCATTTCAAAAATGTGATCATGTGATTTATTAGAATTTCAAATAATCATGTGTGTCTATCTTTCCCACTAAGGAGAGAGAGAGAAAATCAGTAATCTGGGCTTGGTGTCCTATAGTCCTGGGCTAGAATCCTATTTCCTTAACATACCAGTCAGATTACATAGCATCTCTGAAATTTGATATTCTCAATTATAGAGTGAGGAGTGGTGGTAATTAATAGCACTGATCTCATAGTGTTATTGTAAGCATTAAATGAAATTGTGCACATAAAAGGTTTTGTACTCTGGTCATATAGGAAATGCTTTAAAAGGAAATCTAACTGTAGAATATGAACATACACTCATGCAAAGAAAATAACAAAAAGTCAACAACAACAACAACAACAACAAAACTGAACCTCCTAAAAGGGAAGCTGCTTTCTTTGCTTTCTCCAAGATCTTAGGTTAAGAACAATGTATGTCAAGTATTCATAAGGCAGTTACTATGAGATGCTGCCAATTTTTTTCTTTCCCTTGAAATCTGTTTTATACCTGCTGTATATTGTGCTGGCCACAGGGATGCACTGTGTTTCTTTCAAAATCTCTTTGAAAGCATTATCAGTTTGGCTGATGGAACATTTGAACCAGAGTATAAACTGAGGAAGAATAGCCCAGGAAGACAGTGAATATATAGTAGAAAACACTTGGGACTTAGAAACAGATCTGAATGAAAATTCTGGTTCTAGCAAGTATCAAAACCTCAACAGGTTTCATCTGTAAAATGGAGATCACAAACCTCACTTCAAAGTGAAGTTATGAGAATGAAAGGAGTAGTGGACAGAAAAATACAAAGGACATTCCAGATTATCTGTCCTGGTAGAAAATTGTTTTGGAAAGCGCCTCATTTTTGCAGTTTTATATGATGAGAATTTCACTTTAGCTTTTCCTGATCCTCATTTCTCAGAGAAATGTAGAATTCTATGACCTAGAAGCTCCAAGAGATTGATGTAGTAAATAAAGGGGTTTTCTGTTCACTTCCAGGAAACCAAAATAGCAGCCATGTTCACAACCACTTGAATTAATTGAGATTTTATAATAGGATCACGTCAAAATTGTGATTCACAAGTAGGTACATCTTTATTCTTGCTTCTGGCCTGGTGTTGGGCAGTAGCATATAGTGCTTGGCAGCCTATAAAGCGTCCTTCCTAAGGTCTGTGCTTTTCAATATTGGTTTCTCAGCCTGGTAGATTGCACTGGATCAGGCCATAAGACTTTTCAACACAGAAAGGTGAAACCTCAGATTTCAGATATAGTCATTTCAGATTTCAGATATGTCCTTAGAATGTTCGCTAAGCTTTGGAAAGAAACATATTTTTAGTAGCACAAGACTATAGCATGAGACTAGTCAATATTCAGGGATTCAATAAAAAGACATGCTGATCAAGACGTATGATGTGGCACATTTTCTCCCCAAACCTGGGAAACGGTTTTGACATTTCTCTTTTTGTCATAACATAATGTACTTTCAGTACTATAATGGAATCCTCTCAGGGTGAAGTCATTTATCACAAGACTAAATGCATGAACTGTCTTGCTTCACTCTGATCCTCAGACTGGAACTTTTGTTGGACTCTAAAATGTGTAATTAACATTTGTTTCTAACATTCTAAAGATAACTCCTCTCTCCAGTTCTGACTCCAGGTTGGCAATATAAATTCCATGAATTTCCTTCATAAAATAAGGAAAATTTTGTGAAATGGTTGGTAGCTTTTTGCTGTATTTAAAAAGTACCTATACGTAGTTTAAGATCACCTGGCTCTTAATTTTAAAAAGATATGATTTTTTGCCTATTGGCCATAAAAATACTAATAACTATCATTTTTGAGCAATTATGTGTGAGATACTCTAGTAAATGTCTCATACATAATTTTATTTAGTTTTCACTAGAATCCTGTCAGGCAAATGCTTTTCACCTTATTTTATAGGTTAGGATACTAAGAAAACTTAAAATCATAAGCCCAGGAATGTCTGGTGAAAATATATATGGCTATTTAGGAAGTTTTTCTGAGTCTAGTATAATTAGAAAAATTAGAAATGCAATTCAGTGCAGAAGCATGTAAAATAAAATAAGAGTATTTCCACTTTGGGATATATGAAGTAGATGTCCTTTTTCAAATTTCTCTTTCTAAATAAAAACCCCGGATATTATATGTAATACACATAATAAGACTCTGAAAGTTGGAAGGACGGAAGCAGACCGACTAGGCACTTGGGGACCCAAGGAATGACATCACAGTGAGTTCCTTCAATTTTCTTTTGCTTCATATTTCCCAGACTTAAAACTGAAAACGCTGGTTATCTGTGAATGCCAACAGAGAGGAAAAAGGTTCCAACAAAAGCCTGTTTTCTCTAGCTAAAAGAAAAAGGCAGGCTGGGCTTTATATGACAAAAAAAAAAAAAACCAAAAACCAAAAAACAAAAAAAAACACACACACACTACAATAATTTTATTTTATCCAAAAATCTCAGAAAAAAACTGTTGCCCCACTCCTACCCCTACCATTGCAGGCCACAAGGGGAGCCTAGTAACACTTACCTGGCTTTAGTTAGGCAGATGGGGTGGTGTTAGAGAAGGCTAAGTCAGGAGCTACAAATTTCATTCCTAGCATGAATAATGAGACCATCCCTCCTTCCCCTCAGTGAGACCACATGGAAAGCCTGGACTTAATCTCAACTCCACAGTAATGTGGTACTTTTCCTCCCACTCTCCATACTGGGGTGGTGTCAAGACCTATGAAATAATTAGAAAATTTCACCACTGCCCTGTAATAACAAGGGCATGTCCCCAACCTTGGTATGAATGAAAGCTGTACAGGGAAAAATAACAAGGCATACCTACACTACCCAGGTAAAGAGGTATCATTGGAGGCCTAGTGAGGAAATAGAAAGCTCATTTGCATCAGCTATAAAGAGGAGTTCCTTTCTTGGGTATCAGCAGAGGCCAAGTGGGGAAACTAGATGGCTGTATCCACCTATTAGTAATGAAGCACTGTCACTCCTTCTATTTCCAGAGGAATGTCAGAAGAAGCCATCTCAAAGAGAAATTCAGTTATGAGCCAGAGTTTCATAACACAATAACCCCAATTTCCAGGTTCCAATTAAAAAATCACTTGTATTGGGGCACCTGAGTGGCTCAGTAGGTTAAAGCCTCTGCCTTCAGCTCAGGTCATGATCCCAGGGTCCTGGGATCGAGCCCCACATCCAGCTCTCTGCTCAGTAGGGAGCCTGCTTCCTCCTTTCTCTCTGCCCTGCCTCTCTGCCTACTTGTGATCTCTGTCTGTCAAATAAATAAATAAAATCTTAAAAAAAAAAATCACTTGTATTACTAAGAACCAGAAAGATCTCAAACTGATTGGGAAAAAAGACAATTAATAGATACCAACAGTGAGATGACAGAATGGTAAAATTATTTGACAAATGTTTTAAAGTAGCTGTAATAAAATGCTTCAGTGAGTAGTGAATACCCTTAAAATAAAAAAATAGAAAGTCACAGCAAGAAATAAGCATTCTTCTTTAACAGAAGATATAAAGAACCAAGTGGAAATTTACAAAAATTAAAAAAAAAATTCAATAACTGAGATAAAATACTTAATGAACTGTCCAAGGGGGGAAAAATCATTCAATTTGACCTTTTCACCTTATTTTATAGGTTAGGATAAAATCTTAAAAAAAAAAATCACTTGTATTACTAAGAACTAAGAAATCACTTGTATTACTAAGAAACTACGCAATCTGGACGACAAAAAGAAGATACACACACACACACACACACACACACACACACACACACACACGATAAGGTCCTCAGAGACCTGTGGGAATATAATAAGAGCTATAATCATGTCATTGGAGCCCTAACAGAAGAAGAGAAAGAGAGTGGGGCTGAAAAAGTATTTGAAGAAATAATGGTGAAAAACATCTAAATGTGTCCAAAAAATATATAAAAAAATAAATAAATGCATAGATTTAAGAACCTGAGAGAAACCCAGACAGGATAAATCCAAAGAAATCCATCCCAAGACACATATGGTCAAACTTCTGATATATAAAGATAAGTAAATCTTGAAAGTAGACAAAGAGAAATAATGCCTTATCGATAAGGGAAAAATAATTCAAATCACATTGATTTTTCTCGGGAGAGATTATGTGCCAAGAAGAAATGCCACAATACTTTTTCAATTTCTATAAGAAAAGAATTTTCAACCTCAAATCTTATTATCAGGCTAAGTTTCCCTCAGGAATGAGGGAAAATAAAGATACTCTCAGAGGAAGGTAGACGCCACCTTGTATAATTTTCACTGTTAAGGCCACCTCAGAAACATAGATATATGCACAATATGTACTAGTTTGCTTTTTTTCCCTCTTCATATTAGAACTCTGAGGGTCACAGATACAATATTCTAGTTTTGTTTTCTAAAGAACAGTATAGCAGGGGAATAATTTCTGGTAAGATACCACACAGATAATTATTTCATGGACTTACTTCAGCATTACTTATGACATTTATCTTCTGTGTGATCATGAGGTATGGCTAAGTACAATATTATTTACGTCATAATATCACACTATTGGATAATAGAACCACTTTCATGTCCTCATTCTAAGAGCAAAGCTCTTCGCACCACATTTTAATTTTTGATATGACTGAAGAAGGAGCTTTCTTCTATGTTTCCCTCACCTTTATCTTCCCCATCATCTTGAACACATCCCTTACACAGTGTTCAGTAAATGGGAGTTAAAGAGGAGATCATTTTCTTCATGTAGGGTACCTCTCTTCTTTACCATGGTCTTACTACCTCATAGTTGAGATTGTAAAACTTGGCGATTTCTATTCACAGCTTTGAATGATTTAGAATTCTGTTTTGTATTTCAGTTTTGTCTGAACCCATATGGCAAAGTCAGAACTCCAAACAAATCTGATAAATTCCATCTTGTGCAGCCATTCCCTGTGGCTTGGTAAAGCATTGCAAGTTTTTCATTACTTAATTTTTCTTTATTCCATGACCATCTGTATCTCCATCTTCAGACTTGGATAGGCCTCACAATTGTCTCTGAAACTCAGTATAAAAGAGCTCCAGTATGTTCGTTTGTTAAGTGTGAGTCTTTAAGAGACCAAGACAAAAAATAAACCAACAGAGAGTTTGTTGTACCAGAGTAGCACAGTGTTTCAACACAGATACGTTCACCTGTTACAAGATGGCTCTCACAGAGTCCACGTTTGAATTCACAGATTGTCACTTAGTAACTTGCATAAATATTTACTTAATATTTATCAAGTACCAAGGACTTAGCATATACTGTTGTGTTAAATTCTCCAGACAATCCTTTGAACCAAACAGTAATGTTATCCCCACTTAATCTTTCAGCTTGGTTTGTCTATAAAAGTGCGGGTCACCCAAAAACTGAGTTATTCTTTTCCACAAAGTGTAGGCTGTACATGTGAACACTCAGACTAAAATACAGGGGTAGGCTTCAGAGAAGATTTTTATATCTAAGCTGTGTCTTGAAGAATGAGTGGGATTTGAACAGGCAGAGCATGATAGAAAGACTATTTGGGGATGTCAGACCAATCTGTACAGAAGAATCCAGTGGGACTTAGAAGCGAATGATTACTCAGACAGCAATGTGGCAAAATCTGTGGCTAGAGAGCAACGTGGGAAGGTGTCTGATGATAGGAAAGTCACTTTGGGCTTCTTATGAGTGGCTTGATTAAGCCAACCACCTAGACTTTGTTCTCTAGGTGACAAGGAACCAAAATGGGGAATGCTGTGACCCTCTGGCAGCAGTGTAAATGATTCATTGAAAAGGAATCAGGGACAGGAACATGAGGTAGGTCTTCTAGACTAAATTGTTGAGGGCAAACATGAGCTTCGAGCTCATTAATATGCTTTGCTTTCTATTAGACTTTATGTCCTGTGGCTCATTAATTCCCTGTTGATATAGCCTCAGGCTGTGTTTCCTTCTCACTGAGTTCACGGGGTAAAGATTTTCCTCTCCGCCTTAAAACTGTATCAACTTCTAGCCTCACTGGGCTGTGCAGCATTTGCTGATTCTTTTGTGTGAGCACCTCTGACCCGTAAGTGAGTTCCATTTCAAACTTTAACTCAAGAACTAGGGGGGAATAATTCAAACGTGATGAGAGTTGGCTGAGATATTGACAACATCTATTTCTGAAACTTTTTGAACTGAAGATACAGTTTTCCTTGTTTGTATCATTGATCTTTCTCCAGAGGGTGGAAAGTGTGATGGTTTGGGGCTTTTATCATTCAGCATGTTTGTTTGATGAGAAGGGATAGATGAGGCCAAAGCAAAGACTTAGGTAATTTTTTTTCTTTTTTTAATAAATTGAAAACACTTATATAATGTATATGCCTCTTGCTATACATAAACACATAAAATAAAAATAAATCTAAAACAAATGGATAAAGAAACTGGAACAAATGGAAAATGAGACAGAATGAGATGATAGAAATGAGAGGGAAAGGGGCTCATGTGGTTAAATGTAGGATTCTTGATTTGGGTTCAGGTCATGATCTCAGGGTTATGGGATCAAGCCCCACATCAGGCTCCATGGTCCGTGCGGAATCTGCTTCTCTCTTTGTCCCTCCACCCTCCCCCGCTCATACTCCCTCTCTCCCTCTAAAATAAATAAATCTTTTTTAAAAAATGAAAGCAACCACAATGTTGATCTTAAAAACCTGGACCGTGTAAGTGGCAGGCCATAAATAGGGTTACGGCTTTACTTTAACCAAACCAGGAATCGTGAACCTTGTCAGTGTCCATTAAGGGAAGAAGGGAAAAGTGAGCAAACCCCAAAACCTTGTATTCAAGAAGCACGCCATTTGTGCTCTGAGTTCTCTAATATTCAGTGGTACCCAGGGGAGTATTACAGTTTATAATGAAAACAGTTCTTCAAAAATATCCTTATTGTATGTTTGCCACTTCAGAGAATCTTTCTCAATTTTGTCCATTAGTATATGATTGAAATACATTTCAGTAACAAATGCTAGGAGGTTGGTGGTGAAGAAAGCATACAGTAAGGCTGTTCAAATATGAAGTTTTCTAATCATCTTACATAATAATAGTTTTTAAAGCAGGTATCTTTCACCTCAGATAATAATGGTCTCTGGAGAATCTTTCTAAGTGTATGTTTGGGGCCAATCCCAGATCCATTAGGACATTTCATCTTGGATCAGCTTCTTTTTGGGGTACCACTAAAGTAAACTGGATACAAAATGCACAGTTAAGGAAGCAAACGAACTTATATAATTTGTGATACAGTAATAGTAACTACATCCATTTCGTATTGGGAGACTTTGCCAAAATTATTGACTTAGATTTCACGATAATTAAGTACAATTTTTGACTTGTTAACTGGTGGTTTTTGACTTCTCAAGGAAACACTTAATTGATTTATTTCTGAAACAAAACTGAGTACGAAGTATTTCTTGGAATAAAAGACAAGGTGTTGAAAAAAATATGGTCCCTGAGACTCTTGAGTGCCTTATATATTGCGAGCTGGGGAGAGAGCTGGGGAGAAATGGAACACTTCAGAGACAGAAGTCTGCTTCACAACCTTGCAAGTGGCTGTTCCAACTCATGAAACATGGAAATTGGATCCCATCCAACGGTAGGCTAAAAAACTAGAGAGAGAGTTGTATTTCTTGCTTTCTCTGCTGAGCATTTTCAGCATCTTTGCTGCACACCCTCACAAAGTTATTTACCACAGGTGTGCTGGTAATTATGATATATTATAAACATTTACGTTGTATAATGGTCCTCAACGTCTTCCACCTGTGACCTGGTGCCTGCATACCAAGCAGTCATGCAAAGCAGGTAGAAAAACAGGCTGCCAACCTAAGATTTGTTTTTCTCTTTTCAAATGTGCCCTTCTCTTAGGGCGTGAATGTTTAGCTAGGGATTTTTCCCTTCGGTTTTCCAAATGGTTACGGTTAATTGCGTTTTTTTTAAATCTTAAAATATTAACAGTTTTAAATAAAAACCTTTCCAGATGACATGCAAACTTTGTCTCAAACCAAGTGAAGTTAAAACAAAGTTACATTTATTTTCTAAATGACCCAGATCTTATTTCATTAATAATTAGACCGTGATGAAATGATTCTTATCAGTGGGTATTAATGATGCTAAAGCAGGCTTTGCTTGTGCTAAGTGGTCACATATGTCAGTGTCTTATGAACTCTCGCCTTTGCTTCATAATAATGGTACAGTCTTCTACCACATTATGGTCCAACTGCTGTTTAGCAGTTTTGCTCACTGATATCAATGTTTTTGCATTTACTATCATTCCCCCAGCCCATCCCCCATTATAATGAGCTTCTCTTTTTCTTTCTTTTAAAGATTTTATTTATTTATTTATTTGACAGAGAGAGAGAGAGAGATCACAACTAGGCAGAGAAGCAGGCAGAGAGAGAGAGGGGGAAGAAAGCTCCCCACCAAGCAGAGATCCTGATGCGGGGCTCGATCCCAGGACCCTGAGATCATGACCCGAGCCGAAGGCAGAGGCTTTAACCCACTGAGCTACCCAGGCGCCCAGAGCTTCTCTTTTTCTTAAAGCGTATCTAATATAATAGGAGCAGCAGTGGTAACAATCAGGACCCCACAGCACCTCACCAGCGCTTAATGTAGTCCAGGAACTCCATGAGAAACTTTACAGCTAGTGCTTCCTTTTCCTTCTTCATTGCTTATGAGCTAATAACATCTCTCTTATTAACTCAGGTCAGGAATTTTTAAGATCAGAGAGCTGAGACAAAGAGAACATTTGATTTGTTTGCGATTACTCCAAGAGGAAGTTAGTAGGAAGTACAAGCTCCTGTTTCACTACTTAAGTCCCAAAGAGCAACACTTTTGAAAGAAAGAGACGAGAGATTTTACCTCACGGCTCTTTGCAACTGAGGATATTAGAGATCTAACCTCCAACGAGGTAAGATTGAATGTGCTAAAATCCTGTGAATAAGAAGTTAGATTTTTTTTTTCTTGAGAGATCATTAAGTTGCCAGAAAATTAGGAGAGAACACAAATTAACATAGCTCGAGAATCCAAACATTTCAAGATAATAATGTGGTGTTCACATAGGGGGAGCAAAAAAAAACCTGAAACAAACAATAAAATATTCTTTGGAAGGAAATCCATGAGAGCATCTGTCAGGTAGATAAACTAAGCCTAATATATCTAAACAAAGAAACTCAAATCCCACACTCACAGGAAATTCCATAGACATATGAACTGTACGTCTACAACAACATAAAACAGTAAACTTCGGATTTTTTTTTTCAGAGCATCATCCTTATCTTTAGCTTAGCCCTGTTTACTAACCTCTCCTGAAATTCAGACTAAGTGTTGGAAGAGGGCCAGGTATATGGTGAGCAAGAAAGATGAAGGGGCCAGAAAGTCACGATGAGACTACTGTCCTAAGTCCTGAAGACACTATTAAAAAACTTCAGGGATCAATAAAGGTAGTTGGTTTGGGAAAAGGAAGCTCGGTTATTGGCCTATTGATTTGGGGGGCCAGCAATTCATCTAGAAGACCCTATTCAGTAGGCAGTGGGTTATCCTGTTCTTGGGATCCAAGGGAAGAACAGAGTTGGACCCAACGACTCAGGAGATCCTTTCATATGAGAGATCTGAGAAGGAGGTTAGTTAGCCGGTTGAAGGGAGGAGACAAGAACCTAGGCTAATGCCATATCACAGAAACCACGGAAAGAAAAGATTTCAGCAAGGTTGGGTGTTGGAGTGTCAGGACGGCCAAATTATTCTTTGAAAAAACTTAGCATAATTTTAGGTGAGAAGGTAAGTGGAACCCCAGTGTGCTGGGAGAACGTCAAGCTTGTGGAAGATTCTAGCCTCTCTTTCAGGTTCACAGTTTTGTGAGATCACTCTTTGATAACAGTCTGTTGAATCCAATTCATTTTGCACCTAGACCCTCTGGTTTCTAATGTAGATGCTTGTCATTGATACTTTTTTACCTTATTGTCACTCTTTATAATTGCCACTAGGGGCCTCTGTCTCAATTTCCACTTTAACTTCTGTCCACAGTTTTCCTGGTTATTCCTCACCTTGAACTTCTCACAGTTAAAAATGTCCCCTTCACCTGTCTATCCTGTGCCATCCTCCCGGGCAAGATTCCACAGGGCACAGGTGTAGACTGGAACCGAAAAGGCCCTATCAGGAGTATACACACAACAGGAAACAGCATACAAACAACATACACACAAATAGTATACACACAACAGGAAACCGCCACATGATTATTTTGTTAATCAAACTTTTAAGCATCAGAGCCTAAAGGAAACATTTTTAATGTAAAGATTTTAAGTATTTAAATTTTAAGTATTTATATGTAAATTAAGCTCTTCTCCCATTTTATAGTTGGTAACAGAAAACCTGTTGCCTTTGAATATCACATTCTTACTTTGTTTTGTAGATAAAAACAAAAATGTTTAGATAAAAGAGGACAGAGTTAGTGTCTGGAAAGGGAGATATGTGTGAACAAAATATACAGTATGTCCACTGTCTTAGCTCCAGCTGCTCTAACGAAATACATAGACTGGATAGTTTAAGCCAGAGATGTTTATTTCTTACAGTTCTAGACCCTGGCAAGCCAAAAACCAAAGTTACAATGGATTTGATGTTTAGGGAAGGCCCTTTCTCTAGCTTGCAGGTAGCTGTCTTCTTGCTTCTGTCCTCACATGCCCTTTCCTCAGGGTACTAATCCCATTTTGTGGGTCACACGTCCTCATGACTTCATCAACCTGATGATATCTGAAATGCTTTACCTCCAAATACCCCAAATACCATCACATGGCACTTAGAGCTTCAGTATATGCATGTGGCAGGTGGGTGGGGGAACCCAAACTTTTAGTCTGTGCAATTCAGTGAGATGAAACTCTCCCACTTCTCACTTTCCTCTTTCTCTCCTCCTCCCTGGTTGACTTTGGTTTGGGTTTGTTTTGTTGTTTTATAAACTGTCACTGAGCTACATGCAGATTGACGCTCCAGGCATTGCAATTAAATCAGGAAAAAGATACGCATTCACCAAGGTTAACACAAGCGGCAGCTCCATCAGGGTGAAACCCAGATAAATACATCCAGGACCTCAAAATAAATATAGTCATTTCAATCATGGTCTCCTTAGTTTTTTCCCCCCCAGTAAACCTAGAGAACATGTACAATCAAAACCTAAATAAATAAGTTCCCAAATCAATATGTATGTCACTAAAATTTTCAAGCTACAAATGTAACCTGTCATTTCACGTTACGGGCTATTCTTTTCAAAACAAGTTATTGTAGTATTAAAGGCAAATGTTGATACAGTCGAGCCTCCTTCTATGTAAACTCTAGACACATGTATAAACTTAGTTTTGATCTAATTAACAGATAAATACCTATAATGAGTTCAGTTGCCTTAATCTGTGTTTGAATGCATACCTACTTTCAAATTTGATTTTCAGATATAACTTTTAGTAAATTTCATTTGGTGCTTTCTCAAGAGACTTATTCATCTTACATTTAAGTAGATGTGTGTATTAGAAAGACATTACGGATGGTCATTCAAGTATAATAGGAAATATAAACTTTGCATTAATGGATTCTTTTGACATGGCATTACATTTATCATCATCCCTTTTCCATGGTTCTTTAAATAGCCTCCTATTTCACTTGGGTGATTTCAATCTCTATAAGGAACTGTCCATATTCCTGTCGGTTATTATCCTTAAAAACGCTGACTGTTTTTCTCAAAAATGTTTTATGTGTCCTTATTTCCTACCTATTTTGTTCTCAATTCTTTAGTCTAATTGATAAAACCCTCCATGTTGAGTCATCTTTTTTTCCTAACTAAATCATTTTATAGGAATCAACTGCAACAAAGCCTAGACTGCACATACCTGATGACGTCATCTTTGGCCAGGCGCCTATAGCTTGGGGCAGTATTTGCCCTGCCTACATCTCTGTCAATTTCCACTCTTTCTTCCAGACTGAAGTCAGACCTATCCTCTCTGTGATGCCTGCCTCTGATGCTCCCAGTAGGGTTTACTCTTTCCTTTACACTGCCCAGCAGTACTGTGTGTGTTTATACTTTTTGAAATAGCATGTATCTCATACCTGTGCCTTAGTTTTAGTCATTTATGTGGACATCTCTTGATCTAAATCTTTAGCCTCTTAACGGGGCAACATCCTGCTCATTTCCAGACATAAACTAGAATTCCTTCATATAATCTAGAATCCTGTTTGGTACCTGGTAGATACACATTGATTAATTTATCTTTTTATCTACCCATCTAGCCATTCATTTAGTCTTATCTCCCACATGTGATATCCATGGTAATGTGGGCACAGTAAATGAACATAAATAAGGTAGTCCCTGCCTTGACGTTACAGATAGCCTAGTGCAGGAGGCAAAGTAACAGGGAGTTGTAATGAAACGTGCAGTGGGTGTTAGACATAGTTGGAACTTTAGCAGGAGGAGAATGCCGTAATCTAGGGGTCATAAAATTCCTCCTGTGAGGAAGTGATCTTTAATTTTAACCTGGAAAGATTGGATAATATTCACCACTCTAGGAAGTGACAGGAGACAGAATAGGAGGCATTTGAATAAGCTGTTCCCTCTAAAGAAAGGAAGAGAATTTGGAAATCGGAAAAGATGAAAGAAGTTGTTTGTGGTTATTTTCTGAAACAGAAAATGGGAGGAAAGAATGAAAAAGAAGACACTAAATTAAGAGAAGTTTTATGGAATAAAGTCTCTTAAGGAGGTAGGGAAACCACTTACATGTGAAATTCCAAAATATGGAAATAAGTAGCAGGATTTTAAAAATATTTTATGATATTCCGACCTCTCCAAAAAAAAAAGGTTTAAAGAGGATGCTAAACAATAGTCAAGTTGTAAGAAAATAGGGGAGATAAGAAGTACTTCTTTCTAAAACATCTTTGGTAAGAGGCCAAACAAGTTTGTAATTACCCAACAGCAGTATGTCTGTGTGTTTAATTGGTTATTTTAGTAAACTCTGAATGTCTACTCATGCTGAATTCCCCATCTCACCTGCAAGACCCAACCTTAGCTGGTGTCCAACAAGTGATTGCTGAATGAGAGTGAATACATACAATTTTGTACATCTTCCAAAATATGTAGATATGGCTACATTGCCCACATGTTATGGAGCTACTTTAACCATCACATATTTCTGTTGTACATTTCTGCTTTGTTACCTTCCAGCCTCATAGCATACTGTGAGATCAGCCCTAAGAACGCCATTAGGCTACAAAGCATCTCCCCTGCGTCAAATGCTGAATGTCTCCCTCCTATATTATTTCTTCCCAGTGCCCATAACTTTCAGACTTTTCTGATATAAGGATTCTTGACTTTCCCCCCTACCAATCAGATTTAATTTATTCTCTTAAAAATTACATTCTTAAAAATTAGGAGCACCTGAGTGGCTCAATGGGTTGAGCCTCTGCCTTCGGCTCAGGTCATGATCTCAGGGTCTTTGGATCGAGTCCTGCATCGGGCTCTCTGCTCAGCAGGGAGCCTGCTTCCCCCTCTCTCTCTGCTTGCTGCTCTGCCTACTTGTGTTCTCCCTCTCTGTCAAAATAAATAAATAAAAATCTTGAAAAAAATTACGTTCAAGTCGAAACCAGTTCTTACTAAATGCTACCATCTTTTCCTTCCTAATGTTTCTTTCTTTGTTTTCTGTGCGTTCAGTTTGCTTTTGAAAGAGTCTCAAACATCAACTGCTTCACCTTCCCCTCTCACGCTTAAATCCCCTGTGTGGTAATGCCAACTAGTGGTCATTTTATTCTGTTTAAACAAGTTAGTTATAGAACAGATGGTATCCAATCCCCCAATAATTTTG
This sequence comes from Meles meles, assembly GCF_922984935.1. Taxonomy (NCBI): domain Eukaryota; kingdom Metazoa; phylum Chordata; class Mammalia; order Carnivora; family Mustelidae; genus Meles; species Meles meles. The sequence goes on along the minus strand of NC_060084.1, from coordinate 24,634,773 downwards.
TACAGAATTAATTATCAAGATAGTCTTCATTTTAATGAACTGAAGTTGATCTCTTTGTAACCTTTGTGAAAATTGTTCTCCATTATACTTTCTGGAAAAATAAAAATTTTTCCCTTTCTTGCATCATAGAATTCCAGGATTTTAAAGCAACCCATAGAGCATCATATCTTACTCTAAAGACAATGTGGTCTAGAAGACAGGTTAGGTGTCCCAAGTCTTTGAGTTTTTATATACTTATTTCAACCCCTATCCCTTATTCCATAGAGGTCTAAATCAACCATGAGTGGTTCTGAGATTTTATGCCTCTGTCTTTGAACTTGTTCTCTTGAATAAAGTCACTTTTATCTAAATGTCATTAATCAAGATGGAATTGAACAGTTCCCTCAATTCCTTGAGTCCATTTAACCCAAGTGATTTGCTGAAGAGTGGTGATTCTGAGAATGTAGTGGTATGTAAGAGTGGTTTACTTTCTAGCAGGGTGTGTACTTCAGACTGAACATTTAATATTCTTGTTCTCATCTTGTCTTGAACTACTCCAAGGTATTTTTCACTGACTAACCTTCTTTCATGTCTTTCTCTACCTTTTTGTCTTCTCACTGATTCATCTTCTCATTCCACTACCTTCTCTCTTTTCCCTCCTCACTGAAATTATGGGAAGATTCTCTCTCCTCCCCCTTCCTCCTCTTCTTTCTCTTCCTCTCTCCATCCTCCTCCTCATCTCTCACTTATCTCACTATCAATTCTGCCTTATGAATGTAGGTATAAGACTCAGAGAAGTTAAGAGAGTTGTGTGGATCCACCCGGTCAGCAAGTAATAGAACCAGGATTCACATGGTCTGTTGGCTTAGTTTGGATTAAGCATTACACTGTTTTCAACAATTGCTCATATGGCGGGTTCAAGATGATAAGCCTTATTGGGGCAGGCTTATCATCCTGAACCCGCCCTTCTCTGCAGAACACCTACCTACCTATTGGTGCATTGGTGTAGTAATAGTAAATGCTCATATAGCGTTCATCATGTGCTGGGCATATAAACTCACTGTATCTACTAATGTATTTAATTCCCACACATCTGTAAGAACATTTTTTTATTATTCCAGTTTTATAAGTGAGCAATGGACATACATAAAGACTGAATGACTAGCTCTAGTCCTCTAGCTGGTAGTGAGCGAGGATTCAATTTCAGGTACTTCTGACTGCTAATCTCACACTCTTTACTGTTCTGGGCTACCAGACAAATCCACTTGTTCTCAGTGTTTTTGACTAACTCATTCTAATGCCTGCTAACATACAGACGTTATGTTAAGATGCATACAGACCATTAGATTATTTGACTCTTATGTCAAAGACCATGATAGACAAACAATGAAAAATAAGTGCTTTCTCTGTCCTTAGGGTTATAATCCAGTGAAGGAGGTTTACACAAACAAGTACGTTCACTCATGTTTAGTATGTGGACTTCCCATTAGATGCCATGGGGACTCATATATATGGAGACTTTGTGGGTACCCAGAGATGAGAATGATGAATGCTAATTCACAAAACCTAATGTAATATTTGGGGCAAAGAAAAGTTGGAGCCCAACCTTGAAAGACAGTGCATATTATCAGGACAACTAGAAGTGGGAGCTTGATTAATGTGATGTCTTGAATATTCTATGAAACCTAAGCTGCATGATCTGAGGCCTGAAAGAATGAAATCAATAGAGGGCAGCTCTTTTAAGCTACTTTGAACTTAATTCAATAAAAATTCCCATGATGTATTTATATAAGTAGCAGTAATTTTAACCTTGTATGTGTACTTCTATTTTTGTTTAATTTGACCTTCCTAAAGTTATTGTGGTTAAATGTGACCCGTGATACCTGCCAGATATATAGTAAGAGAGTAGTAGATTAAATATTTTTTATCTAATTGGAAATGTAATCAATGTGTCATGGATGCCCTTAATAACGAATTGAATAAAAGGCACACCTTTTAATACTGAAACAAACAAGGGCGAGCTAAAAGCCATATGCTCTATCCCTGGAGTCATTTTGTTGAATTAAAGCTTTACTAATATTTGATGTACAGATTCCAAATAGAACATATTTTTTAAATAATTATATATTTTACTTGTGAATAACAAAACTTGGGAAGGAAATGTTGTACCTATCATTCTCTCCATTGTCTTTAATTTTGAAACTAACTGATGTATTCTTCTGGAAATAGAAGCCTGTTAAGCCATACCTGCTTGTACACAGCACAGAGGTGTGGTCAGGCATTATGTAGGATGTACTATGGCATCATTTTTTTTTATATGTCAAATATTGTTTTCAACTTTTTATTGGGGAATAACTTCAAGCCTACAGGAAAGTTGGAAACCGTGCATTCAGATTCACCACTTGCTTGTTTTGTCCTTTGTGTGTGAAGGCGTATATAAAATATATGTTACACATGTAAAACTAAGCTGCATCATTAATTTTATACACCCATGCAATTAAAAAAATATTTGAGAGAAGGTTATAGATATGATGCCTCTTTTCCTCTAAATTCTTCAGTGTGTAATTCCCAAGAGCAGAGGCATGCTGTTACATATGCACAGTATAGTGCTCAAAATTAGGAAAATTTATAATGATACTGTACCACTGTATGGTCTCCAGTCCATAGTTAAATTTTGTTCATTTTCTCAGTAACATTTTGTGTAGGTATTTCATCCCTCATCCAGGATCCGGTCTGGGGTTGCATATCATATTTAGCTTTCATGTGTCGTCTTCTTATTGTAGAACAACTTTTAAACCCTTCTTTGCATTTATTGACCCTAAATTTAGAAGAGTGCTAGATAGTAGGGTATGTCCTAAATTTGGGTTTGTCTGATTTCTCTTAATAATTACGCTCATGTGTTCGGAGTGCTTGAAGAAATACCACAGAATAGTGCTGCGTTCTTCTCAGTGTATCATATCATAACGAATATGATGCCAATTAGTCCCATGACAGATGACATTAACTTAGATTCCTTGGAGTGTCAGTGAGTTTTTTCTACTATAAAGTTACAACTCTCACCTCATAATTAATAAGTCATTCACAGAGAAAAAATTTTAAATGATTTAGCTATTCTCTTTTTTATCAAACTGTTACTCCATCGTTTTAGAACCACTGGTGATTTTCCAAATCCAGCATTCCCTCTATATTTATGAATTCACATTCATATACGAGGCTCTTTCTCTTCCATATTTATTTATTTATCTGTATTACTGTGCATTCATGGATCTGTTTATACTCCGCAAGTCTATTACTCAGTTTATTTTGATGTTCAGATTGTCTTAACTTTAGCCAGTGGAAGTCTCTTCAGACTGGCTACTATGTGGACATTTTGGACATGCCCTTATCTTTCTTTATACAGTTCCTTATTTTCTGGTACATCAAGAGTACCAAGTCTCTTCTTAATTCTCTTTGACCCAATGCTGGATTCAACCTTTCCCTCAAGTCACCTTGACTCGTTTGAGAGAACACTTACATTTAAAAGGCAGGATAGGGATGCTGTGTGTGTTTGTTGCTAAGGATATGTTGTTACTTTTAACCCCTTTTAGGGGAAAAACAAGGAAAGTGTGTGTGTGTGTGTGTGTGTGTGTGTGTGTCAGAGAGAGAGAGAGAGAGAAATCAAAAGGGAAATGAAACATTTCGCAGATTCCTCTGGTAAAATGCTGAAGTCATGGGTATGTATCTCTTCAAAATACATGGTTGTTTATCTCTTCAGAAAAAGAAACTCAAGAATTATAATTGATGTTTAAACAAATAGTGTTCTGATTGGTCTCCAGAATATGTTTTGGTTGGCAGCAAAGGCTGTTTCTGATACCCAGTCTAATCACAATATGGGCTGACACTTCCTTTTTTTTAATTTTATTTATTTATTTATTTGATAGACAGAGATCACAAGTAGGCAGAGAGGCAGGCAGAGAGAGAGAGGGAAGCAGGTTCCCCACTGAGCAGAGACCCCCAATGCGGGGCTGGGTTCCTACTACCCCGGGATCATGACTTGAGCCGAAGGCAGAGGCTTTAACTCACTGAGCCACACAGGCACCCCTGGACTGATACTTCTTTCCATAGATTTGGCCAAACCCAGTAGAGGCAAATGAAATGAGAACGGTGAGGTTTCTAGGAGAGAATATATCTTAAAAAGGGTGAGTTTAAGTCTAGGAATATTGGAATATTTAGTCTTTGACTTTAAATAGTACCCCTGCACATATAAACTGATTTAAGAAATAGACCTGACAGTTTTGAGTCTCATTTTTCTTTTGTTATCAACTCTTATGTTACTTTTCTTTCACCTAAGACAGATGCCCACCACCATTTCATTTATAAATAACTAAAACTTTGTTGTCTAAAAAGGCCTTTCTTTGTAAAGCACCCTTAACCTTGGTCACTACATTCTGAGGACATATAGTAAGGCTTAAAGTCCTACAAATTCCCTTTTAGCTCAAATATCCTCTGATGAAATCACATGCTTATGTTCTAGGAAATTATAATGTGTAAAGAGCTAAGACCCTCTGTGTCACTTGGGTGGTACAGTGGGTTAAGCAGCTGACGCTTGGGTTTAGCTCTGGTTGAGCCCAGCATCAGGCCCTGCCCTCAGCAGGGAGTCTGCTTGAGATTCTCTCTCTCCCTTTTCCTCTGCCCCCCCCCAATAAATAGATAAATCATAGATAGATAGATAGGAAGGAAGGACCCTCTGAGATATCCTGGTTGGTACATGGCTGTGTCTAGGCTGAAACTTAGCTCTCCTAATTTTGAATTGTGTGTAATTGCTCCCACAACTGTCTCTCTTGTTTTATGTAATGAGTTCCTCCCCTGAGTATAAACGGTACAAATTCTTCCTCAACAAAATGTTTCATGCAAAAACCTCAGGGCGGAAGAGCAGCAGATCCTCTCTGATTATACATATATATGACTTAATTTCTATGATATCAAGTTTGAAAGGAGGAAAGCATTTAGGAGAGGACCCTGTGTGCTGCCAGCTTGTTGTGGTTTTTAATTCGTTATTTATTAATTAGTATATAGTCTGGTGCTGGGCTGGGCATTGGAGAGAAAGTAATAAGTAAGAAACAGGGCCATTCTGCATGGAACTCAAAGACTAGTGAAGCCTATGATAAATATTATTTTGTAGACATAAAATATGACATAATGAAAAAAGTGAATAATTAAAGAAGGAGTCACAGAAGCAAGGCTGTTTGGCCAGCGTTTTGAAGGATGAATAGATTTGTCACAGGTAGAGAAGAGTATAATATGCCTTTACAAGCTAATGTGGACACTGCGGTGTTATGCCCGACTCCCCCTTAGGACTGAGGCATTTATTCTCCCATCTGTTTGGAGCATAGGTTGTTGATAACTCCTGGCTGAATATCTTTCTGTGACTTGCTTTCAGACATAGTGAGATGCCTTGCTTGAGGCTATGGTTCCCCCTCAGAGTCAGCCTACGTTCAATGACTCAGTACTGACTGAGATTAGCTAAGGCTTCTCTCGGAAAGGCTTCATGTCTTTAACTACCCAGTTCTACGTCTCTTAATTCATTTTGTTCCAGAAAGCCCACCCCAATAAATCTGTAGTTCCAATAAAGTTCTCTTGACCCAGGACATAGAGAAAGGGACTGTTTTGTTCAAAGTACCAAGGGGATTCAAGAGTGGGGTCAAACAGGTGCAATACACAGGTTTGGTGAGATTGGAGGAAGAGAATGATAACATGACGAAAGAAGAGTAGAGTCCACTGGCTCTGCTGAGGGATTCCAAACTAATCTCATGGATACCAGGAGATTATCGAAGTGTGTCACGTGGTCATGACAGAAGGAGAAGATCGGTCAAGTGGCCAGCCATTGGCAGGAACACAGATGATGATGGATCCCACCTCTATTTCCTCTTCCATCATTGGAAATTTCCATACTGAATCTTGTCTCTTGTTGCTGAGAGAAAAAAAAAAAATATTTTAAAAGATGTTATTGTAGCATGTGAAAAGGAACGAGGTCATAGTTTCTCCTGGAAACTTCCAGAAATTATCTGAGAAACTTTCAGAAATTATCTGAGATTCATCCTGTAAGGGAAAACGTTCATACCACAAGAGGGAGAAGTACTGCGGAGGAATTTTGAGGAAGACAATAAAAGTAGTATATGGAAAGATTTTCAGACCATATTTAAATATTCCTCACCATCAAGTGTCAGGTAAAATATCATTGAAGACTTTTTTGTTTCTATCAGATACAACATTGTCTTCATCAGTGATATTTTACCTGATATTTGAGGGGTTAGGAATATCTGAATATGATATGAAGTCTTTGCATATGCTTTTTTTGTTTATTGTTTCCCTTCTTCCTGTCTGAATTTTGTGGTTACAAGGTGCTGCCACAGAAAAATCTCTAGATGTGGGATGGGATCATAAGACCTGAATTCTAGTCCCACTTCTTGGTTTTTCCACTAATATGTATCTACTGTGTATCATTGTATCTAATTTGTATCTAATACATAGAACTATTGCAAGTTTTACCTTTTAAGGAGCACAGCTATATTATTTGTCTCTTTTTTTTTTAAGATTTTATTTATTCATTTGACAGAGATCACAAGTAGGCAGAGAGGCAGGCAGAGAGAGAGAGAGGGAAGCAGGCTCCCTGCTGAGCAGAGAGTCTGATGCGGGACTCGATCCCAGGACCCTGAGATCATGACCTGAGCTGAAGGCAGAGGCTTAACCCACTGAGCCACCCAGGCGCCCCTATTTGTCTCTTAATTTTGGAAAGAATCACTTAGTTTTCTGAGATTCAAGTTTTTTGTTTTTTTTTCTTATAAGAAAAGTGGGGAAATTAATCCTTCTTGATTTACATCTGAGGATCAAAGTCTTTTACAAAGTGTAAGACATAATATGGCTGGGAACCAGAACAGTAAAGTCCTGGACAAATCAAGTAACTCATTTCACAAAGTGTTGGATGACTGAGTTTTAAAGCTTTAAGCTCTTAATATACTATTCAACACCCTGAAAACATAAAGTTGAGAGAGGGGAAAAAGTAAGGAAAGGACTACAGCTTCTTGGACAAGGACCCGAATGCCCATTAAAATGCATCTAGCAGAGGACATAAAACCAATGAGAAGGAGCAATTTACTTTTACTGCTGGGGCAGGAGTCATGCAACTATTTTTACTAACTTCGGCTGTTCCCAAGTGTATCGGAGTTCCTAAAATATTTATGATAGCTGTGTCTGTGTAAGGCGCTGTCTGTTGTAAGCAGAAAAGCTAACCTGTGGTGGAATGTGTTTGTTGTCATTTTCTTGTCTGATAAGGAAAGCAGTGAAAATAGAGAGGGGCTGAGCAAAATCCTCATATAACACATCAAGAAAAGAAAAAATGAGGAAGCTGTGGCACCATGCCAGGAGGAAGAGCTTTGCCAATTTGGCACTTTGCCTACCTCGACTTGGGGATTACCCTGTAGTGTATTAAAGTATCAGCTTTTTAATTTACCATATTATTTTCCAGATGTTTTTGGTAGAAAGGGACTTCTTGGCAAACACTTGAGTGCTTGTCAGAGAATTACACATTTAATATTACACTACTCATTATTTTAATTAATGACAGGAAGCACTTGCTTGAAGACAATTCTTAGTCACACAAAAAGGATGTTAATATTTTATGAGGGGAGGAAATTATCTTTAACATTGATGAATTAGAATGTTCAGGAATTATAATAGGAATATTACTGAAAAAATGAGCCAGTGGTAGTGCCATTTAATGTAACACACTAATTCTGATAGAACATTGATATGGAGGCATCATGATGTAATATTAAGAATAGCATATAAGAAATTGACATGCACCATGCATGAAGGTTCTCTAAATAATAGTTCAGTTAGAATTTGGAAATAGATTTATATGTAGTGATGGATGCAGGACACATAAATCCTGTTCTCTCGTCGATGAGCAACGTTGTATATCAAGACTACCACTGTCATTTACCGATTGCGCCCCGTGTGTCCGGCATTTTGTTATCACTTTTCATATATGTAAGTACTCAGAGCAGCTGTTTATTCTTGCTAAAGAGAGTGAGGCTCATAGAATTTCAATGATTGGTTCAAGTTCATTGAGTAAATAAGTGGCCAATCCATTCTACAGTCTAAGTTTTGAACTATGTTATAATTACCTTTCTAAGTCTCCTAGAAAAAAATAAATGAAAAAAGCTTATGTCTCCAGCTTTCAAATGAATTGGCTGCTCTAGGAATTCTTTTGGATCCTGTTCAACTGTAAAATTCTGAGGTTTGATTTTCACAATGTATTTATTAGTTCCTGTTACGTGCTGGACTCTTTGCCAAACACGGTGCTTCCTGATCAGTTTCTTTCTGGTGTACTTATTAAATTTATCCTTCAGATCCTGTGTAATGTTATTCTTGTTCAACCCTTTGGGTTCTAGCTGTGTAGAAAGTACTTTTCTTCCAAAAATATCTGGAAAATGATATGATAACTTTTATAGACACTGCACTGACTCAAACAAGTTGATAACGATGAAACATATGTAACTTGAGGTATGTGCAGTTCTTTTTATAGTAGCTTAAACTTGCGAGATGCTAATTTGCCCACTGATATCCCCCTGAGGTTACCACAGAATGATGATTTATTTTGATACTCCTTTGTTCTTTTTAACTGGACACCTATTTAGTAGCTCTCCCAACAGAGCTGTTTTTCTTAGATTTTAAAGATATACAATTTGGTATTATTTGTTGGTGAGGTGGATCTTGAGAAATGTGACAATTCGTATTAACTGTACCAGTCAACAAAACAAAAAGACAACCTACTGAACAGGCAAAGATATCTGCAAATGGTATATCTGATAAGGGGTTACTATCCAAAATACATAAAGAATTTATAAAACACAACCCCAGAACAACAAATAATCCTATTGAAAAATGGGCAGAAGACCTGAACAGGCATTCTTCTTTTTTTTTTAATTTTTTTTAATTTAATTTCTTTTCAGTGTAACAGTATTCATTGTTTATGCACCACACCCAGTGCTCCATGCAATACATGCCCTCCATACCCACCCCCTGGCTACCCCTACCTCCCACCCCCTGCCCCTTCAAAACCATCAGATAGTTTTTCAGAGTCCATAGTCTCTCATGGTTCATCTCCCCTTCCAGTTTCCCTCAATTCCCTTCTCCTCTCCATCTCCCTATGTCCTCCATGTTATTTGTTATGCTCCACAAATAAGTGAAACCATATGACAATTGACTGTCTCTGCTTGACTTATTTCACTCAGCATAATCTCTTCCAGTCCCGTCCATGTTGATGCAAAAGTTGGGTATTCATCCTTTCTGATGGAGGCATAATACTCCATAGTGTATATGGACCACATCTTCCTTATCCATTCTTCCACTGAAGGGCATCTTGGTTCTTTCCACAGTTTGGCGACCGTGGCCATTGCTGCTATAAACATTGGGGTACAGATGGCCCTTCTTTTCACTACATCTGTATCTTTGGGGCAGATACCCAGTAGTGCAATTGCAGGGTCATAGGGAAGCTCTATTTTTAATTTCTTGAGGAATCTCCACACTGTTCTCCAAAGTGGCTGCACCAACTTGCATTCCCACCAAAAGTGTAAGAGGGTTCCCCTTTCTCCAAAACCTCTCCAACACACGTTGTTTCCTGTCTTGCTAATTTTGGCCATTCTAACTGGTGTAAGGTGGTATCTCAATGTGGTTTTAATTTGAATCTCCCTGAACAGACATTCTTCTGAAGAAGACCTACTGATAGCCAAAAGACTCATGAAAAGATGCTCTACATCACTAACCCTCAGGGGAATGCAAATCAGAACCACAAGGAGGTATCACCTTACACCTGTCCAAATGGCTTGAATGAAAAAGACATGAAATAACAAGCATTGGTGGGGGTGTAGAGAAAAAGAAACATTTGTACACTATTGGTTAGAATGCAAATTGATGCAGTCATTGTGGAAAACAGTATGGAGGTTCCTCAAAAAATTAAAAATAGAAAGACCATGTGATACAGTAATTCCACTACTGGGTATTTACCCAAAGAAACTAAAAACATTAATTTGAAAACATATATGCACCCCTCTGTTTATTGCTGCATTATTTATAATAGCAAAGATTTAGAAACAACCCATGTCCACCTGTAGATGAATGAATAAAGAAGATGTGGTATATACACAATGAAATAATACTTAACCATAAAAAAAGAATAAGATCATGCCATTTGCCACAATATGGGTGGACCTAAAGGATATAATGCTAAGTGAATTAAGTCAGACAGAGAAAGACAAATACCATATGATTTCACTCATTGGTGGAATTTAAGAAGCAAAACAAATGAAAACCAAAGTGGGGAGGGGGAATACACATACACACACACACACCCCAGACTCTAAAATACAGAGAACAAATAGGTGGTTGCCCCAGGGGATGTGGGAGTGGGTGGAAATGGATGAAATAAATAAAGGGGATTGACAGGTACAAAGTTTCAATTACAAAATAAACAGGTCAGAGAGATGAAAAGAATAGCACAGGGAGAAGTGTCACTAAGATTGTAATAATATTGCTTGGTGACAATGGTGACTATACTTATCCCAGGGAATACTTAGGAATGTAAAGAATTGTTGAATCATTATATTGTACACCTGAAACTAATATAATGCTGTATGTTAATTATACTTTAATAAAAAGAACAATATCTCTTATTAGAGTATCGTAGCACCACAGGAGAAAGCAGAGGGAGTAGTGAAGATATTAGGGGTTCTAGAAGCCTTTATTAAGGGGCATTTATTTTACAAATAATAAAAATAAATAAAGCTTTACAACTGTGGTACTCCTTTATCAGTGAGGTGAATCCTGGTAATAAGTGTTAATAGTACTAATGTTGGAAGATTATTTCTTTTCATAATAAATCAATACAAAAGCAAGTAAGACCTCCAAGGTCACTCTAATATACACTGCTGTAATACTTCCTCAACTAGAAGAGAGAAACGATGGAGCTATAGCTAACATGCATGTTAGCGGACACAGGAACAGAATTTATTTTTCACAGACGTCAAAATCAGCCATCATGTGTCTTGCATGAGAAAAGGGTTACAATAGTGGTTCTACCTAAATATCAAAATCTATGTGACCGCTTCTGCAGTCTTATAATGTTGAACCTATCCACCCAATAGTCATCGCCACGTGAGTTTTCCTTAAGGTGTGATCATGGGCTCTCATACTCACACTTCCCCTGGCTCCTCCCAATCCAAACTGACATTATTAGAGTAACTGAGATTCACCTCTGCACTCCACTGCCACCCCCACAGTCACAGCCTCGGCCGGTCCTGGAGTTGTACTTGTATTCTGGGTCTCCCTCGCCCAGCACAGTGCATTTTGCCACCTGACCCCCCAGTGCTGGCTTGTATATCACTTTTCCTATCCTAATTACTTTGCCCTTTAGAATGATTTTTTTTTCTTTTAAAAATAATTATTTCAGCATTTGGAAAGAAGAGCATGGAGTACATTTGACGGTTTAAAGGATTTATAAGCAATAAAAGTTTACTTTTGAAACAGTGCAAGAACTGTGTGAGCATTTAGTAGCCTTATTTCCTCAGCTGTAGAGGGAAAGCCCAAGGCAAATGCTGCTTTTATCATTTCATATGAATGCACACATATATTCTAAATAAATACCTGAAGCCAGATATTGTTGTATTTAAGGGATATCTGGTACTTACTTTCAGGACATAAGTACTAATATGTAACTGTTACAAAAATGACTTAATTGTTTATGTTAACGTGTCTAAATCCATTAATTGTCAAGTTCTAGGATATCAGTTCTTCTTCCACACTCAAGTCAAGGAAAGAGGATTTCTATCCATCTGTGAAGAAACTAAACTTATCAAGAGAGGCTATTTACAGTCCCAGGAGTGTTTTACATCAGTCAGAAAAATATCAGGACACTGGGTATAACAGACACCATTCTCAAAGCCAGCAAATTGGATAACCTAGAAGAAATGGATACATTCTTAGAAACATACAACCTACCAAGACCAAATCATGAACAGAAAATCTGAACAGATCAATAACAAGTAAGGAGATTTAATCAGTAATCAGTAATCCCAAGAAAGAAAAGCCCAGGACCAGATGGTTTCACTGGTGAATTCTACGAAACATTAAAAGAAGAATTAATGCCAATCCTTCTCAAGTATCATTGCTAATCAACAGGGAAATCCAGTCAAAACCACAATGAGGCATCCCTTCACACCTGTTAGAATGGCTATCATAAAAAAAAAAAAAAAAAACAAGACAAGAGATAACAAGTGATGGCAAGGATGTGGACAAAAGAGGACAATTTGCACAAGGTTGGGGACAATATAAATTGATGTAGCCACTATGGGAATGATGGTTCCTCAAAAAAATTAAAAATGGAATTACTAAATGATCCAGTGTAAGTACTAATAGTTCCTCATGGTACTTAAAAAAATTAAAAGTAGAATTACTCTATGATCCAGCAATTTCATTTCTGGGTTTATAGCTAAAGAAAATGAAAACAGGATCTTGAAGCGATATCTGCACTCTCCTGTTGTAGCATTATCTTAGAATTATTCACAATCACCAAGATAGGGAAAATAATTTAAGTGTCTTGTCAATGGATGAGTAGATAAATAAGATATATGGTGTGTGTGTGTGTGTGTGTGTGTGTGTGTGTGTGTGTGTGTGTGTTATTTAGACATGAGAAAGGATATCCTGCCATTTGCAACACACAGGTAGATCTTGAGAGTATTATGCTAAGTCACAGAGAAAAGCAAATACTGTATGATCTTACTTATACGTGAACCTTAAAAAAGTCAACATTATAGAAACAGAGAGTAGAATGGTGGTTACCAGGGCCTGTGGGCCAGGGAAATGGAAAGATGTCAAAGAATACAAGCTTCCACTTATAAGACGAACAACTTGTTGAGATCTCATGTAGAGAATGATGATTACAATTAATGTTACAGTATGATGCACTTAAAAACTGTTCATCTCTCTGACCCTTTCAGTATATACTTAACCTTTCTCAAGGCCCTCCATGCTCTAAAGTATAATCCTACTTCAACATCCACTCAAATTCAAGAATCTTATCTTATGCAGCAGGTCCAGGTATGGAAGAAATTTCTCAGGTATATTCCTTCAATACAGCCATGCAAGTGCAGTTTTTCTCAACCTATAGAAATAAAGAAACAAGGTATTGGCACCCCTATACACAGTAATAGATTTGATAGAGGATCACTGCTATAGAGATCAAAATGTTGGATTTTCCTTGATTAGGTCTCAAGGACTAGAGCTAATTCCTCCTGTGCCTTCATTCAACCCTCCAAGACTTGGTTCTGATCTCTCAGTCACCCTTCCCATTTCATGAAAGTTACTATGTGTTTGCAGCCGAGTAGTAGTTCTCTCCACCTATTTCTTGTCAGTATAATTGGAGATGTTGAAAGGTGTCCTTTTGTTCTGTACTCTTAATTCATTCAGTCAAAACACTGGACTTTGAAAAACTTGGCGGGCCCTCTGTGAATCTTTCTAGGATCTACTCCTTTAGAAAAAAACAAACAAAAACAAACAAACAAACACATAAATGTGAGGTAATTCTTTGCCTTTTCCTTCAGTTGGGATTGCTGAGGACAATGTCCTTAAGCTTCCTGGAAGTCCTTTTGTTTCATTCAGAAGATACACACCTTCCATTCCTTTAGGGGGTATTTTTCCTACTAGTACTCTGAGATACCGCCTTCCATCTTTGTGATGGAGGTCTTAAAGGAAAGATGTTACAATCATACCCTCAGCTTTGGCTTCGGATCATGTTTTTTGCCTGTAGAGATTGGGGAGTTTCAGAATCATCAATTTCTGCCTCCTTTTTATTTAACTGTTCCCTTTTGATTTTATTGGTCTTCTCTCACTTTTCATGTAGAGCATCAGGAAGAAACCATATGGCACGCTCACTGTGTTGGGAAATCTCCTCAGATTGCCTGCTTCATTAGGTATATTTTCCACATTCCACAAAACTGCAGGCAGAGGTGTTACTAAATATTCTGCACCTGTACCGTTTCCAGTAATATTTACCTCACTCTCCAAAGCCCTCGCTGGAAGTGTCCAGAAACTCCTTCCAGACACAAAGCTTTCTCTAAAGCTCTTCTCAAATTCCAACCCCCAAGTTCTAAAGCCACACCTACATTTTAGAATTTTGCAACAGCCAAGCTCCAATTTCTAGGTACGAGAATCTGGATTAGTTAGCTCTTACGGCATAACAAATTATCCCGGAATGTAGCAGCTTAAAAAAAATTATTTACAGTTTCTGTCAATCTGGAATCTGTTTGCAGCTTAGTAGCTAACTCAGGGTCTCCCATAAGTTTGCAGTTAAGCTGTTGGCTCTCTTGGGGGTGGGAAATCAATTTCCAAACTCACTCAAATGGTTGTTGGTATGGGTTCTTCCACAGAACTGCACAACATTGCATGTTAACCAAGGAGATAGAGTGTGAAGGAGAGAGTGCTCATGACACAAGACATGGTCTTGGAAGTGATAGAGCTCACTTCTACCTTATGATGTTGAGCACACAGACCAATCCTGCCGCAGTGTGGGAGACAGCACGAGCATGCCAGTGCTGAGAGGCAGTGATCACTGGGGACAACCTTGGGGGCTGGCTTCCACAAGTAGGTCTCAGTCATAGGCAGAGCTTGGGTCATGAGAGAGATGATATGGAGAGATGAGTAGAATTAGGAGATTGAAAGTTTACCAAAATTAAATGGATGCTTGTCTGATGCCAGGTGCAGCCTTCACTGCCTTAAGGCTGGGAGGCTGAACAGATTCCAAAGGTTCAAGAAGGGGGCATATACATATCAAGTGAATCTAAGTTTTTGTGTAATAAATAGCTAATATGAACACTAAGAACAATCAAATAGAAGACTACACAGAATATTTAATATTCAATATACTGAATATTTTTATGTAGAATACCCTATTGTCTAGTGAGGTGATCACTAGACTTCAGCTGATAATCCTGATAATCCTGATAACCCCACTTACCTTTTTACTTAGTTCCACTTATTTCACCATTATGAATCTAGTAACCAAGATACTAGAATGTATCTGAGAAAACATCTAATTGTCTTCTTACAGATGAGGATACTGATGGATTTAATTTGTCTAAAATGTCCCTGTTAGTAGAGATTTCCTCATGTTTTGTCCTATATACCCAGAATTAGGAAAGGACGAGACGTAGTCAAGTCAATCTACATTTTTCTTTTAAAAAAATAAAAAGGTAGATTGGGAAAGGGTGGGCAATGGATTTCAAGCTTTCCTTAAGTACGCTAATTCAAAATATTCTTTCTCTTCTGTGATTACCCAGAACAATCTGGTATATACTATTTTTTCCCCTTCATGTGCTATATCCTACATCTCTCTATTCATGGATATACCCTTTTCCAGGACATAAAACTGAAATCTACACTTAAAAGGAATTAAAATATATTAATAACATAGACCCAAAAAAATTTATTGAGGTATACTTGTTACAAAGGGTCCTAAACAACTACTTTGATGGCTGAGTCATCCAAATTTCTGTATTTGTGAACACATAGGATATTGACTCTCCTATTGGTGTATGTGATATGGGATTGCAAAGAAGATGGAAGTGAGTATTTAAGAATTTGCATATTATGTTCTAAAGTAATTCCCTCACCAACTCTCTTTTTTGGGGTTCTCAAGTTATAGAAGTCCAGTTTTCTGGTTCACACAAATGCTAAACATTTCTCATGATACTTTATTACTAAATAAATCTAAGAACTTTTCAGAATCCCACCTTCATTTAGCTATTTGAAGAAGTTAAGAAAAAGGAATTACTAAATGAAGGGAGGCAGCATAAGCAAGCTCTATATTTTCCTTCAAGAGAGAAAACACTCTCGGCAAGGGGCTGAAGAATGATTTATTATCCAACTTGGTGTGATGTCACAGAGTGAGTAGTATGGTGAAATCTACAAATAAATACTTGTTTCAAAATTATTGAGAATCGTTCATACTTTGAAAGTTGTTTTTCTGAGATCATTAATTTCTTCTTTAATATATGTCTCTTTTATCATTTCTTAAAGTAAGGGCTCTTTTCAAAATACTTCTGATGTCTTGACACCAGAACACATATTGAATAGGGCTCATAGTATCTTATTCTTGGGGTATTATAATTATCTGGCATACAAGCGTGTACATTTTTCTGTCACTGAGAAAGTCTCAATGGGAATAATTAATAGAAAAATTATTCCACTTTAGTAAGAACGTTTTTTTCTTTCTTTCAGTGGAGGACATTTTTTTCTGATTAATAATTCTCTCTGTACAAAAATATTTCCTAATATAATCACAGTTTTTTTTCCTTATTTTTCTTAACCTCAGACAACTAAGAGAAAGTGATTATGTTGACTGGATTTCAGGGTCTATTATAATTATATGCTTAACTGCTGTGAATGACAATATAAACCCTTTCTATTGTAGTGTTGAGGAATTATTTTCAGTTCTGATAAAATATTACTCACTTTAACACACACGGTGCTTTACATTTGTTAACTGTCACGGTCCCCATTTTTTCTGCAGGTGTTACTATTGTTGCTGCACAATAAGTATGGAGAGTATCTTTGTCACTTGCTTGATTAAAATAATGGAAAACATACAGTGCAAAGAATATTCCACTGCAATTCACTCATTAGCAAAGCTTCCTTTTATGACCATCCCTCTTCCAGTAGCTTCACAAAGAATATTAGTCTGTGTGCTCAGAGGTGATTTACAAAACTCATTAAAGATATGGAAATTATTTTAGCAACCATCTAAATTGAATTTAGGAGTGGTAATAAATCCGAGGTATGATTTCAAACAATACATGTATCTTGTAAAGTAAAGCTTTTCAATAAATATGGAAAAATAAGACAGGGTTTTCTAAGACAGACAAAATTTTAAATGTTTTTCATGATGTATTTTAAGTTGAGACCAAAAAAAATAGTGATCCTCTCACTGAGGAAAGAGAATGTGGAAAGTATCTGAGGTTTTATTTTTTTATATTTTTATATATTTTTTAAGATTTTATTTATTTATTTGACAGACAGAGATCACAAGTAGGCAGAGAGGCAGGCAGAGAGAGGAGGAGGCAGGCTCCCCACTGAGCAGAGAGCCGGACGTGGGGCTCGATCCCAGGACCCTAGGATCATGACCTGAGCCAAAGGCAGAGGCTTTAACCCACTGAGCCACCCAGGAACCCCAAAATCTGAGGTTTTTAGTCAGTGGACCAGTTCTGCCCTTCTTTGGCTCCTGAATACTCTGTACTTCAGGGGAAAATGAATCTAGTCATACTTCTGTTTGTACCATTCAATGACTAGCTGTTACTCCGACTAACAAAATAAAACAAAACCCAGTTATCTAAGTGGCTCACTAAATCCTATTTACATCTCCACCTTCTCTGTTGCTGTGTATGTTGTTAAATCCCATAACAACAGTCATACTGTACTTTTAGTCGCACAAAAGACATGATCCCTGTGATCCTGCGTTGTTCTGTGATCTATCCTGGTGCTCCAATATTCTTTTGCGTTTCTTGATCTCACTTTGGCAAACTCCTAATCATGTTCCCTCTTCCTTTTTTTTTTTTTTAAGATTTTATTTATTTATTTGACAGAGAGAGATCACAAGCAGGCAGAGAGGCAGGCAGAGTGAGAAGGGGGAAGCAGGCTCGCCACTGAGCAGAGAGCCCGATGTGGGGATCGATCCCAGGACCCTGGGATCATGACCTGAGCTGAAGCCAGAGGCTTTAATCCACTGAGCCACCCAGGCGCCCCAATGTTCCCTCTTCCTTATTCAGAGTTTTCCCAGTATAAGTAGAATCTAAACTGAATGGGTCTTGTCTACTTGCTATCGTAGTCTCTTGTCCTTCCATAGATCATGTCACATTTTACTGCCTTTTCCTATTCCCTGATCAAACCCCTTGACTGCACTGAAAGCATTGTGAAAGCAAGCACTGTGTCTAATTGTTAGACATTGCATTCCTTACACAAGGATGGTGTATAACATACAGAAAAAGAAAAAAAAAATCAATATTATCGGTTGCCTGGAAGAGTGAAGAAAAGAGCCAGTGAATTAGAGTTTAACCTCAGTTTTCTGTTTTTAAATACTTGGATAAGATTTGTTGGGAAAGTCAGCCAGTTGCCTATTTCTAACGTCTCAGGCTCTCTCTTACTCTCTTCCTGTTCTCCACTTCCGTCTCAGGAACTCAATCTTGAAATTATTCAGGGGTGAAATGTGACAGTTTTCTCAGTGTGGTCAAGACATTATGTTTTGGCCAATGTGGTACAAGAAGAAACGCTGCATGAGATTTCTGTGAAGGTTCAAGATTCAAGGTGGAGGAGGTGGGAGGAACTTTGTTTGCCTCTCTACTTTTCTCCTCCTCTATTCTATGTAAGAATGATTGGAATTCATGATTGGAATTCCAGGATCCATCTTCAACTGTGGTGACCTTAACAACAGAAATGATTGTCAGATGACCAAGCAGAAAGGTAGCATACCTTGAGTCCTTGGTATCACCAGGAAGCCAGCAAAGCAGCCCTGGACTGGCTCTGTTCAGACTCATTTTACCTGAGAGAAAAGTAGACTCTTAATTTCCTTCAGTTCATGTGATTTTGCAATGTTCAATTTTATGCTACTGAAATTTCATCCTAACTTAGCATTATTAGTGAAAAATCTCTTGAAGTAACCCATGCGAAGTTATTAATATGATCCTATTAAACATCATTAAATATAGTGAAACAAAAGTGGGAAAGACGTTGGTCTTTGTCTTTCTCAAGAATAAACTATCAGTCAACTTCAAGAGGGAGGAAAGTAAATCTTTATAGCAAAGCGTATAGCACATGGTCCATGGAACTCATCTTTGAGAAATTACTTTGTACCCCCAACCTTACCAAGATGTGGCTAAAATAAATTTTTAAAAATTTTCTAAGAAGGTAACAGATGAGTGTGATTTTCCGGAATTATGTCCCGCATATATACCTTAGCATCAACATATACATAAAGACAGACCAGGCTACTTTGGGTGTGGTAGTCATTGGGCACATGAGGGAGACATTGCAAAAACACGAAACCCCAGTGTTCCAACTTTTGAAGTCCCATTTGTATTAGTTAATAAATTATTGTATTGAATATGCAAGATGCATATTTTTCTTAGTTCCTTCAAGTGCTTATTGATGAATACTTGGTTATTTGTATTAACACATCTGTCCTTGATTCCAAAGATAACTCTTTTCATCATAAGTTGAAAAAAATGTTTTACTTCTACAAGATTATTAAGTTCTAGAGATCTACTGTGCAACATTGTGCTTGGAGTTAATGTTATTATAATTATATACTTAAAAATTTGCTGAGTGTAGAACTCATGTTAAGTATTCTTAATGCAATTTTTTAAATGTTAAAAAATATATATTTTCAGGTGCCTGGGTGGCTCAGTCAGTTAAGTATCTGCCTTCGGCTCAGGTTATGATCTCAGGCTCCTGGGATTGAGCCCCATATCAGGGGGCTCTCTGCTCAGCAGGGAGTCTGCTTCTCCCTGTTACTTTCCTTCTCTGCTCTCACTCTCTCTCAAATAAATAAAATCTTAAATCTATATATATTTTTCTAATGGCTTCATGCATTTTTATGTCAGATGAGTAGATCATAAGTAATTACCTCGATCTGATTTACATGCAGGTTGGGCTTAAGTTTATATTCATATATTTAAGCTTAAATCACTTCCTCTTTTTCTTCTTAAATAGCAAATATGAGCATCCCATAAAGTACCACCACAGACTGTTCCCTGTCTTCCAGAGCAGAATGAGTGTTTTAATGACATTTATATTTCAACTAACCCAGTGCCCAGCTTGTTGTGGTACTGAAAAATACAGAAACAGGAGAGTGGAGTACTTTAAAAATTTATTTTCTTATAAATTTGTTACAACAGATTAAGCTCTAAATTGATATCTTGTTTCTGATCATTCAGGCTTTTCCAAAGAAATCTTAATAGATTTTCCTTCACCTCTCAAATTATCATCCTTAGTCAGTATTGATTAAGTATCTTTTTTAGCCCTGTTTCCTTGTACATACTGTGCAAAACAAGTTCAGTCAGCACTGTTTCTTCTCTTAAGGAGCCTTACATATGAGAGAACACCAATGGTCAACTCCTTTTCTTTCTTTTAAGGTGCTTTTATTAAGGAACAGGAATAGGACCCATGGGCAGAAAGAGCTTCCTCCCGGTCAACACTAAAAGGACCTAGAGCAGCATATGGTATCCCATTTTTTATCCCAGAGAAAGGATATTTGTGAAGCTGAAGGGAGAGGCCAAAGACTGAATAGGGGAATTCATGACTTCCTTGGCTTTGGGTCTTTGTGTGACCCTGACTGCTAAAGTAAATGCCTCTGTGAAGAACCATAGAGTATAATATTGTTGTTTGATTTGAAGAAAACTTAAACTCCAGGTCAAACTCTGAAATTTGTGATACTGCTTTGGAAATAACTGAGTACATAGAGGGCGTTAGCTGAAGATGTGATCTCATTTTGTCTCTACGGGGACTCGGTTATGATTGTAATGATAATTGCTTAAGGTCCTGTACTCAGAAAACTCTTTTTTCTAGGTCAGCTTTAATTAAACATTTGTGCGGATAGGAGTAAAATGCAGCAGTGAATGGGAGCCAGGAGTTAAAAATGCTTTTCATACTACTTTTTTAAGAAATTGAACATCCTAAAGGTCTTAACAATGCAAAATATTTTCAAGATAATAATAGTGATAAAGATGTTCTCTACAGTTGATACTATTACCACCAGTTTTTTTAAAACACATACTGGGCAGGTACTATCTGAAACACTTTGTAACTATCATGTAATTTTAACAGTAACTCTTCAACATAAATGTCTTCATGCCAGCTTAGCTACAAAAATTCCTCTAGCAAATTCTCCCTAGATATGTTTTTTCTTCACTATAAACCTCAATTAGGCAAGGAAGGTTTGTGATCGTGATAGATATGGTGATGCCCTGAATTTTTCTTTCCTGTCAGCGAGAATTTTTATCCCCTGCCAGAAGTTTATTTTGTTGTTTGCTGACAATTTGATCTCAAAGGGGAGAATGAAATAACAAACAATATGTATCATATATTTTATAGAATTACTCCTCATGGTAGTAAACCCTGAAAATTCAATATCAATTCTTGAAGTTTTTACAAGCCCACTTAAAGTAAAAAATAACAAATACAAAAAGCTGTAATTAAGTTTTTAAGTATTCATTTATATTATTATTCTATCCTTTTCTTCATAATAAATTGGTTTCTTATCCATTTCTTCATAATAAATTGGTTTCTTATATCTCTATTGCAGATTATTGGAAACGGGGTTAGTATCATTTTTCAGTTTTACTTAAGTTTATTGAATTCAATAAACACTTGAAATAATAGTGCTCATTCTTTTTCATTCATTAATATAATAATATAGTTTATATTTGAAACAAGCTCCCTCTAAAGGACAAATTGATGGAAAACAATGCTGCCTATATAAATAAGAATCAAAGCTGCTAAGTTACAAAACATCAGGCTATTATAGCCTGAGTATTTACTCAGAGTAGGAGAGTATTTACTGGTTAAAAAAATATATATATCAGATGGGCACCTGGGTGGCTCAGTGGGTTAAAGCCTCTGACTTCAGCTCAGGTCATGATCCCCGTGTTCTGGGGTCTCTCCTCAGCAGGGAGCCTGCTTCCTTTCCTCTCTCTCTCTCTCTCTCTGCCTGCCTCTCTGCCTACTTGTGATCTCTGTCTGTCAAATAAATAAATAAAATCTTAAAATAAATAAATAAATATCAGAAATTGCCACAGTGATACATAGGTGTTGTTCACAGAATGCACTGAAACATATATGCTAGCCTCCAAAAACTATTATTACGCTAAAGTCTAGAGTAAAAATACTACCATATATTTAGTGCAGAATAGCTGATACTCATACAGTTCTTTATATATATTAATTTATTTAATCCTTTTATAAATCAAATAATTTAAAGCATATTTTCTGCTTACATTAATTTTTCTAAATTCCTTGGTATTAACTGTGTTCTTTTAAACTGTTCCTTTATGAAGTTGCTATAAAGATTTAAGTATAACATGTTCCTTTGGCCTTACTAAAAACAAACTAAAAGCATCTGGATGGTGACCAAATTAAACAGATAGGATATTCATTTTGCTTTATGATATATGAACACTTTGCACTCTACACCAAGAAGGATGTTACTTAAAATGGAGTGTATATTGTTGTCATTGTTATTCTCAGATACAGCTAACTTAAGATCCTAAACTTCTAATGCTAATGAAAGTGCAATTAAAATTATTTTATATGATTTTGAAATGGTGCCATCAAAACAGAAATTTATGTGGAAAGTTTCAAATCCATGCGTATTGCTTTCCACCTAGCATATCCAATGATTAAAACAAACCAATCAGTGGCATTTAAAACATGTTTGTATAAATGACATAATTTTATTGAGCTGGCATCTCAGTAATGTAGTTGAAATTTTAAAGAGGATGATAATTTTTAAAAATTCATGAAAATATATTTGACTGTTTGGAAGCTCTCAAGTTTGCCATAGACGGATTACACAATCGGCCATAATTTCTTCTCCTTTCTCTGTACCCATGGTCCCCAGAATGTGATTTTGAGTCTCCTCCTGTGAAGGATAGGTTTGCATGGATTTGCTGTCCCTTGGATCTGCGCTAGCTTTGTGATTTGTTCTGGCCAACAGCATGTGTCCGAGGCAGTGTTTTGGTATGTGCTTTCCCTGGGAACCCAACCGTTGCTGTATAAATGAGCTGAAGCTAGTCTGTGGAATGATGAGAGAGAAGTAACCCATCCACCCCATTGGCCTAGCTGACTGCATCCAGTCAACAGGCATGTGAGTGAAGCTCTTCTAGACAGCTGACCTACCGCTGAGTGCTGACTCAGGAGCCTGGCCCAAATCAACCCTGAGGGCCGGTGAACTCATGAGCAAGAATAACTACTTTTTCTTTAAAGTCACAGATTTCGAAAAAAAAAAAAAATCTTCTTTTAACAAGAGCTGACTTATATAAAATTTATGTAAGAAAAGACTAATTTACTTACCGGATAACAAAAGCTTACAAAGAAGTAGTACAGTAGCCATGGGGT
This sequence comes from Meles meles, assembly GCF_922984935.1. Lineage (NCBI taxonomy): Eukaryota > Metazoa > Chordata > Mammalia > Carnivora > Mustelidae > Meles > Meles meles. The sequence goes on along the minus strand of NC_060084.1, from coordinate 24,611,598 downwards.
GCCTGGGTGGCTCATGGGTTAAAGCCTCTGCTTTCAGCTCAGGTCATGATCTCAGGGTCCTGGGAAGGAGCCCCCATCGGGGTCTCTGCTCAGCGGGGAGCCTGCTTCCTCCTCTTTCTTTCTGCCTGCCTCTCTGCCTACTTGTGATCTCTGTCTGTCAAATAAATAAATAAAATCTTAAAAAAAAAACAACACACAAATAAAGAAGAAGTAGTTCAGCAGCTGAAAACTTACAAGCCTCCCGTATGGAGCCTGTGCCATTTCCAACAGTTGCGTTGGATTGTCCTGCTGAAAGTACTCAAGAGAAAAACACCACTGTTCTCATTCCACTAAGGGGAGAAACCACCAAAGATGGAAGCTTAGACTAAGTTCACATTCACTGGAGCCCTGTCAACTGGCTAAGAAAGGCAAGGATCCTGATGTTAAGCCAGGGTTTTGCTCATGGCTATAAAATTGACAAAGAACAAGGAACAGCTGTCTTGTTACCCAGTTCCACCAGATAAGGGCAAGCATCTGCCCTTCTAAACTTTGGGCTTTTAATGTGTATTGATTTAACTGGCAATCTACTGAGACAGAGAAGACTTTGTTTGAAAACTGCCTTAAACACCTAGGTAACGTACTGAACTCCATAGGAGCTGTCATAGGACAATGGACCTCCCGCTCAGAGAAAAAAAGAGCATCAAAGGGAAAGAACATCATTTATCAATAAACAAGTATAGAGACAAAGATGGGAAGTTTCAAGGGAAGGTATTTATCATGAGATATTGTTCTATTAAGCTGGCTTTATTTTGGTTATGTCAAGTGATTGATGTGCAATAGATGTAATCATTTTGTCGAAAAGATGTTAGCCCCGCAAAGTGTCAACTGTTCACTGTACCATTATTAAACAACTGCATTCTGATTGACTTCTGAACAAGAGACTTTCAAGCTTCTGTTAATCAGAAATAGGCAATCCAAAAGCAAAGTCAAAAAGAGTGACAAAAGTACTTGATAGACTTTTAAAGTGTTAAGAGAAAGAACCACATTACATTAAATACAAATTATTGTTAAAGAAAAGGCAAAAAAAAATCACATAAGGCAATAAGCAGAAAATCATACACGCTAACTTTTTTTGATTATTGACTTGTTATCATTATCTCTCTTGGGGAAGATAATTAATCTCGGGGAAATTGTTGATAGCTTTAAAATTAAATGTCTTTGAAAAAACTGAGTGGTAAATTTCATATTTAAAAACAACAAAAAAAGCTATTCTGACTTTGGACCTAATTCAAACTGAATATTCTTGGGTTGCTGACGTATAAAATACAAAACCAAACCAAAAAACTTTGACATTTGGGTGAGTCTGCCATGACAGAGACCAGATTTTGAAAAACGTATCTCTGATTTAGAAAATGTAATTAACACTTATTTTATGAGCATACACTGAGTACCACACACTATTTTAGGCAGGATGTAACGGTGAATAAAATTGTGACATTGTAGGATTTAATTTCCTTTCTTCCTAAATTTAACCAAATTGACTTTGGAAACAGTTGATAAGTCCCACTTTTTAAGACCCTACTAAATGTACTCCTGGGTGTCAAACCCTAGGTGTGGCTGTGTACTCCAGGGGTGTAAGCCAAGGAATTTGTGAAACACATGCTATAAAGTTAGATATATACACAGTGTTGGTGTATGGCCTCATCATTTCCTAGCTTGTGATTTTTCAGCAAGACATAAAATCTTTTGCTCTGCCTTCTTCACTACTAAAGTGAGGATTATCATCCTTCCCTTATAAGACCATTAAGAGAATCAGGGTTACTTGCTTTAAGCCTTAAAGAAAATCTCTATTAGGTGTCTAGGTAACTAGCATGTAATAATTGCTCAACAAATTAAAGTTAATATAAAGTGTTGAGGAAGAAGGTGTTCAGATTTTGGGGTGTTTATTTGGGATTCTTTTTTTTTTTTCCCATTTTATTTATTTTTTCAGCGTAACAGTATTCATTCTTTTTGCACAACACCCAGTGCTCCATGCAAAACGTGCCCTCTCCATTACCCACCACCTGTTCCCCCAACCTCCCACCCCTGACCCTTCAAAACCCTCAGGTTGCCCCAACCTCCCACCCCTGACCCTTCAAAACCCTCAGGTTGTTTTTCAGAGTCCATAGTCTCTTATGGTTCGCTTCCCCTCCCCAATGTCCATAGCCCGCTCCCCCTCCCCCAATCCCACCTCCCCGCAGCAACCCCCAGTTTGTTTTGTGAGATTAAGAGTCATTTATGGTTTGTCTCCCTCCCAATCCCATCTTGTTTCATTTATTCTTCTCCTATCTCCTACCCCCCCATGTTGCTTCTCCATGTCCTCATATCAGGGAGATCATATGATAGTTGTCTTTCTCCGATTGACTTATTTCACTAAGCATGATACGCTCTAGTTCCATCCACGTCGTCGCAAATGGCAAGATTTCATTTCTTTTGATGGCTGCATAGTATTCCATTGTGTATATATACCACATCTTCTTTATCCATTCATCTGTTGATGGACATCTAGGTTCTTTCCATAGTCTGGCTATTGTAGACATTGCTGCTATAAACATTCGGGTACACGTGCCCCTTCGGATCACTATGTTTGTATCTTTAGGGTAAATACCCAGTAGTGCAATTGCTGGGTCATAGGGTAGTTCTATTTTCAACATTTTGAGGAACCTCCATGCTGTTTTCCAGAGTGGTTGCACCAGCTTGCATTCCCACCAACAGTGGAGGAGGGTTCCCCTTTCTCCACATCCTCTCCAGCATCTGTCATTTCCTGACTTGTTCATTTTAGCCATTCTGACTGGTGTGAGGTGATATCTCATTGTGGTTTTGATTTGTATTTCCCTGATGCCGAGTGACGTGGAGCACTTTTTCATGTGTCTGTTGGCCATCTGGATGTCTTCTTTGCAGAAATGTCTGTTCATGTCCTCTGCCCATTTCTTGATTGGATTGTTTGTTCTTTGGGTGTTGAGTTTGCTAAGTTCCTTATAGATTTTGGATACTAGCCCTTTATCTGATATGTCGTTTGCAAATATCTTCTCCCATTCTGTCAGTTGTCTTTTGGTTTTGTTAACTGTTTCCTTTGCTGTGCAAAAGCTTTTGATCTTGATGAAATCCCAACAGTTCATTTTTGCCCTTGCTTCCCTTGCCTTTGCCGTTGTTCCTAGGAAGATGTTGCTACGGCTGAGGTCGAAGAGGTTGCTGCCTGCGTTCTCCTCAAGGATTTTGATGGATTCCTTTCTCACATTGAGGTCCTTCATCCATTTGGAGTCTATTTTCGTGTGTGGTGTAAGGAAGTGGTCCAATTTCATTTTTCTGCATGTGGCTGTCCAATTTTCCCAGCACCATTTATTGAAGAGGCTGTCTTTTTTCCATTGGACATTCTTTCCTGCTTTGTCGAAGATTAGTTGACCATAGAGTTGAGGGTCGATTTCTGGGCTCTCTATTCTGTTCCACTGATCTATGTGTCTGTTTTTGTGCCAGTACCATGCTGTCTTGATGATGACAGCTTTGTAATAGAGCTTGAAGTCCGGAATTGTGATGCCACCAACTTTGGCTTTGTTCTTCAATATTCCTTTGGCTATTCGAGGTCTTTTCTGGTTCCATATAAATTTGAGGATTATTTGTTCCATTGCTTTGAAAAAAATGGATGGTATTTTGATAGGGATTGCATTAAATGTGTAGATTGCTTTAGGTAGCATAGACATTTTCACAATATTTATTCTTCCAATCCAGGAGCATGGAACATTTTTCCATTTTTTTGTGTCTTCCTTAATTTCTTTCATGAGTACTTTATAATTTTCTGTGTATAGATTCTTAGTCTCTTTGGTTAGGTTTATTCCTAGGTATCTTATAGTTTTGGGTACAATTGTAAATGGGATTGACTCCTTAATTTCTCTTTCTTCAGTCTTGTTGTTGGTGTACAGAAATGCAACTGATTTCTGTGCATTGATTTTATATCCTGACACTTTACTGAATTCCTGAACAAGTTCTAGCAGTTTTGGAGTGGATTCTTTTGGGTTTTCCACATATAGTATCATATCATCTGCGAAGAGTGATAGTTTGACTTCTTCTTTACCAATTTGGATGCCTTTAATTTCTTTTTGTTGTCTGATTGCTGAGGCTAGGACTTCTAGTACTATGTTGAATAGCAGTGGTGATAATGGACATCCCTGCCGTGTTCCTGACCTTAACGGAAAAGTTTTCAGTTTTTCTCCATTGAGAATGATATTTGCGGTGGGTTTTTCATAGATGGCTTTGATAATATTGAGGTATGTGCCCTCTATCCCTACACTTTGAAGAGTTTTGATCAGGAAGGGATGCTGTACTTTGTCAAATGCTTTTTCAGCATCTATTGAGAGTATCATATGGTTCTTGTTCTTTCTTTTATTAATGTGTTCTATCACATTGATTGATTTGCGGATGTTGAACCAACCCTGCAGCCCTGGAATAAATCCCACTTGATCGTGGTGAATAATCCTTTTAATGTACTGTTGAATCCTATTGGCTAGTATTTTGGCGAGAATTTTTGCGTCTGTGTTCATCAAGGATATTGGTCTGTAGTTCTCTTTTTTGGTGGGATCCTTGTCTGGTTTTGGGATCAAGGTGATGCTGGCCTCATAAAATGAGTTTGGAAGTTTTCCTTCCATTTCTATTTTTTGGAACAGTTTCAGGAGAATAGGAATGAGTTCTTCTTTAAATGTTTGGTAGAATTCCCCTGGGAAGCCGTCTGGCCCTGGGCTTTTGTTTGTTTGGAGATTTTTGATGACTGTTTCAATCTCCTTACTGGTTATGGGCCTGTTCAGGTTTTCTATTTCTTCCTGGTTCAGTTGTGGTAGTTTATATGTCTCTAGGAATGCATCCATTTCTTCCAGATTGTCCAATTTGTTGGCATAAAGTTGCTCATAGTATGTTCTTATAATTGTCTGTATTTCTTTGGTGTTAGTTGTGATCTCTCCTCTTTCATTCATGATTTTATTGATTTGGGTCCTTTCTCTTTTCTTTTTGATGAGTCTGGCCAGGGGTTTATCAATCTTATTGATTCTTTCAAAGAACCAGCTCCTAGTTTCATTGATTTTTTCTATTGTTTTTTTGGTTTCTATTTCATTGATTTCTGCTCTGATCTTTATGATTTCTCTTCTCCTGCTGGGTTTAGGGTTTCTTTCTTGTTCTTTCTCCAGCTCCTTTACGTGTAGGGTTAGGTTGTGTACTTGAGACCTTTCTTGTTTCTTGAGAAAGGCTTGTACCGCTATATATTTTCCTCTCAGGACTGCCTTTGCTGTGTCCCACAGATTTTGAACTGTTGTGTTTTCATTATCATTTGTTTCCATGAATTTTTTCAATTCTTCTTTAATTTCCTGGTTAACCCATTCATTCTTTAGAAGGATGCTGTTTAGTCTCCATGTATTTGGGTTCTTTCCAGCTTTCCTCTTGTGATTGAGTTCTAGCTTCAGAGCATTGTGGTCTGAAAATATGCAGGGAATGATCCTAATCTTTTGATACCGGTTGAGACCTGATTTGTGACCCAGGATGTGATCTATTCTGGAGAAGGTTCCATGTGCACTAGAGAAGAATGTGTATTCTGTTGCTTTGGGATGAAATGTTCTGAATATATCTGTGATGTCCATCTGGTCTAGTGTGTCATTTAAGGCCTTTATTTCCTTGTTGATCTTTTGCTTGGATGATCTGTCCATTTCAGTGAGGGGAGTGTTCAAGTCCCCTACTATTATTGTATTATTATTGATGTGTTTCTTTGATTTTGTTATTAATTGGTTGATATAGTTGGCTGCTCCCACGTTAGGGGCATAGATATTTAAAATGGTTAGATCTTCTTGTTGGACAGACCCTTTGAGTAGGATATAGTGTCCTTCCTCATCTCTTATTATAGTCTTTGGCTTAAAATCTAATTGATCTGATATAAGGATTGCCACTCCAGCTTTCTTCTGATGCCCATTAGCATGGTAAATTGTTTTCCACCCCCTCACTTTAAATCTGGAGGTGTCTTCGCGTCTAAAATGAGTTTCTTGTAGGCAACATACTGATGGGTTTTGTTTTTTTATCCATTCTGATACCCTGTGTCTTTTGATTGGGGCATTTAGCCCATTAACATTCAGGGTAACTATTGAGAGATATGAATTTAGTGCCATTATTAGCCTGTAAGGTGACTGTTACTGTATATTGTCTCTGTACCTTTCTGATCTACTACTTTTAGGCTCTCTCTTTGCTTAGAGGACCCCTTTCAATATTTCCTGGAGAGCTGGTTTGGTGTTTGCAAATTCTTTCAGTTTTTGTTTGTCCTGGAAGCTTTTGATCTCTCCTTCTATTTTCAATGATAGCCTAGCTGGATAGAGTATTCTTGGCTGCATGTTTTTCTCGTTGAGTGCTCTGAATATATCATGCCAGCTCTTTCTGGCCTGCCAGGTCTCTGTGGATAAGTCTGCCGCCAATCTAATATTTTTACCATTGTATGTTACAGACTTCTTTTCTCGGGCTGCTTTCAGGATTTTCTCTTTGTCACTAAGACTTGTCAATTTTACTATTAGGTGACGGGGTGTGGCCCTATTCTTGTTGACTTTGAGGGGGGTTCTCTGCATCTCCTGGATTTTGATGCTTGTTCCCTTTGCCATATTAGGGAAATTCTCTCCAATGATTCTCTCCAATAGACCTTCTGCTCCCCTCTCTGTTTCTTCTTCTTCTGGAATCCCAATTATTCTAATGTTGTTTCGTCTTATGGTGTCACTTATCTCTCGAATTCTCCCCTCATGGTCCAGTAGCTGTTTGTCCCTCTTTTGCTCGGCTTCCTTATTCTCTGTCATTTGGTCTTCTATATCACTAATTCTTTCTTCTGCCTCATTTATCCTAGCAGTGAGAGCCTCCATTTTTGATTGCACCTCATTAATAGCTTTTTTGATTTCAACTTGGTTAGATTTTAGTTCTTTAATTTCTCCAGAAAGGGCTTTAATATCTCCAGAGAGGGTTTTTCTAATATCTTCCATGCCTTTTTCGAGCCCGGCTAGAATGTTCAGAATCGTCATTCTGAACTCTTGATCTGACATATTACCCATGTCTGTGTTGATTAGGTCCCTAGCCTTCGGTACTGTCTCTTGTTCTTTTGTTTGTGGTGATTTTTTCCGCCTTGTCATTTTGTCCAGATAAGAGGATATGAAGGAGCAAATAAACTACTAAAAGGGTGGCAAAGACCCCGGAAAAATGCGCTGTAACCAAATGAGAAGAGACCCCAAATTGTGGGGGGGAGAAAGGGGATAAAACAGCTTCTGAAAAAAAAAGGAAAAAAAAAAAAAGAAAGAAAAAAATTTAAAAAATAAAACAAATAAAAAAATACAAAAAAGAAAGAAAAAATATATATATTTAGATGAACTAGTCAAAAAATGTTAAAAAAGAAAAGGGTAAAAGTTTTAAAAAATTTAGCAGAAGAAGAAAAAAGAAAAAAGAAAAAAAAATTGAAAAAAGAAAAAAAATTGAAAAAAGAAAAAAAAATTGAAGTAGCCGCAAGACTAAAGAATCATGGGGAGAAAGCCATGAGTTCCGTGCTTTGCTTTCTCCTCCTCTGGAATTGCTCTGCTGTCTTAGGAATTGAATCTGCTTTCTCCTTGATAGATGAAATTTGTCCTGGCTGGATATTTTGTTGATCTTCTGGGGGAGGGGCCTGTTGTAGTGACTCTCAAGTGTCTTTGCCCGAGGCGGGATTGCACCGCCCTTACCGGCGGCCGGACTAAGTAATCGGCTCGGGTTCGCTTTTGGGAGCTTCTGTTCCCTGAACGCTTTCCGTAGAGATCCGGAGGACAGGAATGAAAATGGCGGCCTCCCAGTCTCCGGCCCGGAGGAGCCGAGAGCCTGGGGCCCCACTCCTCAGTGCGCCCCCAGAGGACAGCACCCAATCACTCCCGTATCCCCAGCCTCTAGCCGTTCTCCGAGCTCACCCAGCCCGCGACCAGTTCAAGGTAACCCCGAGCTGAGAGTTCAGTCCTCGGCTCTGTCTTGGCAGCCGGCTTCTCCGTTCTAATAGCTGCGAGCTCTCCGACACTCCGACACCCCCGATCCTTCTGTGACCCTGCGGGGCCTGGGGCCACGCTGGCCCCGCGTGGGCTTCACCCCGGTTTAGCCCCTGGAGCAATGTCCCTCAGTGGAACAGACTTTTAAAAGTCCTGATTTTGTGCTCCGTTCCTCCGCCGCTTGCCGGGAGCCAGCCCCTCCCCCCGCGGTCTATCTTCCCGTCGTTTTAGATTCACTTCTCCGCCAGTCCTACCTTTCAGAAAGTGGTTGATTTTCTGTTTCTAGAGTTGCTGTTCTTCTTCTCTTCGCTCTCCCGTTGGATTTGTAGGTGTTTGCAATGTTTGGATAAGCTATCGAGCTGATCTCCTGCTACCTGATGTAGTCTCAGGCTGCTACTTCTCCGCCATCTTGACCTATTTGGGATTCTTAATTTTGTTTTTCCTTTGGAAATGCAGTAATATGACTTGACCAGTTAATGGAAGGCATGGAGGGTTTTCAGACTCATTCCAGTATGTATAACTATGTAGAAAGGAGAGTTGTAGATGCAGAAAGATCTCTAACTGGTGATGGAAATGCTGTCAAAGGGGAAGAAATAACTTCTTTCACTTTGTTTCAGTCACTTTATGTGCTTTGGTTTTCATTCTCTTTGTTGTGAAGTACAGGGTTTGGTCTACGGTGGGGAAAGTGAGTTACTTGCCTCAGGGACAAAACTCAAGGGAGACTAAACATTTAGATTTCAAGGTAAATCATATTTTAATACAGTATATTATTAAATTAAAATTAATGTTAGAAAATCCACAGTTAACATACTGTGAATTTTTTTAAGAGACAGAGTCAATATTATTTAATTTTCCTTTTGTCTCAGGCAACATACACAGTACATAGTACACATTAAGTTTATAGCCCAGTGGATCTTCACAGACTACACAGTCCTTGAAACTAGTGTTCAGTCCAAAAAATAGAACATGGTCCGTATCTCCAGAGCCTCCTCACATTCTCACCAGGTCACTAATCCCCTTTCCTCAGGGTTACCAAAATCCTCATTTTTAACACCGTCAATCAGCTTCGCTTATTTTTGTAATTTATATAATTGGAATCAAACAGTATGTTCTTTTTTTGTCTGGCTTCTGCCCAGCGTTATGTTGGTGAGATTTGTGTGTATTTTTGTACAGTTACAGGACATGTGTTCTCACTGCTGGACCGTGTTCCACTGTGTGACTAGAACATGCTTTATTCATTTTACTACTGATGGGCATTTGGACAGTTTCCTGTACCAACTTAAAAAACAAAAGGAATGTGGATACAGCAACAATACAAACAAACTAGGCAGATCAAGCAAACAAAACCGAAACAGTGGTTATAGGCATTTGCTTCCTTTGTCCTCTTTTTTTGTTGTTGTTGTTTTTGTTTTTGTTGTTGTTGTTGTTGTTAGTAGTAGCACCTCAGTTTTCCTTTGGGAAGCTTCTCCTATAATCCATATGGCGCTGGGGGAGATCTTCGTAACTGTGCTTTCCCCCACTTCCCAACCTGGGTGAGTTTATGACCCAAATTTAAACAATCCCTGAAGGAGTGCACTTGTCATGATGAGTCCTGGACGATGTATGGCATGGTTGAATCGCTGTAATTGCACACCTGAAACTAAAATCACACTATATGTTAACTAATATTAAAATAAAAACTTAAAAAATAATAAGATGGCAAAAGGCGAAAACAAACCCAATTCCTAGAATTAACTTTTCAGCATAGTGATATTCAGCAAATGTTAGCACAAAAATGAGATTGTGCACAACTACCTGCTACTAATATATCTTTTTAAATTAACATATAATATATTATTTGCTTCAGGGGTACAGGTCTGTGAATCATCAGGCTTACACACTTCACAGCATTCACTGTAACACATACCCTCCGCAATGTCCATAACCCAGCCACCCTATCCCCACCCCCCAACACCCCAGCAACCCTCAGTTTGTTTTGTGAGATTGAGTCTCTTATGGTTTGTCTTCCTCCCAATCCCATCTTGTTTTTTTTTCCTTCCTTACCCCCCAAGCCCCCCACTCTGCCTCTCAAATTCCTCATATCAGAGAGAGCATAGGATACTTGTCTTTCTTTGATTTATTTTGCTCAGGATAATACGCTCCAGTTCCATCCATGTCATTGCAAATGGCAAGATTTTGGATTTTTTATGGCTGTGTAGTATTCCATTGTAGATATAAACCACCTCTTCTTTATCCATTCATCTGTTGATGGACATCTAGGTTCTTTCCATAGTTTGGCTATTGTGGACATTGCTGCTATAAACATTCGGGTGCACATGCCCCTTTGATTCACCACATTTGTATCTTTAGGGTAAATACCCAGTAGTGTGATTGCTGAGTCATAGGGTAGCTCTATTTTCAACTTTTTGAGGAACCTCCATACTGTTTTCCAGAGTAGTTGCACCAACTTGTATTCCCACCAACAGTATAGGAGGGTTCTCTTTTCTCAGCACTCTCTCCAACATCTGTCATTTCCTGACTTGTTAATTTTGCTACTAATATCTTTCAGTATGCCAAGATTCTTCTCCCAGATAGCCAGTCGTTCACACTTGCATTTGATGTGTGAGCTCCCCAGTGCCCTTTCAATCAATTGCTTGAAAAGATTAAGCTACCCAAGTTAGTTTCTGTTGCTTGTGTCCAAAGAATCTCAACAGCGAGAAAGGAATTAGAGCATTTCACATGGGAAGAAAAAGACAGCTAACCTGAATAAATATAAAAGGTAGGAAATGTAAAATTGTGTTACTTGTATGTAGGAAGAGTTTTAAAAATTCCCTTAGTATGAATAACAGTAAAAATTAAAAATATCTGAAAAATCTAATGAGGATTTATGCTTTAAATGGAATTTTAATCATCATGGCTGACATCCTGTCTCTGCAGGCTTTGGAAAGTGTAATGATCCTGACTTTTGGAAATGTCTATGCAGATGTTTTATCACACATTTTTCACTGTATTTCCATAAGTAACAGCAGGGTGAGAGCCTTACATGAGCAATTCATTGAGTAGCATCCTGAAACTGTCCTGTCTGGAAGGACTACAGTATCTTATTACGGAGGCAGACCTTCCTGTGGCTTTCCCAGGTTGGAAGCCTGTCTGAAACATGTTTGGGCATGACTTTAAGGAAACACAAAGCCCAAAAAGTTTATTGCTAGCAGCACAGAATATAATCTGTCACATTTAGTTTCCTGTTCCTGAAGACTTGGAAACATTCCTGGGGCTTTAAGGACACACACAATAGCTCATCATGGATTGTTACAAAAGGACTTGTCAATCCAAGGAAAGTCACAGCTGCTTGTCTCTTTGGGCTACCTGGGAAAGTCACTATGTTATTATTGTGAAAGGTAAATGTTTCTATATTTTTTTTCTGCCTTTATGTTTTTAAGCCTTTAGACAATTCATATATCCATGGTAGCTGAACTTTTCCTATGTTATCATGTCTTTTGAGCAGTTGTCAGCCACGAGGACATGTATGAAAGTCATGAAAATAGTCCCTGTGAATCTTGTCTACTTCATCTCTGTTCTTTTTGTGTAGAAGAAAAGGCTACTTGATATAAACCATATGTGCCAGCATGGCATTTTGGAATAAATAGCTCTACATTCAAGGGTAGATATTTTGTAGTCAAATTTAGGATGAGTTTCACATGTAGAAGTAAAATAAATGGAATGTATTATCTATTTTTTTCTCCTTAAAGCAGGTTGAATAATGTTGAAGCATCTGTCAGCTTTCTTAAATAATTTCAAAGCTAGTCTTTGCTTGCAAGGGAAGTATAGGATGTGGCTGATTTCTAATACCAGTACTTAATTTTAGTTCTACAAATAAATCATGAACAATAGCTCCTTGGAAATTTGGACTTTGTAGATGCAGAATAACTTTATGTTTCTAGATTGCTTACATTTTACCTTTTCATCAAATCTGTGGCCATATGTCCAAGGAAGTTTCCTATGATTGTTGATTAGTAAACTCAATATTTCAATTGAGCTTGAGTCCAATTTCAATCAGAAATAGCAGGTCTGAGTTCAAGTAAGAGTTTAGTAGTTGTGTGACCTTGAACAAGTTACTCTCTTTAATCATCTGCATACTTTCTGACACTGGGGGTAAAAATACCTACCTCGTTCCGTAGATGTGAGAATCAAATGAGTTAATATATGTTAAGTGACTGGAAAATGTATGAGGCTTTACATGCTTTTGTGCTATCTCTCTCCTGCCTAGAACCTTTGCATATACTGTTCTCTCAATATAGAATGCCCTCTATCCCTTTCCACTTTTCACCTACATAACTCCTGTTTATTCCAGTTGCTTCTTAAATGCCCTGAGCCTCCAGATGAAGTCTGGTTTTCATATCATGCACAACCAGGACCTTTTTAATAATATTTCTCATAGACATTGATTACAACATTATATGAATTTACTGCATTAAACCTTTGAAACTATAAACTCTGTAATGATAGATCCCATGTCTATTTTGTTTCCATTAGATCATGAACAGATTTCAGCATTTGGCACATGTTGGAGGTATAATCCTCTCTCTTGCAATCACTATCCTTCCTTAAAGGCCAATATCACTTCCACTGTTCCTACTTCATGTGAACAACGTGGTAGTGGTGGTGTTTGGTAGCAAGGATTTGGAACAACTAAATAACACTTGGATGGAAGTAGTTTGCCCAAACCATGCATTGTGCTCCAAACTTAGTCTACTTGATCCTCTGCTTTAGACTCTTGGGTAGAATTTTTCCTGTTGCTTTGGGGGGAATTTTTTTTTTGCTGCAATTATTTATTAATGTGATTAAAACAGTCACAAATTTTTTGAGGTTTCTGCAAAACCTCATTTTTAATCCAGCCATATCAGTGATTGCCATCCACAATCTAGACTTTTTACCTCATGATCACCTGTCTTGTTGGACATATATATTGTGTATATATATTTTATATGATATACGCTATATATCATATATGTTATATATGTTGCATGTGTACATTATATATTTTTATATATGTATATATATATAGAGAGAGAAGGGACAGAAATTAATTATCAAATGATTATACAATCAGTGCATGTATGCTTGTTTTTGAAGAGTTGAATAATTCTTTTTGAGGGACGGTAGGAGGAGGGAGAGGCAGAGAGAGAGGGAGAGAAGGAATCTTAAGCAGGCTCTACACCCAGTGCAGAACCTGATCTCATGACCCTGAGACCATGACCTGAACCAAAATCAAGAGTCAGATGCTTCACTGACTGAGCCACCTGGCTGCCCCAAGAGTTGAGCAATTCATAACGTATCTAAGTAGATGTTTTTAATATATGATGATGATAATAGCTATAGAGTTAGTACAGAATTGACATTGGCCATTAGCATGAGGACAAGTCACTAATCAACCCCAGGCCTATGTAATTCCAAAGTTCCCTCATTAGTTCCCCAGTGTGCAACAATACTGATTGAAGTTAGTTTCTTTTACAACTTCTCCCTTGCATGCAGCATGGAAAGGATGGCTAGGTGAGAGGAAGCCCTGTATTTCTCAGTCTGTGATTATAGGATTTTGCTGCTAGCACAGGACTTAATAATTAAATGTTTAATCATGAGCAGTTACTATGAATACGGAATATGAATATCAGGGCTAATTTGGCCAACAAAGTAGGCAAAGTCTCTGTTTTCCTGGAATTTACTTTCTCTTGGGGAGTACACTTGTATATTTATCATTTTAACTACATCTATTTTTAAAAGAACAAAAAAAGGTCTGTCTGTAAGAGCACACAGAGCGACCATGGATATCAGCTGGTCCTTGACAGAAGGAAAGACTCTCCTGGCGAAGGAGACACTTTAGATGAGACTCAAGTGTCTTGAAGAACATGGAGGAACTTTCTTGGCCCTCTTCCTCTTTCATAAGATCCAGGGTGGGGAAGAGGCCTGTTGAGATGACCAGATCAGCTGATGCAACAGAATGAAAGGAAAGAGTTTCACAAAAGAGATATGAAATCATGGACTGCCTCCAGGCCTCACTTTCCTTATCTACAGACTGGAGCTAATGGTGATTGCCTATGTATTTGATAAAGCTGTCAGAAAACAGCGGACACTTAATATAAGGTTACATGTCTATTTTAATCTGATATATAAAATGCCAGGCAGTCAAATTCTATAATAGCACACACACAAGCATGAGCTAGCTGTACAGTGAGAGAACAATGGGTAATACAGCTGTGCAAATGCAAAATGAATCTGTGTGGAGCCCCTGCTCTGGGCCAGTGGAACTGAACTTAAATTTTTTACAGGGAGGGACCCGGATAAGAGGAATCTTAACAGTTGTTCCACAACTCGCAAGCTGAAAACTATAACAAGACTTTGAGCAGGGTTTATTTCAGACCCAATTTGAGCTATTGAGTACATACCAATACGAATGCCAGCATTCATTAGATTTGGGGAGACAGATGGTCTGGACTGAGACAACCAATTAATGTAAAATGTGTTCTTTGTTGGCACTTACCACAAAGGAAGATCTTTTTTTGAAGTACCTTGTTCTTAAAGTTTATTCTATTTTCAGACTAATGTTCCTTGATGTAGAAAGTAAAAGTACTTAAGACATTTACGGGGGAAGTTTTGCCTAATTTTTTTGACATTTATAGAAAGCTAGTATGTATGAATTAGACATTTTTTTAATTTTTAAGAATATGAAATAAGATACTTGTAATGTTCTGATATTTCATTAATCACATTTTTTCACCTGGTAAAAAGAAGTATAAGGAAATTGCTTTCCCAAAGATTGCTCATTGCAGTCATTTACTGCCTTCCTAAAAGTCTTTGATTCAATTGTATAGGTGTCACTGGATATAAGAACTGCTCTGGGTTGTTTGCAGAAGAGAAAAAATGCAAACGTATGCTTTATTTACAACACCTACCCTTTTAGGTCCTGCCTACGTAATCAAACCATGGAAAATATTTTTATAGCTGAAAATATTCTAAGGAATCTCTGCCAAATTTCCTATTATTTAAGGGTTATTGATGCTTGGGTCACACAGTGAGTGTCTCCTTACCCCGACCCATGTCAAATCCATGCGCAGGAGAGCATGGGTTTATCTGGAATGGCAAAGGTTAGATAGGACGTAGGACTAGGGCACTATCTTAGTGTCATGTATTTCACATTAGACCTTGAAAGCTAAAATTCAGAGATTGGATATTATCTTCTGAGCCAAAGTGAGGTGAGAAAGAGACTTTACTGGGTTGTAGAATGAAAATATTAAAATAGGGACGCCTGGGTGGCTCAGTTGGTTAAGCGGCTGCCTTCGGCTCAGGTCATGATCCCAGCGTTCTGGGATCGAGTCCCACATCGGGCTCCTTGCTCAGCAGGGAGTCTGCTTCTCCCTCTGCCTCTGCCTGCCACTCTGTCTGCCTGTGTTCGCTCACTCTCTCTCCCTCTCTCTCTCTGACAATAAATAAATAAAATCTTTAAAAAAAAAAGAAAATATTAAAATATATTTTTACATATTTATCATTTTTAAAATTTATTTTTTAAACATCTTTTCAAATGTTTTATTTTCTGCACGTCTTATGATGTATAGATATATAGTGTGGAAGACCTTATATATTATTTACATATAAATACATGTACATTGGTGATACGTGCTTACCTGTATTACTGATGAGCACCTGGTGAAAAAAGTTTCGAAGTCACTCATCTGGGCATGAAAGCATTCTATTGCTTTTAGAAAACATTAAAGAAAAGAGAAGAAACCGAAGAGAGAAAAGGAGGAAGAAATAAACACATATGCATATCATGCATCACATGCTCGTGTATATAGATCAGATGCATGTAGACCGATGGCAATGACCATCATGGATCTGGAAACAGCTCCACATATGGCCCTACAGCACGTGAACTTCATAGACTCAAACCAGGTTACTCTCTACAGGCAGCTTGATTTTACCACAAGAGGTGACATGGGCACTGCAAAAGGTCATACAAGCCTTGGGTGGCATGTTGTTTTGGGATCTAGTGTGTTTCGTGTTTGTATAAGTTTTGTAGTTGTTAATTTGCAACACTAGAACATTGTATCTAAGAAGTATAGTAGCAGTGAGAATGTTGAAAGTGCCAATAAGAAGTGGCTCAAATTATTACAGAAATAAAAGAGATGATGGTGATAAGTATAATTATCAATTCAAAATGGTGAAATTAATGTTACCTATGCTTATGGAACAAATGACTTAGCATAAAGAATAATTGTGAAGGAGAAATGGCAATTTGAGCAAAATATGAATGTATCTATGCCTAAGGTATAGGAAAAAATATTTTGGGGAAGTGAAGAATTTTTTTTCTCTGAATTGTCTAACTTCAAAAATCATTCACGTCCACTTGTATATAACTGACATTAAAAAGCTAGATGCACTGTTGGCATATATTTCCCAAGAAAATATAAATGTCGTGGACAGACCATGAAATTTTAATTCAAATGAGGAGTTAACTATCTGACTCCAAAGTCTGACACTAACAAGCTGTTAAATTTGGAGAAGCTCTTTAACCTCTCTGAGCTTAAGGTCCATCATCCATTAAATGGGAATAATAAAACCCAGCTAAGAGTTTTTTAAATGATTCATACGAAGTCCCCAGCTTGTGGGCATATGGGAGGTCTTCAATGAGTGGAAGCTGTTATTGGAAAATATCTTCTAATCTATAATCATAATAATCAGTTATCATAATAAAAATATTAGGCAGAGGAATATTTCACCATTCCTGGCACTTAGTAAGGCATGTGGTGAATGTTAGTCTTTTTGCCTCCTTTTTATTTATTCTATTAATTCAAGTAAGAAATGCACAAAAAAAGTTTCATAGGGAAATAAAAAAATAATTATCAATAATTTGCTTATTCTTACATGATGAAGGCATTTTATTCATTTAATCTGTTGTGTTTTTTTTTTGCATTCTCTTCTGAGTTCAGAAATGATAGTGTTTTGCCATAGCACATTTGATTAGTAGGAAGGTACTGATACAATCTTTTTCCTTTTTATTAGAATGGGTTTTGCAAAGGTATATTAAAAACATGTTTAAACAGAGACAGAAATGTATGCATAATGGGGATATATATCAGCTCGTGGCTCTTAAGGCTGAGCAAGGATGACTAGAAGACAAAGTGAATAGGAAGGATTTTTTTAGTCATGACAAGATTTCGTGAATGTACCTAAGCTAAGAAAAAACTGGAAATCCAAAGTCCACTGTTAAAAAATGTGCAGAACAAGGTGCCTCAGTGGCTCAGCCAGTTAGGCGTCTGCCTCATATCAAGCCCCACGTTGGGGCCTTGCTCAGCGGGGAGTCCGCTTTTCTGTCTCCATCTGTAACTTCCTCCCATGCTCTCTCTCAAATAAACAAAATCTTCAAAAAAGGAAAATGGGTGCAGAACAAGGTACATTGGGGGAAGTCAGGCATGCTGACACTGGCTGGATGAAGATGTTTGAAGGGCCATCGAGACTGATAATCTTACGCAGTTTTGATAGTGCATGAGCACTGGGATGAAGGAATTACATCCACCAAGTGTGAAAATCCCATGACCCGATTACTTCCTTTTTCATTTTCTCATGATACTGTTTTGAATTATGTGGAATGAAAAATCTTTCGTTATTTCTTTTTATAGCTAAGTAAGTCTTTAATGAATAAGGAAGTTAATAAATTTCCTGGCACTAACTCTATGTACTATATGTGGGAATTTTTTTTTTAATATTTTATTTATTTATTTGACAAGGAGAGATCACAAATAGGCAGAGAGGCAGGCAGAGAGAGAGAGAGAGGGAGAGGGAGAGCAGGCTCCCTGCTGAGCAGAGAGCTCGATGCGAGACTCGATCCCAGGACCCTGAGATCATGACCTGAGCTGAAGGCAGTGGCTTAACCCACTGAGCCACCCAGGCGCCCCTGTATGTGGGAATTTCTGCCAGAGCTTGTATGTTCGTGTATGCTTGCCTTTTCCGAGAAGCGTGTGGCTACAGCAAAGGTTGTGTAGGACTCTTTAAGCACGCAGTGAATGTGAACACATAATGTCAAACGTAATGAGTTTTTCTAGCAGAGGGATACTGCCCTTTTGTTGATTGAAGAGTTTCAATATGCATTCACCAGCACTATGTGTATCGGGGGGGGGGGGTGGAGGTATAGAAGATGCCTTAACACTAATTCATTTCTTCCGTACTCTGTTGCGTAAAAGGTCATATGCAGACAAAGGTTATGAATATGCTTTCAAAATTATGCAATTTAAAAAAGACTGGAGTCGATTATAAGGGTAACTTCAATTCTACAAGAGAAATGGTTGGTAGAGGCCTTACCACCATGCGGCAGAGTCACGAAAATGTATGATTTTGTAATAGATGCACATGTTGTCTGCAGCTGGAGTGTCCTATATTCTTCACCTCTTGCCATCTAAGACAAAAGTAATCATCTCTAAGGTGTCTGACCAAAGCATTGATGTACCCAGATTCTTGTTGTAAGATGAGTGGTTCGTGTTGTTCAGGCTTTATTCTAGAGAGTAGGACACAGTTGGTCCTAAAACCCTTTAGAACTGAAATTGAGGGTAGTAGATGAAAGTTACCTACTTCAAACAAAGGAAGGGCATTTCTGAAACAGAATAAACTCATGATTGCTTGAGAGGAAATGATCAGAGAAACAGAACAAACTCAAATTATTTCTGGGAAGAAGGACATTTTAAAGCAGACTATAGAAAGGCATGGAGTTTTAAAAATCGCTGTTTCGAGATGTTTCCTCTGAGGCAGTTTACAGAAGCCCTTCTGAAATTCTTGTCTTTCACCAACAGCCAATACCTTGTTCATTGGTGTGCTGTATATCCAGTGTGGAGTCATACTGGTTAATTTAGTGATGTCTTGTTAGGTGGTGTGATGGGATGAATTCTGAATTACAAAATTGGAGATAAACAAGATTTGTGAATTGGCTCAAGCAGTTTAGAGATCAACTACTCAAAGTGCAGACCGGCAGTGGCATCCCAACCTGGGAGCTTGTCAGAAATGCAGAATCTCAGGCCCTGCCACTAGACTGCCAACTCCAAATCTATAACAGGATCGCTGGGTGAATCGTGTGCATATTAATATTATGAACATGGGTTCAGAGAAATCCCCCATCTTTTTTTTTTTTTTTAAGTAATCTCTACATGTGGGGCTCAGGCTCTTGACCCTGAGATCAAGAGTTGTGTGTTCTACTCACTGAGCCAGCCCCTGAGAAATCCTCCCCTTTTTACTGAACAAGTTATGAGTGTCTAGCAAGACCTTAGGGATAGTGGCTTGGGTTTACATCTTGAACCAGCCCAGTGTCCAGTCACTTCCAGTCATACATTTTGGATTCTGTCAACTAAAAGAGGGACAGAGTCCTGCCTCTGGAATCTTGGCCTCTGCTTCATTTGGATCTTCTGAAAGTGCTGGCGATCATCATTGCCTCACAATTGAAAGCTGAGATTCAACAAACCAAAGTTAGACTCTTTGGGGGTCCTTGTTAATAGCGTCCTATTTTATGCTCACACGTATCTGGGGTTGGATGATAAAGTATATGGACATCCTAAGAACGGGTTGTGTAATTGTTACTTTTATACTTGCTGGCTCAAAAATGGTTAGTTAATAAATGTATGATTCTTAAAAAAAAAAAAATACACCAAAAAGACTCTCAAGATATTTACGTAGACCATACAGAACAATCTTGTTGGCAGGGATGGGTAACAGAAGATGAGCTCAGGAGAGAAGAAAGCTGCCCTCCCAGGAGCCAGCTGCCTTCACCTCTGTGCCCCTCCAGAAGGGCGATTCAGGACATTTTCTAGGAGCGAGTGACAGTCCACCACAAAAGGGCGTTAAAGCCTCTGACTCTTGTAAGACAGACACACGTTTCCGATTTTGAAATGTCATTTCTTTGCGGATACTTCTCAATTTGGCCTCAAAGGCTTTAAAGATGGTTGGGTCAGGTTTGATTCAGAGTTCAAGTTGAAGGTATTGTGTGTTCCCTGCCTTCCACATTCTCTGAGGGAAGAAAGATTTGCCAGCTGTTTGGCCAAGAAGCTCAGTCTTTGATGACACAGGTGAGATTTTGTTTCTCACCTTTTGTGTGTGTGTGTGGGTTAGAACCACTGCAGCGACCCCTGTGACACTTTTTTCATGGGTAGTCTAACCTCTCTAAAAAGCATTTCTACTTGCTTAAGAGTGAGCATTGTCACCTTTATTTCTTCGTACTGTATCATCTCCTTTTCAAGGTTAGTAAGCCCTTTAGTAAAATCATTGTTTTTCCTACAAAAATAATTAACTCAAAACTAGAGGAAAAAAGAGAAGAAAGCTCCAATATTAGCCATCACTAGTAAAACTCACGTCAAATGAGGGTATTTTCGATACCACAATAAGTATTTCTAATAGTCTTTTTTTGAGGTATTAAATACTTATGTCACACAAATGTCAAAATACTGTTTGGAGAGATAGAAACAGAGAGAAATGGTAGGCGTATTTTTGTAATTAAAAAAATTCTGGGGGTGCTTGAGTGGCTCAGTTGGTTAAGCATCCGACTCTTGATTTTAGCTCATGTCATGATCTCGGGGTCTTGAGATCGAGCCTGCGTTGGGCTCCGCACTCAATGGGGAGTCTGCTTGATACTCTCCCTCCCTCCTCATACCACCCCCCAGAATGCTCTCTCTTTCAAGTAAATAAATCTTTTTTTAAAAAAAACCTCTGTTTTCATACATAAATAATGAATCTTGAAACACCACATCAAAAACTAACGATGTATTGTATGTTGACTAACTTAACACAGTAACACAATAAAAATTAAAAAAAAAAAAGAACAACTCTGTTTTTCCCAACAAAGCTAGAAAAACAGTAACAAAGCAAACTGTGCAATGATACTACTACTCATGTGGTTACTCATGTATTCACCCAAAGTCATTGTTAGGAAAGATTTCCAACACAATGGAATACCAACCTCATTCTGCCTTAAAATCAGCAAAGAGAATAAGATTAGCACAGAAAAAGAATCACATCACTACCCCGCTGTATTCTTGACTTTTCTTTGATATTAATTATTAAATCTTGTAGATGTTTCACATTTATTTAGACTCAACAATCTGCGCCTCTCTAAGGCATTTGGAATTGATTGCAATAAAATTACTTTTATACGCCTGTAAAGGGTATGCAGAGATTCAGAGAAAATTGGAAGATATCATTAATAGAAAAGTGGTCATTGTACTAAGAGGCAGAGCTGATGCATTTGCACAGTATATTATACTCCATGCTTCCTGGTGGCCAAGGCAAAGAGGGAGAGAGGGGGAGGGAAGGAGGAATGAAAAGAGAGAAGGTGCAGAGGCCTCCTTTTCAGAAAGAGATACACAAATTCTGTTGTATAAACAGAGCAACAATGCTCACTGGATGATCATTGTCTCCATGTAGCCTCAGCCTACTCTTTAACATTGTTCTATGTAAGTAAAATTTATGTTAGGGCATGTGTATTGCCAGAAATGTGTCCTTGCCTTACATATTTCACTTTACGGTTTATTACTCACATTTGCTCTTAAATACAGTAGTTTTAACAGCTGTCTCTAGTTTCTATCAAAGTACCCTAAAAATCCTATAATAATATTTTCCACCTCATTTCCTCTTTTCTTTCCACTGCATTGTGAGAATGCACTGTGTCCGATAAGGGGAAGTGACAGCCTTGTCAAACTCTCTAGCAAGCATTTGCATACTGTTATTTTATTCAAATGATTAGAGCAGCCACCAGAAACTGAAGGAATTTACTTTCCCTAAATAATTCATTTTCACTGATTATGGTGTTTTATCCTGTAATCTGTCACTCACAAACTACCTCTTTTGTAGCTTGGGTTTGTTTTGTTTTGTTTTGTTTTGTTTTGTTTTGGGTTTTTTGTTGTTGTTGTTAGTTTGGGTTTTGTTTTGCTGTGTTTTTTTTTTTGGTGTGGGTTTTTTTTTTTTTTTTGGTAGAGAAAATTGTTCTTTATTTTTTACTGTAAAACATACTGTTAAGGAAATAAAATCAAGAGAGAACACTGGGCACCATCCTTATTTCTGATGAGGGATTGGATAATAGTCATTAATGCGACTGTATAGATAAACCCACTGAATACTTTAGTGTTTGTTAATCCCAAAAGATGAAAGTGCTTTACAAATCTTAAGTAGATATTGCAAAGGTCAGTGGTGCTTCTTCAAAAGACTTTAATAGCTGCTTCAGAAAGATCTTATTTCTTTTCCACAAGTCACTTACTATTGCATTGTATGAAAAAAAAAAAATCCCTCACTCAAATGTTTCCATATCACTCACTCCAAAAGGGTAGAGTATCTTTTAATGCTTTTGAGCTTGTTTCTCAGGTTTATTCATTCAAAAGGTGAAATTGGTAGATTCAACCATTTTTCTCATCAGGTTTTGTGGTAGTCAAACTTAAAGGCTATCAACCAGAAAGTTATGAAAGAAATTATGCTAAGAGCTAGATTTTCTCCTCTAATAATTGTGTATGAGAATGTGTACTTCAGAAAAAGTAATTTTTGCAGGAGGGGGCAGAGATCTTCACAAATATTCCAGAACATTTGCTTATAGTAATAGGTACCATTGGCAACTGTAGTGCCTATCAATTTGTCTAGTCACATGCAAAGAGCATCGTCTGAGATTAGACATACCTGTTTTCATATTCTTAGCCTTTCCTTACTAGTTCTGTTTCCTTTAAGAGTTCCTGAAGGAACCGAAATTCTGAAAATGGAATTTCTCATCTGAAACGTGATAAAAGCTACCTAATACTATTTTTCTGCCATACTTAAGAGTCTGTGTCTTGGATCCTGGACACTGGAAGAGGTTCACCCCCTACCTAAGTACATAAAAACATTTCCTCTTACTTATGTAGAATAAAAGAAACTAGAACAAACTTTTCCTGTCCAGAAAGATCAGGCCTTAGTGATATGGATGACTATGTTGAGCAAAGCAGCTGACATCCTCAGGTGACACTCAGACCTTTCTGAATCAGCTCTTCATGATTTCCTTATAACATATGTGGGACTTTGTTCCACAGCTAAGCATCTCCGTCTTTCTGTGTCTGTCTCTCTGTCTCTGCCTCTGACTGAAGACAGACTTGCAGAATACTCTCTTTTCCTGGATGATGATATAGAGGTGTGTATCTAGAGTCAACTAGCCCTGGCTGTGAGTCCTAGTTTAGCACTGTACTAGAGATAGGGCCTCCAACAGCTCACTTAACAACTCTGAATATCATTTTCTTGATCTGTAAAAACTGGATTTGTAAAAGTATCTACTGCACAGAGTAGTTGTGAGGATTGACTTTAAAAACTAATATTCGGGGGCGCCTGGGTGGCTCAGTGGGTTAAAGCCTCTGCCTTCAGCTCAGGCCATGATTCCAGGGTCCTGGGATCGAGCCCCCCATTGGGCTTTCTGCTCAGCAGGGAGCCTGCTTCCCCCTCTCTATCTATGCCTGCCTCTCTGCCTGCTTGTGATCTTCGTCTGCCAAATAAATAAATAAATTCTTAAAAAAAACCACTAATATTTATAAAGTATAAAAGATGAAGTCATGAGACTAGATCTCTATAAAATGTCATGCCTTTAGCAACATTTGGCTTTTACTGCACCCTGTTGAATTCTGAAGTCATTTGTTTATTTACTTATTTATTTTTTAAGAGTTTATTTACTTATTTATTTATTTCACACACACACACACACACACACACACACACACACACACACACACACACACGGAGCACTTGCATGCGCATACCAGGCCTAGGAAGAGGGAGAAACAGGCTTCCCATCCAGTCAGGAGCCCCTTTTGGGCTCTATCCTAGGAAGCGGGGATCCTGATCTGAGCCAAAGGCGGATACTTAACCAACTGAGCCACCCAAGTCCCCCAAATTCTGCCATCCTTTAAAGGTGGAACAAAAGCTCTTTTTAGCTTCTACTGCCTCCTCCTACGGTGTCTATGGCCTCCTAGTGTTCATAAATCACTACCTGGACCCATAGTCTCTTCCCACCTCTCACTCCTCTGCCCCCCTTCCCAGGATGCATTCCTTCTTCATTGTCTCCAGCTTTCCTGTCATTCAGTCATTCCTGTACACAAGGATTTCCCTTTTGATGAAGTTGAGAGTAACTTGAATCTTGCACTTTAGCAGATGGGATGACAGGAGAGAGAGAGATATCTTAGTTCCCCCTCTGCGTGAGTATCTGTGATGAAAAACAACTATAGGGATTTCACTAACAAAAGAGCTGATTTTCTTAGATTTACAGTATTATTTAGCACTGATGATTTGTCGATATCCATTTTCCCAACAGTCCTTGGCTCTAGGGTGTAGTTTTGCCAACAGTCTGATTCTTTAGATTTGGAGGAGGTTGAGATGGGTCCAATCAGTTACTCACTAAAGCCTCATCATGTTCCATGACCACAAAGAGGATAGGTTAAGAGTCCTGGAAGGTGGTGAATAAAGGAGAATACACATTCATGACCAAATCTGTATTTTCTCATTGTGAATATTTAAATGAAAGAATTTTGTAAACAGCTTTGAACAGTGTTGATATACACTTGATTGATGTGTTTCTATTATCCTTATACAATATTCTAGTTGAGGGAAGACAACAGTTCCATGTATACTTAACCACTTATCTCTTCATATTAGAGTCTACTAAACTATAAGTCTACAATCAGTGTTTAATCATAATGAAAGTCTAACAAGGGTTTAACATCTTACATTTTGAGGAGATTAAATGATTGTCATTTTTGTGTTGCCTCCTCTATTCACCATATTCAAATTTCCACAAAAACATTTGGCAAGATATTTTAGTGGAATTATGCCAGGTACCAAAACGAAATTTACTGACATCTTAAAACTAGGGGGGAAAGGACGATTACATTTCTTTAAAATTAACAAAGTTTAGCATTTCTGATGTTATACGAAATAGAAACACTTTTATTTTATACCTACCTATAATTATCGCTTATTTTCTGTGCCTGTGTGTACTGCATTTATATTACAATTGAATAAATAACAAAAGCAGGTCTTTCCCTTCTGCGTTCAGAGCTCTATGGTACTGCAGGTAAATTTCAGAAACAGCTTTGTTTCTCTAGAGACAAGGCTTCCTCCTCTCCAGAATGCAGCCATTGGTTGTAGCACAGGTACATTGTGAGCTGACAGGAGATACAAAAATGTAAGACTGACCCTAAAGTCAAATGTGTTTGTTTTATAATCACCAAAAACCTTAGGAAAAAAATGTTAAGACTTAGAAACAATTCTCACTTTGTAACTTTTTAAAATTTCTACTTTTTTTTTAAGATTTAATTTCTTTATTTGACAGAGAGAGACACAGTGAAGGAGGGAACACAAGCAGGGGAAGTGGGAGAGGGAGAAGCAGGCTTCCCACTGAGCAGGGAGCCCCATGTGGAGCTCCATCCCAGGATCCTGGGATCATGACCTGAGCTGTTGGAAGACGCTGCAAGACTAAGCCACGCAGGCATCACGGTAACTTTTTTGAAGAGGGGAAAAGTAGTTAGCCTTTTCAGATTCTGTGCAATGTGGAGTATCCAGTGTTCTGGGTGTGGATGCATTATTTCTCTCTCTTCTTGGCATCCCCTGACTATTGGTCCCAACATAACATGCCATTGGCTTTTCCTCTTGCTTGAAGGCAAATAGCATGTTATTCATGTTGGTCATGATGAATACTTATTTCCTCATTGTTATAGAGACATTAGATATTATTTTATAAAATAATTTGTAGTCACCAGAATCCTCATAGAATCTGTAGGTTTGTCTTTGTTTTACAAAGCAGTGGCAAAGGTTTGTACTTTCCTGAGACCTTCATTAAGGCTAGCTAGAAATAGATCATCTGCAGAGATTGCGGTAGGAATTTAAGCCATACATTGGTCGCTTTCCAGATTCACACGTGTGAATAAGAAGGGTATAATAAAAATAAGCATGATGAAGTTCAAGCTTGTTTCCAAATCCACAGAGATCTTCCAATCAAAGTTGAGGTTAGAGAACTGAATTGAAGTGAAACAGTTGAAAAGCAGAAAACAGCCAATTACAAATCTGCAGTCTCTAGTGGCAAGGTGTTGGAGCCAGGTGATGGGATAAGGTGTGATATGGGAGAACCAGCCCGAGTTTTGAAGTCAAACATAATTAGCTTTGACTTAATTAAGACCATTACTCAAATTTTCTAATGTCTGTTTCTTTTGTGGTTCTTGCTGTTGAAGAATGTAACATGTACCTCCCTAAACTTTTGAAGACTCAAACCAGAAAATACAAGTAAAATGCTTAGACACTATGTGTCTGACACATAGTGGGTATTCAAATACTTACTCCGTTCCCCGCTGCTTCTTTCAGAAAATCTGCCTGTTCTTTCTACGGTAATACTTGGCTAGTGCTAAATTAATCCTTCTCTATGTTAGTTTCTGACATGAAGTCTTTATCATTTCCCATATTTCCTTAATTGTGTGTGCACCCACACGCAGGGTCTAGCCTCCATTCAGTTGCTTTATTTTCAGAGAGTTCTGACGTAGGTTGTAGGGGCAACACGATGGTAAAGTTTCAGTTTGCAAAGAAAAAATATGACAAAGATTTCTTTGCAACTCTTCAATGTCATCCATCAAAAAGTCACTGGTATGTTTTCAAAGGAAATAGCCCCTTTTTTTTTTCCTGTGTAAAATAAATTATAAAAGTCTGTTCCTTGAAAACTGCCAATGATGGGGAACATCTCCCATTATTAGGTGTGCACAGAATTATCAGACTGCTCTAATTATTAAAAAGACAAAAACAAAACAAAACTAGAATCTTTGGAGTAAGCCGAGATTGTTGCATCAGAATGCAGAATTATTAGTACTTATAAAGAAGCACTAAGAGTAAGACAAGTATTTGAAGAACTGTCAGTTTACAGAAGCATTTTTTTTTTAAGGCAGCTCTCATACTTGCATCTTAGAATGAACAAAGATTTTTATTTATTTCCAAATTGACTGTAACTTCGGATGACACATTTATGTTCTAATTCTGGCTTTACTAGCTGTAAAACCTTGGAACTTATACTGACTTTCTTCTTGAGTCTGTTACTACTTGCATAGAAAGGAGGATAAACAAGTTGCATCAAGGCCATGGGAGACACCCAATAAATTGTTCTATGTGATTATGTTTACCAAGAGAAGTGAGGTGATTATCTTCTTCAATTCTGACAAAAGGTCTCAATAGTAGATATTTTAATTCTTAATTTTTCTAGTTGGGAAATGAGAGAACTTAATTCCATCAAGGACACCGAAGTCGTCATTAGTGGAGTCAGGATTTAGAATCAAGTCCATCACCATCTTTCATACCATAAACCTGGGAGAGCATTGCAGAATGAGAAGATGACAGGCACAGAAGTTTCTGAAGGGTCTACCTTTTTTTTTTTTTTTTTTTTTTTTTGGCACTTCTGCAGTCAAGTGTGAGATAAGGGGAAATCCAGACTTCAGACAGAGAACAATGCAGTAAAGCAGACTTTCCATATGTTTGTGTACAATGAGGGGAAAAAATATTGAACCTACAAGAAAGAATTGACATTCATCCTTCAACTGTATTCCTGCTGCTTTTCATTTTCCATTATAGCGTATTGAGATTATTTTGGATCTTGGCACTGATGTTGATTTAAAATCCACAGGTATGTGGTTTCCAGAACTTGATCCAAGTCTTAGATCAAGACAGAGTCAAAGAGGAGACCTCACAGTGAAATCTACTACAAAGCATTTACTGAATATGGTCTCAGTGAGCTCTAAGGCGTGGTTTTCATATTTATGGTATATTTAGAAGTGCACTGATCTAGCTTACAGACTTGTACTGTAAGCTTTTGGTGGTTGAAATAAAGTCTTGTGACATCTGTGCCATTTACTTATATGAAGTTTCTTTCAAAGACAAACGTGGTAACCAATATTCAGAAACAGAGGTCCAGGAAACATCTGCCTTATTTGTCAGTTTTATCCATAGTATCCATCACAATATCTCAAACACATATTGGTCTGTTGACATCCATGAAATGAATTATTTTTATTAAGCCAAAAATTAGTTGTTATAGTCAATACAGTATGATTTGTCCCTTTCTTCTGTTTTCATCTAAGTGTTTGCTAGAGGGACTTTCATCAAATATGCAACGCTGAACAACACGAAACTAACTCATCCTAAAATTCCTTAAAAAAAAAAAAAATTGAATGAATAAAGTCTGTTTTAGGTCATGTAGAGCTAGAACTTGATGCTTTCACCTGTGTTCCTCTGTCTTTTGCTTCCGTAAAACTAAATCTGTCATGGCCTCAGGGACCTTCTTGGAGAAATAACCTCTGGTATGTCGGTTGCTTAGGATATATTCTATGAATCAGTCCCTTAGATGTTCCACTGGGGTGTGTACTATTTCTGACCTAGTTTTACAGATAATAAAATTAAGTTCAAATAATTTGTGTTTATCAAATTCTTCTATTGCTAAGTGTTATTTCTCATGATTTTGTCTTACTTGTAGACCTTGCAGGAGTTTTGAAAGATTTTAAAGGCTGAATGTGAGAAATAAGTGATTAAAAATAATCATTAGTCAATTTCATTAGTCAACTTTTCCTAAGCTTGGAAACGTCTAGTTAGTGGTCTTTAGGAGGGGGAATTTTAGGTAAAATAGAGATTGGGAAAATAAAATTTAGCCGTTAATAAATCCAGCCCCTTTCCCCCAAAGTAAGAAATTATGAAAAATGAAATGGAAATGTTTAGTAGTTATTATAACAACTCCCAAGAGGAACTTCATCTTGGTATCGATATCCATATTTTACAATGAAAACAAGTATGTAAATAATTTTTCCATTATTTCTTTTGCTTTTATGGAATGAAATTGGCTTCTATAACTATATTTGTTTTTATTTTTTAGTCATGAAATTACTTTCATAAAAAAAAATTTTCCAATGATCTGTATATTTACTTCTTTGAGAGAATCTTGCTTTTGTACTGTTTTCCCCCATTGTTCAATTTAAGGACAGTCACTTGGAATTGTGTTTTTACTTTTATCAGGATGATCATGCTTTATGAGTTTATATCCATTATATTGATGCGCATTTTTTTTAAGGATTTTATTTACTTGAGAGAGAGGGCAAGTGAGAGAGCGAGAGAGAGTACATGGGTGGGGTATGGGACAGAGAGAGAAGCAGACTCCACACTGAGCAGGGACTAGGTTTCGGGGCTTGATCTGGGGACTCAGGGATCATGACTTGAGCCACAAGTAGAAGCTTAACCAGCTGAGCCACCCAAGCACCTGTACACATTTAAATTTATGAAAATACTTCAAAATATTCTGACATGTGAAACTTTCTAAAAACACTGTCCCTACTCTGAAAAACAACCTGAGGGTTTTGAAGGGGCAGGGGTGGGAGGTTGGGGGAACCAGGTTGTGGGTAGTAGGGAAGGCACGTATTGCATGGAGCACTGGGTGTTGTGCAAAAACAATGAATACTGTTTTGCTGGGAAAAAAATAAATAAATAAATAAAAAACACTGTCCCTAGAGGAATCCTTAAATTGAGTGTCACCCTGTGCTCACCGTAGTATTTGCTCAATAAATAGATAAATCGTTGTAGAGATATGTCTTTTTTTTTTTTTTTTTTTAAAGGGAAGTCACAGTCAGAGAAATGAATGCTGGGGAGATACTAGCGAAGCAACAAGGTTAGCAAACGTTTCTCTTATTTAAATGAGCATGCAATGTGGAAGAGGTGTCACTGATGGATTAATTCATTGAGTGGAAAATCTTTCCAGTCACTCATAGCTACTCTGAGTTCAATGAAAGTTTGCTTTGAAAGTTTAATTGAGTGCTACTAGTTAACTAAAATTGGCTTTATAACATAGATGGTTCTTTCTAACTATTAGATAACATGAGAGTTTTACAACAAAATGATCACTACCTTTATTATCTGTGACATTTTGTGATGCAGATGTTGCATTCTTATGCAAAATGTAATAGATAATTGTTATAAAATACTATGCTGAAATTAGGCTGATTATTCTATTTGATTTAAAATGTCATGTAGTAAAGGTTATTTTCACTCATTAAGATTAAATGCAAGTGGCCATATGTTAGAACAGTCTTTTGAATTGAAAGTATACTCAGCTGAAAATTATCAACAAACTCAGAAATATCCAAAGAAAAATAGCATTCTTTTTTATTTGCCAAAGCATCTTCTCTCAATTACAGTGTCATTATGTTGTACTCATGGATGACACTTCATTATGACAAATCTGATCTTGAAAACAGTAAATCATTCTATATATAAATTTGATGGTATTCTGATATTAAAAATGTGTAAAATTTGTCAATACTCCAGAAATGAAACATCAGCAAAGAGGATTATTGGTCTACTCAAATAATAATGTAACCGTTAAGAGGATAACATTTTCCAATTGCAATTACATGCCCTAATTTTAAAGGGGCTATCATTTACAATAATTTGGCAGATTTGGTCCATATTTCTTTCAGAAATTCATTTCTTCATTATGCCTCAAAACAATTTATGGTGCATTTATGTTGGTGAAGATAATTTGCTTATTTTATTGTGAATGGAAATCAGTAATTACATACAATCCCATTTTCTGCAGACATAAAGTTAATTCATGGTAGTAATTTTATACAGAATATTAGCTTGTGTTAGTTATGATGAAAATGTAACTGTGGTAAATGCCTCCATTATAACTGAATTTCCTTGGACTTGATGGGGAAAGAAATGTTGACTTAATACTAAGAATTCCATAGATGATTTTCTGACAAGCCTGTGGAACACTCCGTTCTCCTTGCAGTGTTTGAACTGAGTCTGAAACCCACCTTCTCTGTTTCTAGGCTTTGCAACTTTGGCACGAACACCTTCAACATATGAATGATCATAATACTTATCTCATAAAGTTACTGATAGGGTGAAGGTAGAAGACCCATGTTCAATTTTAGTTTGTTTCCCATATTTATGAATATATAACCAGGGTTTTGAAAAGTGCCCAAAAATGAGTTAAAAATATTTATCTCCACTCAATTCTCTCACTACGAAATATTTATATTCAAGGAAAGCATACAATGAAAAACAGAGAGAGAGAGAGGAAGGAAAGAAAGAAAGATGAAAGAAGGAAGGAGAAGAAGGGAGAGAGGGAAGAAAGGAAGAAAGAAACTTTAAAAAGGAAAGAAGAAAAGGCAATGTTGAGGGGAATAAGAGAAGGATTCTTGAGTTTGTGTTAGAACCTAATGTTAAAGATTTTATTTATTTGAGAGAGAGAAAGACACAAACAGGGAAGCAGCAGAGGGAGAGGGAGAAGCAGGCTGTCTGCTGAGCTAGGAGCTGGGACACCAGGCTCAAGTCTAGGCACTCCCTTAACTGACTGAGCCACCCAGGAGCTCCCGCCTGAAACTAATATTACACTGTCTGTTAACTAACTGGAATTTGAATAAAAACTTAAAAACAAAAAAGAATACCTCACTGTTAATAGCTTTGGGGTGGTTGATTGCCTTGGCTTTCCTGTACCTATACCTTTGTGAATCACCGCTTTATAAAAATTTCTTGACATGACACAAATTCAATGAGGGAGTTCTTCCCCCCACCCTTCTGCTACGCTGACTGTTAAAGAGACTGATGAAGAAATGAGGCATTATGATTTAAGCTTCCCCTCAAGATGGGGTCAGAACAGGAACCTGGGGCTGGGTCAAAACTAGGGTGTCTATGACTCCACTACTTATTGTTAAAAAGAAGAATTCTAACTCATTAAATCTAAATTGACTTAGTATTTTGTTGAGTGTAATTTACATAAGCATTCAGTCTGATGATTTTTGACAAATGCATACACTCTTGTAACCCACACTCCTAAAAAGATATGAGACATTTCTCTTATCCCCAAAAGTCCACTCCTGCTACTACCTAGCTGGTCCTCCCACCAGACAGGAGAGGCAATCACTTTTTGATTGGTTTTGCCTGTTGTAGAGCTTCATGTAAATTAAATCATACAGAATATACTCTTTTGTGTCTGACTTCTCTCATTCACAGTAGAATTCCTAAAATTCATCTATGTGTTGTGTTTATCAGTCATTTTTTTTATTGACAACTATTTCTCCATGCTATGAATATACCATTATTTTAAAATCCATTTCCTATTTATGGACTTTTGGATTAGTTCTACTTTATGTCTATTCTGAATAAACTGACGTGAACATTCACATATAAGGTTTTGATGGACATAGGTCTATTTCTCTTGGACTGAGGTTTTTGGATTATGTATGTATAACTTTGAAATGACAAAAAAGTTTTCCAGTTTACTTTATTATTTTACATTCATACAGAAATGTTTAAGAGTTTCATTTACTTCAGCTTTTTGCCAAACTTTGGTGTTACCAGTGTTTCAATTTCAGTTATTATAGTGAAAATATAGAGGTGTGTCATCAGGCACTAATTTGCATTTCTAATGATGTTGAGAGTTTTTCTGTGGGTTTATTTGGCATTTGTATATCTTCTCTTGTGGGATCTTCTTTTCAAGTATTTTGATGTCTCCCTTTTTGTCTATTGGTTTTTCGTTTCAAGTAATACAAATCTTTGAATTTGTATAATTTGGATACCACTATATTTTGCATAGGTTTTCATTTTGGTGTCTTTCTTATTCATTTTTTAATGGTACTTGTTTGAAAAGAAAAGGTAAATATTTACAAAGTACAGTTCTTCACTTATTTATATAGTTGGTTTTTTTCCCCTGTGTCTACTAAACTGTTGCCTATTCCATTGTTCAAAAAGATACGCTCCTATGTCTCCTTTAAGATCTTTATATTTAGCTCTATAGATGTATGCAATCCTTTTATTTAAATTTTGATTTCTGTTATTAATTATTTTTATTAACATATAATATATTATTTGCCCCAGGGGTACAGGTTTGTAAATCATCAGGCTTACACACTTCACAGCTCTCACTATATCACATACCCTCCCCAATGTCCACAACCGAACCACCCTCTCCACACTCCTCCCCAGCAACCCTCAGTTTGTTTTGTGAGATTAAGAGTCTCTTATGGTTTATCTCCCTTTTATTTCTTTTTGTTGTCTGATTGCTGAGGCTAGGACTTCTAGTACTATGTTGAATAGCAGTGGTGATAATGGACATACCTGCTGTTCCTGACCTTAGCAGAAAAGCTTTCAGTTCTTCCCCATTGAGAATGATATTCGCTTTGGATTATTCATAGTTGGTTTTGATGATATTGAGGTATGTACCCTCTACCCCCACACTTTGAAGAGTTTTGACCAAGAAAAGATTGGGATCATTCCCTGCACAACCTAACCCTACACCTAAAGGAGCTGGAGAAAGCACAGCAAAGAAAGCCTAAATCCAACAGGAGAAGAGAAGGTTAGGTTGTGTACTTGAGACCTTTCTTGTTTTCTGAGAAAGGCTTGTATCACTATATACTTTCCTCTCAAGACCGCCTTTGCTGACCACAGATTTTGAACAGTTGTGTTGTGTTTTCATTTTCATCTGTTTCCATGAACTTTTTCAATTCTTCTTTAATTTCCTGTTTGACCCATTTGTTCTTTACTAGGATGCTCTTTAGCCTCCATGTATTTGAGTTCTTTCCAACTTTCCTCTTGCGATTGAGTTCTAGCTTCAGAGCATTGTGGTCTGAAAATATGCAGGGAATGATCCCAATCTTTTGGTACCGGTTGAGACCTGATATATGACCCAGGATGTGATCTATTCTGGAGAATGTTCCATGTGCACTAGAGAAGAATGTGTATTCTGTTGCTTTGGGATGGAATGTTCTGAATATATCTGTGATGTCCATCTGGTCCAATGCATCATTTAATGCATTTATTTCCTTGTTGATCTTTTGCTTGGATGATCTGTCCATTTCAGTGAGGGGGGTATTAAAGTCCCCTACTGTTATCATGTTATTGTTAATGTGCTTCTTTGATTTTGTTATTAATTGGTTTATATAGTTGGCTGCCCACATGGTAGGTGCATAGATATTTAAAATTGTTAGATCCTCTTGTTAGACAGACCCTTTGAGTATGATGTAGTGTCCTTCTTCATCTCTTATTTTAGTCTTTGGCTTAAAATCTAATTTACCTCATATAAGGATTGCCACCCCAGCTTTCTTTTGATGTCCATTAGCATGGTAAATTTTTTCCCACCCCCTCACTTTAAATCTGGAGGTGTCTTTGGGTCTAAAATGAGTTTCTTGTAGACAGCATATTGATGGGTTTTAGTTTATTGTACATTCTGATACTCTGTGTCTTTTGATTGGGGCATTTAGCCCATTTACATTCAGGGTAACTATTGAAAGATATGAATTTAGTGCCATTGTATTCCCTGTAAGGTGACTGTTACTGTATATTGTCTCTGTTCCTTTCTGGTCTGCTACTTTTAGGCTCTCTCTTTATTTTGAGGAGCCCTTTCAATATTTCCTGTAGGGCTTATTTGGTGTTTGCAAATTCTTTTAGTTTTTGTTGGTCCTGGAAGCTTTTTATCTCTCCTATTTTCAATGACAGCCTAGCTGGATACAGTATTCTTGGCTGCATGTTTTTCTCATTTAGTGCTCTGAATATATCATGCCAATTCTTTCTGGCCTGCCAGTTCTCTGTGGATAAGTGTACTGCCAATCTAATATTTCTACCATTGTATGCTACAGACCTCTTATCCCAAGCTGCTTTCAGGATTTTCTCTTTGTCACTAAGACTTGTAAATTTTACTATTAGATGATGGGGTGTAGACCTATTTTTATTGATTTTGTTGGGGGATTCTCTGTGTCTCCTAGAGATCGATGCTTGTTCCCTTTGCCATATTAGGGAAATTCTCTAGTATAATTCACTCCAATATACCTTCTGTCCCTCTCTCTCTTCTTCATGTGGAATCCCATTTGGGATTCTAATATTGTTTCATCTTACGGTATCACTTCCCTCTCAAATTCTCCCCTCGTGGTCCAGTAGTTGTTTGTCTCTCTTTTGCTCAGCTTCTTTATTCTCTGTCATTTGGTCTTCTATATCACTAATTCTCTCTTCTGTCTCATTTATCCTAGCAGTAAGAGCCTCCATTTTTGCTTTTTTATTAACATTAACATTATTACATTAATATTACATTATTACATTTATTAACATTAACAGTCTTTTTTCATTTCAACTTGTTAGATTTTAGTTCTTTTATTTCTCCAGAAAGGGATTTTATTTCTCTATACAGGGTTTCTCTAATATCTTCCATGCCTTTTTTGAGCTCACCTAACACCTTGAGAATCGTCATTCTGAACTCTAGTTCTGACATATTACCAATGTGAGTATTGATTAGGTCCCTAGCTGTTGTTACTGCCTCTTGTTCTTTTTTTTTTGTGGTGAGTTTTTCCACCTTGTTATTTTATCCAGTTAAGAATGTATGAACGAGGGCATAGAATACTAAAAGTGTGGCAAAGACCCCAGAAAAATGTACACTAACCAAATCAGAAGAGATCCAAAACTACTGGGGTGAGGAGAAAGGGGGACAAAGATATAAAGAATAAAAAATTATATATATATAAAATATATAATATATATACAGTTATATTTTATATTTATATTTATAAATGATATTATATGTTTTATATAATTTTTATATAATATATAATAATAAGTATATAAAATATATATTTGTATATAAATATATATATGTTAGACTGGTGAATAGAACAGAGTCACCCACTTGATTTTGGGTGTATTTTGGTCTCTTAGAAGAAACTACCTCCCAAAATTTTAAAGAAAGAAAAATTTATATATATACAAATATAAGGATAAACACAATGAAGGGATGGAATATGACTGTAAAGATGAAATTTTTTTTTAATTCAAAAAAAGGAATTGATATGATAAATTGGTTGGAAAAAGAAAAAAAAGGAGGAAGGAATGTGCTGAGGCTGAAGACTAGAACAAAGTCGTGCTAGATTTGGGTATATTTTGATCTATTAGAAGAAATTGTATCCCAGAATTTTAAAAAAAAACCTATATGTATATGAAAAATAAGGTTAAATACAATGAAGGGATAAAATATGACTATAAAAATGATGGTTTAAAAAAAAGAGGAAAGAGGAAAAGTTAAATAGAAGAAGAAAAAAAATTTAAAAAATTAACTTTGCAAGACTAAAGGATCATGGGGAAAAAGCCATGAATTTTATACATTGTTTTCCCCTATCTCTGGAGTTCCTCTGTTCTTGATCCGTGAGCTTGGTCTTGGCTGGGTGTTCTTGCTGATCTTCTGTGGGAGGGGCCCATTACAGTGATTCTCAAATGTCTTTGCCCAACACGGAATTGCACTATCCTTGCCAGGGGCCAGGCTAAGTAATCTGCTTAGGTTTGCTGTGGGAGCTTTTGTTCCCTGAACGCTTTCTGTACTGCTTTGGAGGATGGGAATGAAAATGGCAGTTTCCCAGCCTCCAACCTGGAGGAGCTGAGAGCTCAGTGCCCCACTCCTCAGTGTGCCTTAAGAGATAAGCAGTCAATCACTCCCATCTCCCTGGTCTCCAGCAGTGCTCTATGTTTATCTGGCCTGTGACCAAGCATTTCTATCTCTGGCCCACAGACCCATTTGGAGTCTCCAAACCCAGCAGATTCCTGCTATGCTGCTCCTCCCAGAGGAGGAAGGTGACTCTTCCCGGATATACCACTTGTGGGGTCCCTTCTCGAAGAGCAGTGGCCTGACTGTGCCTTGAATCATGGTTTAAGGTAACCCCAATCTGAAAGCTCAGTCTTACTGAGCTTTCAGTAACTATACACATGAAAGTATAGTTATTCCAGCATCATTTGTTGAAAAGAATTTCCTTTCCTAAAATTATATTGGAGCAATTGTTGAAAGTCAATTAGTATTATATGCATATTTGGGGATTTTTTTTTTTCAGATACTCTTCTGTTAATGTCCTCTGATTTAAGATTGATCTGGTCAGAAGATATTCTCTGATTTCAGTTCTCTTATGTTTATTGAGAACTATTTTATGGTCCGTCTGGTCTGCCTTTGCAAATATTCCTTGTACATGTGAAGATTCTATGTGTTTTGCAGGTTATTAGGTCAAATATTCAATAAATATCTATCAAAGTTCTTTAACAACATTGTCCTAGTCTTATATTTCATTTCTTATTTTAAAGTCTTTTATTAATTAATGATAAAAACATTGAAATCTTTATAATTAAAGATTTCTTCAAGTTCTGTAAGTTGTTGCTTTATGTATTTTAAAGCTCTATATTTAGGTTCATACACATTGAGGATGGTTGTACCATCTTGATGAATCAATCTCTTAACATTATGAATTGTCCTTCATTACTCATGGTAAGACTTTATGTCCTGGAGTCTATATTGTCTGATATTATAAAATAGACATGTCAGCTTTGATAATTTCTGTTTGCATGATATGTTTTTTTGGCATACTATACCTTTTCCTTTATCTGTGTCTTTATGTATGTGAAGAAAGCTTTCTTTTGGGAAGCATATTGTTGGGTGTTGTTTTCTTACCTATTCTGAGAATATCTACTTTTTAATTGCTATGTTTAGTCTATTTGTATTTAATATAATTATCAATATGACAAAGTTCAAATCCGTGATCCCTAATTATTTTCTATTTGTACCATCTGTTTACTTTTCCTTCTCTCACCCTCTTTTCCCTGCTTCCTTTTGGATTAATCAAATAATTTTAAATAATTTTAGTTTTTCATTTTCATTCCACTAATTCTCTTTGATTTTTTTTTTCTCTTTCACTGACTCTGCTAGGATTTAAAGTATGTTCTTACTAAAGAAAAAAGCCTATACTATACTTTTTTTTTTTTTTAACTTAAAATCTGCACCCAACATGGGGCTGGAACTCATGGAACTCCTGCAATCAGGAGTCTTGTGCTCTACCAACTGAGCCAACCAGGCACTCCTGTTCTGTACTTCTTTTATGCACATACTTGTTCTTTTTTAATTCATCCATGTTGTTGCATGTAGTAATATTTGGCTACTTTTCATTGCTGAGTACTAATGCATAATATGGATATATTAACAATTTTCCTATATAGTGAGTAGTTAATGGACAATTGGATTACTACCAGTTTTTGGCTATT
Source organism: Meles meles (assembly GCF_922984935.1). Lineage (NCBI taxonomy): Eukaryota > Metazoa > Chordata > Mammalia > Carnivora > Mustelidae > Meles > Meles meles. The sequence goes on along the minus strand of NC_060084.1, from coordinate 24,573,499 downwards.
GTGAACAAATACACATACACAAATTTGCATGGATCTATGTTTCCATATCTCTTATAAACACATAGAAGTAGAATTGCTCTCTCTCTTTTCCCCTAGTGTCTCTAATCCATTAACATGGTATATCTTACCAATATTTTAATTCTTCTACAAATTTCCCCAAACTATCTTTTGTAGGTTTGTGTGTGTGTGTGTGTGTGTGTGTGTGTGTGTGTGTGTGTAGTAATCTTACACATTTTTTGGTAAACCTAATCCTACATGGTTTATGATTTCTGATGCTGTTGAAATGGCTCTTTTTATTTGATTTGCCAGTTGTTCATGGAAAAGATATTTTATGTTGTGGTATAGTTTGTGGTATTCATTAATTCACTTGTTAGTTCGAGAAATTACTTTGGAGTTTCTTTGTGATTTCTACATATGTGCTAAAGGACATTTTACATCTCTTCCAATTTTATACTTGAATATTTATGTACTTTATTTTCCTTGTGTTATTGTTACACTGGATAGGACATCCAGGCCAATGTTAAATAGCAGTGGTCAGGACAGCCTATCTTATCTTACTCCTGATGTGGAGGGAAATCGTTACTCTTTCAATATTAAGTGTAATGTTCATAGTAGAAGTTTCATAGATGTCTTTATCTGTCTGAAGAAGTCCTCCTGCCTTTATTTTTCTTTCTACTTTACGATGAGATTTTTTTTTATCATGAATGTAGTTTAAATTTTGTCAAATTGTTTTTCTGCAGTTGTTCACATGATCATATTATTTTCTTCTTTATTCTGTTAATGTGGTAAATAATGTTGACTGATGTTTAGTGTTAAAGTGCACTGCCATTCAAGGATAAAACCAAATTGGTATTTTATTTCATTTTATTTTTATATATTATATTATTGGATTCAACCTGCTAATATTTAGCAAATTGTGTGAGGCTATTAGTTTGGAAATTTATTTGCTTGTTCTGTGCTTTTCGAGTTTCCCTATCAAGGTTATGCTGACCTCTTAAAATTAAAAGGAGTTTCCTCCTCCACTGTTTTCTGAGTTTGATAGAATTTCTTCCAGTAATGTTTTCTAGAACTCAACAGTGAAGCCATCTGCACCTGAAGATTTCTTTGTGAGAAGATTATTAATTTAAAAAATTCAATGTCTAACAAATGCATCAGTCCATTAATGTGTGTTTTTCAATAAATGTGTCCTTTTTATATGGGTTGTTAAATTTATAGCTATTAAGTTGCTCATAATTATAATTTTGATAACGATGCTGCTTCATTCTTTTCTGATACTGTGTTGTTGTTTTTTTTCTTTGTCTGGTTATGAGCTTATTAAGGTGATTATATTTTATTTTATTTTATGATATTTCTATACCATTAATGATGAATTTCATTTTTTTTCCTGTTAGTCGTCTGTTTCTATTTCTTTTCTTTCCTTTTTCATCTTTATTAGTTGCTTTTTTGGGGATTAATTTTAATAGTTAATTCATTTTCACCAGGTTTTTATGGCTAACATTTTGATAATTAATTTTTGGCCTCTCTTCTTTTTTAATAAAAACAATTGAAACTATAGTTTTCCTTATTAGCTCCACTACTATGATACCCCATATATGCCCTTTTTTAATATGCCTTTTTAATTATCATTCAGTTCTAAGTTATCTTCTTTTTTTTGACATATAGTTCTAAGTATCTTCTAATTTTGTTAGCTCTTGTTTCAACCATGAGTTATTTATGAGTGTATTACTGACTTTCCCAGTGTTTTGAGATTTTCTGTATTTTTTTTTTTTTTGATGCCTAATCTAATTCTGTCATGCTCAGAGTACATACTATATGATGTCAAACCACTGGAACTAGTGAGACTAGTACTGTGGTCTATTATTTTTCATGTTCTATATGACGTTGTAAAATACACGTTCAGCATTTGTTGTGCACAGTGTTCTATAAATATCAACTAGGTTCTTAATTATATTTAAATCTTTTATATCCTTACTGAATTCCTATTTTTTCTATCAATTACTGAGCATGCAGTGTGTGTCTGCTTATGGAACTGGCCTTTATTATTATGAAATGCCTTCTTTGTCTTTAATAGCAAGACTTTCCTCTTGAAATCTACTATGTTTGATGTTAACATAGATGTACATACTTTCTCTTGCTTACTTTTTCCACCGCTCATCTTTGTACTGTGTCTTTATGAATTAAAGATATCTCTTGTAAATAGCATATAGTTGGGTCTCTCCTGGTTTTTTTTTGGGGGGGTAGTATCATGTGAAAATATCCTTTCACTGGACTTCAGTAGAATTTTTACATAATATAATTATTGACATGCTTTGGTTTATGTGTACCATTATGTGATTTTTAAATTATCTTTGTCCCATCTGTTCTTTTTTTAAGTTTTCATTTAAATTCCATTCAGTTAACATACAGTATAATATTAGTTTCAGGTGTACAATATAGTGATTCATAACTTACATATAACACCCAGTGCTCATCACAAGTGCCCTCCTTAATTCCCATCACCTATTTAACCCATCACCCTGCCTACCTCCCCTCTAGTAATCATTAGTTTATTCTCTATAGTTGAGTCTTTTTCTTGTTTTACATCTCTCTCTCTCTCTCTTTTATAGTTAAGAATCTGTTTCTTGGTTTGCCTCTCTCTCTCTCTTTTTTTTTTTTTGTTCATTTTGTTTGTTTCTTAAATTCCATGTATAATTGAAATTATACAGTATTTGTCTTTCTCTGGCTGACTTATTTTGCTTAGCATAAGACTCTCTAGTTCTATCTATGTCTTGCATATGACAGATTCCATTCTTCTTATGGCTGAGTAATATTTCATCATGTATATATACCATATCTTCTTCATCAATTCATCATTTAGAGGACACAGCTCTTCCCATAATTTGACTATTGTCAGTAATGCTGCCATAAACATCACTGTCCCATCTGTTCTTATTTCAACTCCTGACTTCTTTTGGATTAACAAAGTTCTTATTTTTTTTATTCTATAAATCTCAGCTATTCACCATTTTTGTTTTATCTGTTTGTTTTACTTTCAGCTGTCATTCTAAGGATTATGGTATTCAGTGTCAACATCTGCAGTCTACCTTTATTGGAATTTATCAGCTTCACATAATATACCTCACTTCCCCATCATCTTCCTTTTTGTTCGGTTGTTTTTATTCTAATTCTACATTTATTATAAATCTCAATACATTGTTGTAGTTTTGCCTTAAATAGTCAATTTCCCTTTAAAGATTTCTTTTTCCCCACCGGAAAAGACTGGTCCTCTATATTTAACCAACTATTTACCAATTTTCTTTTTTGTCACTTATGCAGACCTGATATAGTCCTATATGCAGACCTTCCTTTTTCCTGAAAAACTTGCTCTAATGTTGCTTTTAGTTCCAGTTTGCTGGTATCAGATTCTCTCAGTTCTTATACTGAAAATGTCTATTTTGCCTTTATTTTTACTACTATTTTCTTTGGACTTACAATTCAAAGATGACTTTTTATTTTTAGTAATTTTAAAGTATTCAGTTGGCTCCTCTCTTGCATTGTTCTGATGAAACATCAGCACCCATTCTTATCAGTGTTCCCTTGTGTATGTTTTCATCTTTCTCCATCCAGTTATTTTTGAGATTTTCTGACTCTTAAGTCTTTTCACTGATTTAAGCAACAGAGTGCTTAGATTTGTTATTTTTGCTTACACTGTTTGGGATTTGTTTTGCATCTCAAATATGTAGGTTAACATTTATGTGACATTTGGAGATGTTTTTCTTTCCAAAACTTTCTTTACTTCTACTTTACTTTCACATCCATTTCTTCTGTGAATGTATTTACATGGATGCTTTAAATCTCTATTCTGCTAATTTTTATAATAGTGTCATCTCTCAGTCTGTTTCTATTGATTGTTTATTCCTGGTTATGTGTTACAATTTTTTTAATTGCACCATATGTATAAAAAGCTAGATTTCATACTCAAGAGCTTTCACTTTTGCTTTGTTGAGCCCTTAATTAACTGTTTGATCAGCTTAATTACCCCGAAGCTAGTTTGAGATTTTGTTGGGAACAGCGTAAAGTAACTCTTACTCTAAGATTACATCAGCTCTATTTATAGGGAAAGGCTTTTCTGGGGTTTTAATTGGATGAGTGAGTATTCAGTGATATCTCTCTAAGTAGTTGATTAGAATTCAAATCCTTCCCAGTACTGTTTGACTTCCATAAAGAAAGTTGTTCTCTGCCAATTCTCACAGAGTCCCATCCTGAATGTATGAGTTAGTATTCAACCAAAGACTTAAGAGCATCACTATCCAGTTATCTGTTACTCTTTCTCTGTCCCACACATTTTTGCTTATTCAACAACCCTGAACCCTGATCTCTGTTTCTTCTGCCCCATGAAACTATTGTTGTCTGGCCACTTATTTATGACAAAGTTTGTAAAATACCTCTAGACAGATAGAACCTACAGTATATATGCAGTTCACATCATGTATTTCCATTCTTTTTGTTGTCCAATGCCTACAAATAGCTGCTTCATAAATTTAATCCATTGATATGGTTGTTTATAGTTGGAGTGTATGTAGGCTATCCATAACTCTTGTCTTCACCAGAATTAGAATGTAGGCTATCCATAACTCTTGTCTTCCCCAGAATTGGAAATCCATTTTAATTACATTTACTTCCCATTAAATTTTGTTGAATCTATTCAGCATGCCTAAAGTAATAGCCCTCCGTTAGGGAGTCTCCCTTTGTTTATACAAGTAAAAGGACTAGATTATTTGGTGAATGTGGATAGATTTTCTGATAAGCATCAGTGACAGCAGATTTTGAGTATTTGTATAGTTGGAAAGTACAAAGAGTCTCTAGACTTGGCAAAATGAAAACTATGTGTTGTCAAGTGATTTGTTAGGGTTCACAGGACAGGTTTAGTAGGTGAGGAACAGATCCAAGATGAAACCTTAGGACTTCGACACTCATTCTCAGAGCCTTTATCTTCTAAACTGAAGTTAGAGTGAGGAAATAATAGGAAATAGCATGCGATTAAGTCATTTAAAGAATGCCAGCGTCATCAGAAGATTTAATTGAAATACATCTCATTTCACACATTGCATCCTCTGCCTCTGATAGTTAAAAGAATATGTTATACTTTAACTCCTGATCACCAAAGAAAAAAAACTACTGAAGTTTCCCTAAACTCTTCGTCCCACAACAGCCAGTTTCTGTGTGACATTTTGTTGCTATTGGCTTTGTTGTTGTTGTTGTTAATGCTAAGTTCCCACCATCACACATATCCGCCAAGATAACTCCAAATGCAGAATCGTTCTTTTATTGTCATTGTTTGCAGGGGTAAATGCAAGACCTTATTTAAGAGATTTTTCATTTCTTCGTCTATTTAATGTTTTTGAAAAACACTGTTTAGAAATAAGAGTTAACTATCAATTAAAAATAAAGGTATTCTAAGAAAAGAATTCTGATATGATATGGTACAACTGTAGAATGTGTTCTTGTTCTCCTTGAGAAGTTCTGATTTACATAATATTTTAACTATCATACTTTTTTTCTTTTAGATAGAAAATTCCCATGCTGGAGTTCTGAATGTGTAACTTTAAAAGGCTTGGAATTCATTTCTTTCTTTTTTTTTCTTTTTTTAAGTTGCTAACTCTGAAGATATAAGAAACAGACTGACACTAACCACTTCAATGTTTTGCTTAGAAATGGAGCAATGGATTGTGCACAATGCTGTTCATTCATGTTGGCAAAGGACTGAACTCCTCAGGGATCCAAAGTGGCAACATTTCGCTTTGTACAATTTTTCACAAATGTTGGACCTGTATTAAATAAAGTTTTGACATGATGCCCTTGAAAAATTCCCAGCCTATTATCAGCCAAGTTCTAGCTAGTTCTAATTATCTTGTTTCACAATTTGAAGGACTTTTTCTTTTCTTTTTTTTTTTTTTTTTTTGCCTCATAAGAAACTGCCAAACTAGAAGTAGGGATGGTTATCTAGAGGGCATGATGATTTGGTTGGCAGAAGCCATTTTCAGAATCTCCTGGGTACCTGAAATTAGACTTTACACTTTTGATGACTGAAAAGATGCCTCCAGCCTTCTAGGGGGATGGTTGACCCTCCCTGCATATAACTATGAAGGAGTTTTGCAAAAGTTTAGCTGAAAATGATTCCACTGTAAACAAACATTTAAATAGCAACAACTTATTTGACCTAAGTTAAAGCCCATTAGTGATTTTGAATGCTGTGTATTAGAGTCTTTTCTAGAAGAGGAAAAAGAATGTTTATGTGTTCTTAAAAGGCTCAGAATATTTCTGCCTTTAATAAGTACCTAACTTGAACCCCAAATGATGATAAACAGTTTATATCCATTAATTCTGATCCTCACAAATAGCCATCTCATTGAATTGTAATAGCTCCATTCTATACAGGAAAAAGAACATTAGAGAGATTAAAGAATGTATTCAAGTTCACATAGCAAATGATAGGACAGAATCCAAATGCAGACGCTGGTGAATGTGATCCTGGTCTGAATCTCTTTACATTATACATATTAGTTAAATGACTAAGAAGCTCAGAAAAATAACAATATCCTCCAAAGCAGCCCTCTTTTCTTCTTTACATTTATTTTTTCCTTCTTCACATTAATTGATATTATTACCTCCTCAGACTCAAAAGCTTTCAATGATCATTGCTTTTGCCCTTCAACATAGCACTCTAATCATGCTGTATTCAGTTCCCCTCCCTCATCTGCTCTTTCACAAAATAATCATCTGATTTTTCTATTGTTTTCCTTGAGTTCACTGTGTTAACTTTCTCCTTTATGCTCTATCTCCTTAAAATGTAACCTTCCTTTTACTTTTTTAATAATCCTTAAGATTTTGGAGGTGCTTGTGTGACTCAGTCAGTTAAGCACCTGACTCCTGACTTTGGTTCAAGTCATGACATGAGGACTGTGAGACTGAGCTCTCCTGGGGGCTCACCGCTCAGTGGGGAGCCTGCTTCAGATTCTCTCCCCCCCCCCCGCCTAACCCCCCACTTGCAAGTGCTCTTTCTAAATAAATAAATAATATTAAAAAATAATCTGTAAGTTTTTTTTTTAAGATTTTGTTTATTTATTTGACAAAGATCCCAAGTAGGCAGGGAAGCAGGGAGGCAGGCAGGCAGGCAGGCAGGCACGCACGCGCGCGCACACACACACACACACACACACACACACATATGAAGCAGGCTCCCTACTGAGCAGAGAGACCAATGGGGGGCTTGCTCCTAGGACCCTGAGATTATGACCTGAGCTGAAGGCAGAGGCTTAACCCACTGAGCCACCCAGGCACCCCGATCTGTAAGATTTTAATTCTAACCCCTACTGCCTCATCTCTCATCATCTCCTCCAAATCTCTCTCAAACTTATAACACAGTTTTACATGCTTGCTGGTTTGTTATGTTTGTTTCTGTCCCTACTCCCAGACTAAACCACAAGTTTGTGGAAGGTGGGTTTTCTATGCAAGCAACATAGTATCATAAACCCCCTTAAAAAAGTGATGAGAATAAACACTTTCTGAACATCTTCTATACTTTAGTGAGGGTATAGGGCTAATTCCTTAGGTATTATTTTAGTTAATTCTCTATAAAACATCCAATGTTGACCCTTGTTTTAAAAACCATGTGTGTATAATTCAAGGGGTTTTAGTACCAGATAATAAAGGGCTGAACTTTTTTTTTTTTTTAAGCATTGGTCTCTTTAATTCCAAACCTATGATCATTATATTATATGAAAGAGCTTCTTTAACATTTCTGGTTATTTAACTTTTGTATTAATTCAGTTTCAGGGTGATAGAGGAATGTTACAGGTCCAAATATTTTGAAATGGCATGCCAATATGTATTGATATTAATAAATTTAGAAACTCTCAGAGAATGTATTATGAATTTCAGCACTTATTGACAAATGATATAAATTGGAAGTAAACCACATTCTTTGTAAAATAAGAAGTGTGGAAAATAGAATCAGATAATAAAAAGTATGATATTAACATGCATCTCTCCAATAATATAAGTAGACTCATTACCAAAGCAAAGAATTTTAAAACAAATTAATTTGTAAAAGTACCAGACATTTCTGCTATTAAACTAAGACAGTACAGTCACTGAAGTCTGTTTGAGTTCTTAAACCAATAGAAAATGTATATATATAACCCTAGCCTTTAAAGGAGATTTGAAGGCATGCAGTGTGGCCTGGGTGATAAATTGAAATCTTCTGTCCTTTTTTATTCATTCTTCTTCATTCTTCTTCATTTTCTGTGGGTAGACAAGGTTTACTAGCAAAACTGGCCCAGTAGACACACATACTAACAAGAAGTTATTCTGACAGGAGAAGTTTAGATTAACTTGCAAATCAAAGGGAATTGTTACCAGGAGCAAGATGAGATCAGATTTACTTCTTTAAGCAAAGTTTCTGGAGCTCTGTGTTTATGTTACTAAATAGGTGGAGGCCAGCATAATTTACAATGAGAATGACAAAATTTAGAGGGAATAAACTCCATCTATCTTACTAAGCCTTAGAAATAGGATTTCAAAAAAAAAGAAGGATAAAGTTGAACATGCCGTTGATTTATTTGGTATTTCTTACATAAAATACATTATTTTCGTAATACACCAATTGTATTTTTTTTTATTTTTGTTTTTTTGAGAGAGAGCATGAGTTGGGGGGTAGAGAGAGCTCCAAGAGAGAGAGCCAAGCAGGCTCGATGCTTAGTACAGAGTCCAACGTGGGGCATGACCTGAGCCCAGCCAAAATCAAGAGTCCAACGCTTAACAGACTGAGCCACCCAGGTGCCCCTTCAACTGTATATATTTTTAATCTAGCCAGAATATTTTATCTGTTTGCCCCATATTATCCCCAGTGCCCACTATTTGCTGCACATATTATATATGTAACTGTTAAATCTACCACAATCTTTAAATATTTTTAGTGACTTTACTGAGATATATTTCACATAGCATACAATTTGTTAATTTGAATTGTACAATTCATTATTCTTTAGTATATTCAGAGCTATGTGAACATCATCAAAAGCAACTTTAGAATATTTCCTCACTTCAAAAAGAAACCCTATCATGTCTAAGGCATCTTATCTAAGATAATGTTGTATTTAAGCAGTAATTGCCTAACTTAAAATCATAAAGGTTACTCCTATGTTTACTTTTTCTGAAAGTTTTATAATCTTACTTTTATATTCATGTATCCTTTGGCATTTTACTTCCCATTTCTCTCCAACCCACCTACCCTAGGCAAATGCTAATGTATCTTTCTATAGATTTGCCTCTTCTGCACAGTTCATATAAATGCAAGCATAGACTTTCAGTACTTTTGCAACTGGGTTCTTTTCATTTGGCATAGTGTTTTCAAGGTTTGTCCGTGTTGTAGAATATATCAGCACTTCATTCATACTTATGGCAAAATACTATCCCATTAAATATATACATATTTTGTTTATCCTTTTGCCATTTGATGGACACTTAGTTTATATCCATTTCCTAGCCATTACGAATAATGCTGCTATTAATATTTATCTACAAGTTTTTGCTGGCTGTATGTTGTCATTTTGGGGTATATATAGAAGTAGAATTGCTGTCTCACATAGAACTTGTATGTTGAGGAACTGATGCACTATTTTCCTAGATGGTTGTATTATTTTACAATTCCAACAGCAATGTTTCAGATCTCCAATCTCCCCACATCCTCACCAATGCTTTGTTTTTTGTATTATAGACATCCTGGTGAGTATGAAGTGGTATCTCATTGTGGCATTGACTTGCGTTTCCTGAATGACCAATGACCTTGAACATTGTTTCATGTGCATTAATTGCCACATTTATATCTCTTCCTTGGAGAAATGTCTATTCAGATTCCTTGCCCATTTTTATTGAGTTATTTGTCTTTTTATTTTTCATTTGAAGCAGTTTTATATATATAATCTGGATACCATTCTTTCATCAGTTAAATAATTTGCAGATACTTTCTTCCAGACCATACTTTCCAGACAATATTCGCTTTCTTCATTTTGTCCTTTGATGCACACAATTGTAATTGCAGTGAATCCACTTTTTTCCCCTTTTTTCTTCTCTTTTTCTTTTTTTTCAGCAAAGCAAGGTTTATTGAACAATAGATAGTAAAGTGGTAGTACAAAACTCCTGAGGAGGGAAGGGACCCAAGAGGGTTGCCCTCGGTGAATCCAACTTACTGATTTTTTTCTTTCGTTGCTTGAGCTTTTGGTATCATATCTAAGAAACAGTTTTCTAATCCAAGATAATGAAGATTTATACTTCATTTTCTCCAACAATTTAACTGGCTGTTCTATTTAGGTCTCTGATCCATTTTGAGTTAATTTTTGTATATGATATGAGGCAGGGTTCCAACCTCACTCTTTGCATGTAGATATCCAGTTGTCCTAGCACCATTTGTTGAAAAGTCTCCTTATTCCCATTAGGGCACTTTTCCATTTGTTTAGATGTTCTTTAATCTCTTAAAAATGTTTTATAGTATTTAGAACATGCACAAGTTTTTACTTTTTTGTTAAATTTATGTCTGTTTTATTTCTTTAACACTATTATCAATGGAATTGTATTCATTTCTAAGATTTTATTTATTTATTTATTTAAGAGCTAGAGGGAGAGCAGGTGGGTTGGGGGGGGCAAGGAGACTCCACACCAAGTGCAGAACCCCGTGGGGAGGCTGGATCTCCAGACCCGGAGATCATGACCTGAGCTGAAATCAAGAGCTGGATCCCCAACTGACTGAACCACCCAGGTGCCCCAATTCTTAATTTCACTTTTAGTACATTCATTCATTTTTAGTATATTCATTATAGTGTATAGACATATAATAGATTTTTCTTTGTTGATCTGGTATCCTATAATTTTGCTGAACATGTTTTATTAGTTCTATAGCTATTTTGTGAATTGCTTAGAATTATCTATATACAAAATTATGTCATCTACAGGCAGAGATACTATTGCTTCTTTGTTTCCATTCTGGCTGAGTTTTATTTATTCTTATTGTCTGACTGCCCTAGCTAGAACCTCCAGCTAATATGGAATAGAAATGATAAGAACAGACATCTTTGAGTTGTGGGTTTTTTTTAAGATTTTATTTATTTATTTGACAGACAGATCACAAGTCAGCAGAGAGGCAGGCAGAGAGAGGAGGGGAGGCAGGCTCCCCGCCGAGCAGAGAGCCCGATGCGGGGCTCGATCCCAGGACTCCGAGATCATGACCTGAGCCAAAGACAGAGGCTTTAACCCACTGAACCACCTACGTGCCCCATGTTTTTTCTTTTATCTTTATTGGAACATTTTCAATCTTCCATGATTTGGTATGAAGTTGAATGCAAGTTTTCCTTCAGTGGTTCTTATCAGCTTTAAGAGGTTCCAGTCTATTCTTAGTTTGATGAGTGCTTTTACCTTGAAAGTGTATTGGAACTTTTTAATGGTCTAGCATATGATCTGTTCAAGACCCTGTTTCATGTGCACTTGAGAAGAATGTGTATTGTACTATTTGGAGTGGAGTGTTTATAATGTATTTATTACATATGGTTGATTCAAATTTTCAGTTTCCTTATTGATCTTCTGCCTAGTTTTACCCTCCGTTATTAGTTGGAGTTGTAATAAAGAGACTGACTTGTTTTTTGATGTTCTACTAGTGACAGTTTTGAACTCTCTCTCTGTCTTCTATCCACTCTAAGCTGATGAGAAAGCTCAGGTGCTCCTTCCTTTGGCATTGACAAGTAGTGTACATCTTTCGTGTGAGCCTTCACACCTGCTCTACCCCTTACTCACCATAAAACTCTAAGCTGATCTCCTCTCTGTGCTCTCAAGTCATTTTTAGACTTTCTGGGGGAAAGTCTAAAGTCTTGCTCTCCTTAGAGAGCCTCATTATGTGAGTAACCAAAATTTTATATTCTCTGGGTGAATATTTGGAGTCATCAGTGTCAGTATCCATATCAATTTATAGGTGGTGGTCCACCCTGCGTCTTTGGGAAGACCACAACAGGAATATTTAACTCTCTAGCTATTGTTGCTTCATTGTGTATTTCTTCCTTAATTCTGTCAGGTTTTTATTAACATATTTATGAGCTCTGTTTTTAGGTGCATGTACATTTATAATCATGTTCTTGGTGGAATCCTCCTTTCATCATTACAGACTGTCCTTTTTATCAGTGGTAACATTTTTGTTCTGTTTTAAAATCTAAACTGAACTCTCTGTCTTTGCCGTTTTTCTGTAAATCTAAAACTGTGCTAAAAAAGAAGTTTAATGTATGTCAGATGACAAATTCTGTCTTATAGATGAGGAAACTAAGTGCAGAGAAGTGAAGCAAATTGATAAAAAGTTCAAGTTCTTGGGTATTAATGAAAATGTTTGGTTTCTCACATTATACTGTATATTACTTCTAACTGTAGCCAGAAAAGCTGATTTCCCTGGGTTTACTTCAATTTCAGTCTTTAGGGAGGAAGATAATTCCTTGCTGCCTGAAGAACTAATAGCTGTTAAAAGTCCATAAAAGCAACCAGAATAAGATCATTTTGCATGATCCTAAAACAAATAATCAATTCAATTTAAAAGATAGTCTCTATAAAAGCAAGTGCACCTGTATTTAAAAAAAAAAAAAAAGCTGTGCCACAATGATTAAATATGTACTTATTCAACAAACACCAAGAGTATGCCCAAGCTTTGTACGAGATGAAAAGGTGGTTAGGGCACTGTTCCTACCTTTGATGAAACAACTGGAATTTGCACGTGGAAATTAAAGACTGGCGATGTACACCAGATCAGTCAGAATGAGAAATCTTTTTGCTTCTTTCAGGTTCTTCTTACTTATCAGGTGGAAATAAAGACCTCAGGTTCGAGTTGGAGGAGATCACGCGGTAAGTGAGAATGAAAACAATGTTTTTGTGTGTGAAAGACATCCAAATAGGACCTGAAAATTGGGTAGATTACAGAAAGAATGAGCAGAAACAACTGTAACTTGGATATTGTTACAGAACTTTGGCCAAGTATTTTCACTCTTCCAACTTTCTAAGTGATTGATGGAATGCAATTATGCATTTAAAATTGGTTCAATTTTGATGTCTTCAAGGAAAAATATATTTATAAGTAGTCATAATATTTCGGCTATCATTCTGAAAATCAAATATATAAAAATAATTCTAATATAAACATTTTATTTTAGAAAGTACACTTGGTAAAATATGTATATATTTAGCACATTGCAAAGGGTATAGCATTTTTTTAAAAGATTTATTTATTTATTTATTTATTTGACAGACAGGGATCACAAGTAGGCAGAGAGGCAGGCAGAGAGAGGAGGAAGCAGGCTCCCTGCTGAGCAGAGAGCCTGATGGGGGACTCGATCCCAGGACCCTGGGATCATGACCTGAGCTGAAGGCAGAGGCTTTAACCCACTGAGCCACCCAGGTGCCCCAGGGTATAACATTTAAATCAAAATTCTTTTATTATATTACCTCTTTCCTTCATTTCATCCTGATTTTTAGACCCTTCTCTGGAGTTAATCACTGTTTATATTTTACTTTAGATTTCTTATGAGACTTTGTTCTAAAATGTCTTCATTCTATACATTGAATGCATATTAGTTTCCTTATATGAGTCAACTTTTGAAAAAAAAAACCTGAATGTTACATGTCTAAATTCGGAGAAATCACCTTTAAATGTCAAGTACTATATCTGAACTAATTGATAATATATTTGCATTTATGTCATGGTGGTATATATTTCTGATTCCTTTTACTGATGATTTAAATTTAGTCAGGGTCTTTCTCTTTTTCTTAATTGATCCACAAAGACACTAATACATCAATTTTTAAATCAACTTACTCTTTTCCAGATTTCTTTATAGAAAAAAATAATTATGTGATCAGATTCCTTTCCATAATTCATGTTGTTGAACTCAGCTCACAGACAAGAAAGTATCTGTATTAAACATCAGCAACCAAAATGGGGAAAAATTAGCATGTGTTAATATGAAATCTACTCAGAATTAAATTATCTTATGGATTATTGAAGTCTTGACAAAGCACCATGTAGAATATAAGAATATTATTTTCTGCACTGGTCTCATACCACATAAAGCCAAAGTGTTCTTGTTTAATTTTTTTTCACACCTCTTTTAAATGCAAACATTTAGAGAAACAAGAATTTTCAGAAATATTAGACCATAATATCAAAGATTATAGAAATAAGAACTATCTAGTTACCAATAAATAAATGTTAAGTAAGTACTTAGAATATTGTACTCAATTAGAAAAAAAATACTGTCATATTTCAAATTGATGGGGGAGTTTTAGAGCATCAAAGTGGGTCTTAGGAACCCAACATGGTTTTTCTTTTCTCCACTTTTGTCAAAATACTAAATAAAACATCAATATAAAAGTTTTATACATTGCAAGGTCTTTCATATTTTAGATATTCCATATGTGATTACTAAATACAGATCTTTCCCAGAAAACTTCATACTAATGAAGTTAGCAACAAACTAACTAAAAAAAAAAGAGAGAGAGAGAAGAGAAAAGTAAATAAAAACTCTAAAATATATCATTGCATATAATTTTTCTTTAAAAAAATTCTATTCCTTGGAGGCTTGGGGAAACTTGGAGTAAGTGAAACCATTCTTTTTCATTTCTAATTCTCCATGAAACCACAGTCATGCTTGGGCTGGTTCATTGTGAGATCCAAAAAGTATTTTCCATACCAGGAATTATTTAATTTTAAATAAAATTATCACATTTCCCCCACATATAATATGCATTCTACGGGTGCTTTAAAAATACTAACTACCTGAGTAAATAACATTGTCATGATTAATTAGGCACATCTCAATTTTTATTTAAGAGTCATTGAAAAGAATCTGAAAGTTTATTAGCACCATCTCCGGCACCCACAGGTAAGAGATAGAGCTCTCAAAATAATTGCATATTGTACTTACAGGCCTCTGCTATAAATTCTCCTCACTATCTATAAATAAAATTTAGAGTGAGTCTAGAAAGGACAAGGTAATAAGTCCTTTCACAGATGAAAGAAGACATATGTCGATTTAAATCATGCAGTATAGATGGCAAATATAGACAGGCATAATCTGTAATATAAGTCAATTTATACTGTTTTTCTTTTTTTCTCTTTAACAAATAAAATGCCATCTAGAGTGTTTGAAATATCATCTGTTAAATAAAAATATCAATTTGTTCCCTGCTGTACTGGTTATAAATTGCCTAGACATAGTCACATGTTAACTTCAAAATCTCTTTACTGTGTAGTATTTTTTACTATTTTCAGTGAAGGTAGGGCACTTATTCAAATGCCTCCTCACCCTATTATGTGCTCAGAAACCTATATTATGCTTAAATCATCTGTCTAAGCAGGAAAGAGAAAGTAGGCTCTAAATGGTTTGCTTATATAGGCCTCCTAAAAATACAAATTTTGTTTTTGTCATTTGGGCATCAACCAAACACCAAATATAATGCATTAGTTATAGGAAGTCCCATGACTTGATTTTGCTTTTGAGGAAAAAAAATATAGTTTTCAAAATTAAAAAGAAAATCAGTCTTCTCTGTGTCTATGAATTGTAGAACTTTTAAGTGTAAGTAATGCCACACCACACTTCATCAGGAAAGCTGGTTATCTGTCAATAGAAAAATTGTGAAACAATAAGAACCTTAACATCTAAAATTTTCCCTCTGCAGCTCAGAAGTGTTATATTTTAATAAACCACAGTTCTAAAACTCTTGTAGGCATATTTGTTTTCCCAAGATGTTGAGCCAAATATATTAATTTGCAAGCTAAATAAGGAAATGGCGGGGGGGTGGGGTGGGAGTGGGAAACCAGGTGATTCGGTAATGCTCATCCACATATTTTCAAATGGGCAATAATCATGGAAGCGATGGGATTAAATGCAAGCCTCACTTAAAAAGAGTGTTTTATATTCGATTTGCTAAACCAATGAGAATTATCATTCTTCAAGGATGCTAAAAAGGTCACTAGTCTTGGTAAAGGAGGGCTTCTGCAGTTTCCTGTCAGTTGCTCTGTCTTCCCTCCTTAATGCACAGGATATACAGTTGGGGGTTGGGTTTGAACTGTGAGTAGATTGTTTTCTTCCCTGCCTCCTCTTAAGTATCCCCCCATCAACCCCGTATTTCTTGTAGACCACAACAGATAGGGAGGTAGGTAGAGAGATAGACTGATAGACAAACAGGCAGATAGAGCCTTTTTCTTTCTCTTTTTTGACAGTGACAAGCTCTTTTAAAATTTGAAGTGGGAATCCTGCGAGAGGCATGCTGAAACTTTAACAGTGGTAGCACTCATATGCTGGCCACAAATCAGAGCTCTGTTTTATTGGAAGAGCAGCCCAAAAACAGATGCAAAAAATAAAAAGTAAAAAGTACTGCTGTCCCTTTTAACAATGGACAGATTACCTTGCCTTTCTTATAACCCCTCCTCTTTGAGAAGAGTCTACCCACTGCTGCTTCTCTGCATGCAGTACTGTCCACCAGGGGCTCTTGGGCACAGGGGAATTATCTTAGTAAATGTAGTGTATCTGTGATTGGGTTTAAAAGGACTCTTTGAAAAAATGCATATTCATTCATATGTCAACAGTTCTGGATAAACCTGTGTCAGATTTTCTGCATCTTACTGGCTGATCTGCTTTTGTCCTAAATACAGATGCATATGGACCTTGATACTGGCAATTTTTGGTTTGTTTGGAAATATTAATGAATTTCTCAGGGTAACCGTTGATTTGGAAAGGACTAGGAGTCTAAGTCATGGTCTGTTGTTATCTGGGCTTATCTGCTAGAAAAAGCAAACAGTGTGAAATGAGGACACCCACACACAGTTCTCTAGCCCATGGAGTCCTCTGTAAGCATTTAGTTCAAATTTGATTGAAAAGTTTAGTGTAGTGTTCATTTAATTAAGGAAAGTCCAAGTAGGGCTTTTGGGATAGTACCTGGTAAAAGACTCTGCTTTAGAAGCATGTCACCAGTTTTCAGGGTAATGAAATAGCCCAGTATAACCAGTGAGAATGTCTTCCTAACAAAGATGTCAATAGTCAAAAGCTGCCGTCTATTTTTAAACAAATTTTTGTTTTAATACAGTTTCTTTTTTTTTTAATATTTTATTTATCTGATAGAGAGAAATCACAACTAGGCAGGCAGAGAGAGAGGAGGAAGCAGGCTCCCCACGGAGCAGAGAGCCCAATGTGGGGCTCAATCCCAGGACTCTGGGATCATGACCTGAGCCGAAGGCAGAGGCTTTAACCCACTGAGCCACCCAGGTGCCCCATTAATACAGTTTCTTCACAGTGGCTTCCCCAGGCTCTGGAGTCAGGCTGTCTGGGTGTTTATTCCAATGTAAAATACATCACCTGTTTGTTTTCACTTTCTTCTTCTATGTGATGGACATTACAGTTTACCAACATGAAATAGGCAATGTGATGATTCACATTTAATTATCCCATGTAATTTACCATATAGCCTATTGCCAGGACATAGGAAAGTGCTCAATAAATCCTACATAATAATGACAATAACAATGACAATAACAAATGGTAATAACAATGACCACAACAATTGCAGTGTCTACTGTCTGCACTCAACATTCAGGCACCTAAGTTGAAAAGAATGAAAAAGAGAAAAGAAAAAAAAATATCCTTCTAAAGTGCAAGTGTCATTATAAACAAAGATAATAAAAATTCAATAACACTTATGTGACTGAATTGAAATCTAATCTGATCAAGAATACTCAAAATCATTACTACCTGGGATTTATCATCATGAATTTATTCTGCCCACTTCAAAATAGATTTTGCCTTTTTAAAATTTGCATACAACTTGAAAATGAGTATACATAGGTAACTAAATTTTTTGGAGACATTCTCTTCTATCCAAAATGAAGTAACAGGGATCAAATTTATTCTTTCACCTAAAATAAGCAAGAAATACAGTGATCTTTGGAAGAGGAACAAGTGAAGTCAGGCTTTGAGTTGCCACACTTTACCACCCTGAATTTCCAAGCTGAAAGAAATCAAAGATCTAAGCAAAGAGAGAGAAATACCATGTCCATGGATTGGAAGACAGCACAGGTAAGATGTTAACTTCCTCCAAGTTGATATATATGTTTAATATAATTCCTCCCAAAAGATCAATGATATTTTTTGTAAATATAGACATGATTATTTTAAAATTTATATGGAAAAGAAGAGGATCTAGAATAACAAAAATAATATTGTAATAGAAAAATAAGAAGGAAGGAATCAGTTGACCTGATTTCAAGACTCATAGTATATCTATTGTAATCAAAAATCTATGATATTGCAGAGAAAGAGCAGTGACACAGAAATAAAGAATGCAGCAGTAGATCCGCACAAATATCCCCAACTGATTTTTGGCAAGACCAGTTCTGTGAAGGAAAGATCATCTTTCAAAAAATGGTTTTGGAGCAGTTGGACATCCAAGTGGAGGGAGGAAAGAACTTTGACCAAACTCTCATACCTTACACAAAAGATTAACTCAAAGTGAATAGAAACTTAATGTAAATCATAAAACTAAAAATATTTGAGGAAAAAAAATGGGGGTTCTAGGACCTGGTAAAGAGTTCTAAGACTTAACACCAAAGGGATAAACCCACAAAAGGAAAAAAAAGTTGACAATTGGACCTTATCAAAATTAAAAACTTTTAAACATGATCTTTCTTTAAAGAGGGTGAAAAAATGAGTTATAGGATAGGGTAAAATATTTGTGAAACCCATACCCAACAAAGCATTAGTGTTTAGCATATATAAGGAAGTCTCAAAACAGAACCATAAATAAGCAATCCAGTTAGAAGTTGGGCAACAAAGGGATAAAAATGGCACATAGTTGATACAGAGGACAATTGGAATGAATCTCTGAAGATTTATGCTGGGTAAAAATAAAATCCAGGCCCCAAAGATGGCACAGTCTATGATTCCATTTATATAACATTTTGAAATGACAAAATTATGGAAACAGAGGAGAGATTAGGAGTTGGCAGTGGTAAAGGGGGTGGGGGAGGCAGGAGGGAAATACATGTGCGTCTAAAAGGGAATCGTGAAGGACCGTTTTTTGTACACTGTTGCCGTTTGACATAAAATGGACAAAGGTTACATGGAATTTCTGTTATTTCTAATATTTTCATGTGAATCAACAATTATTTCAAAATTTTAAAAGTCTAAAAATTATCAATATGAATTTTTTAAAAAATCTATAGTTAGGGAAATGTCAAAATTTATTAAAGTATCCTCTAACATTGAAAAATACTACTCAATAAATGGTAAGCGATATTGCACTCAGTAAATATATTTCCTTTGAGATTTACTGATTGTTCCTGTATTGACAATAAATTATTAAATTGGATCAACTTAAAAATACCAAAAAGGTTATAAATTTCATAAGAAATATGAAAATATATGCATACTCTAAACATTCAAAAATTAGAATTGTATAGAATAAAAAAAAGAACATTTTCTTTTTCCTTCCCATTACTCCTAAATCTCCTCTTTATTGATAACTAACTACTTACAGGAAAAGAGCATATATATTTGGGGTGGGGGTGTATTTTGCCATGGCATTTATCTATGTAGTTATTTTCTTCATGTTTTTTTATTCATCATACACTTAAAAGGTATTTTTATTCATTTTATATAGAACTACTCTACTACTGTGTATAAAGTTCCATAAAATGGATATATACTAGGATCTATTCAATCATAACCCGACTTTAAGACATTTGTGGGGTTTTCTTTTTCTATGTAATAATAATAAAATACTAGAACAATTCCGTAATGCCTGTACGGTTACATTGATCTGAGTACCTTTGGGATTGTTTCTTTTGTTTAGATTCCAGAAAGACATTTTTGGATCTAAGTATGGGTGCTTCCTTTTCTATGGTTACCATAGAGCTCTCTGAAAAGGTTTCCCATCTATGCAGCATCAGCTTTGTGTCAGCCCCATACCTTTTCTTTTATAGGCGTTCTTTCAACACATAGGGTTAAAAGTCTCCAGAATACCTTAGGCCAACTGGAAACTAAAGCAAGTAGAAGGCTGGAACCGGTGGATTTCTATTGAGGGGTAGTCGAGACTTGTCAGGATTTGCACCAAAAACTCCCCTCTGCTTCTTTGTTCCTCCAGTCCCTCCTACTTTCTCAATTCTGCTCTTCCAGCCCTTCTAATAGCTTTGTAAGAGGTTGCTGCATTCAAACACATAAGTGAAATGAAGTGCTCTTGCATAAATAATGAAATCTCTTAGTCGTCTTGTTTTACAAGGAAAGTCAAAGCCAAAAACTTGTTATTTGAGAAAATTAAAATTGTTTGAATAAAAATATACCTAAACTCCTTGAGAGAGAGAAGTGGTAGTATTTGGAAAGCACCTGGACTATGAAAGGCTTCCAAAGGACCTAAGCTTCCTGACAGCCAATAGGGGAAAATTGGGCATGAGAGCAGTATAAGATCAAGCTTTAATCTTTTTTTCTGGAAAGAAAACAAGTGTTACATACTTTTCTCTGGGCTCAGAATTGGTGCAGTGCCATACGGCATGAGGGTCTGTGTGATGTTCAGGATGCACTGCTTTCGTTCAAGAGATACAACCCTCATCCCAAGCATCTAGTGACCAGCATCGGAAGAGCTGAGCAGAGTGCCCCCTTCTTGCCACCATCAATATTGTTGCTGAAACCTGGGGGGTTATGTTTGCCATTTTATTAAGTATAAATAAATTGTTTAGTATGGTTTTTACTTTATATGTGGAACTTTCTCTTCAGGATAGCAGTTTCCAATTTCAAGGGTTGAATTCAACAAGGATGTGTATGTTTCTGGGGCATAAGAACTGTGAAAGGCTTTTCTTTCTGCTAAAACCACCAAGAGTATGCCAACAAGAGCGAGTCCAATTTCTTGAGGCTAATAGAGAAGCAAGGCTTAAATCCCTCAGTTGAAAGCCAAGTTTCACTTTTATTTTACTGAAATAACCTGCCTGCCTTATCCTCAGCCTTGTGGAAAGCAGAGCAAGGATTAGGGAGGTGGCTTTCTTGAAATAGCCCTATCTTAAAATGCAAAGATTATTTTCTCTGGGTCAAATCAGATGAGCATCCTGCCCTGTCATGTTCCTCTGAGTAGAGGCTGCCTCCTTGGCTCAGCTGACTGGTCTTTCCCTCTCACCTTTTCCCTTGGCTTGTGAGTCTTGAAACAACATTAGAACTCTTTATGTTGGGAGATCAAATTAACTATTTAGCCAAATCACTAAAGTGGAGGATATAATGCTCAGAAGTAAGCATTTCATTTACAAAAATGCACATTATCTAATGCAATAAATGGTTGATAGTGTGTCTTTAGGCCCTGGTTGTTTCAGTGTTTGGGGAAATAATCAAGCCTTTTTATTTTCTCCCTTAGATCATAAGTGCTATGTTATTAGTGCCATCTCAGCGTTAAAACAGGTTGCAAGCTGCTTATTCTTCAAAATGAAGCTTTATTTTTTTAGTTTAATTGCTTTTTCAGGAGCATTATTAACTTCCAGAAGGGGAGAAAAAAATTTAAGCCGCTGAGGCTTTGGTTCAGTATATTTGAAGCTAAAAAACACGTTTCAAAAACTAATGCAACAATACTGTACCAATTATCAAGAATAATATTAGGGAATATACATAGTGTGATAATTATAGAAAGAAAGAACTTTTAAATACCATGTGTGAACACCATCTGTATTTTTCTGTTCTGTGCTCTCAATATGCTGAATAAAGAATTATCCTGCTATCCTGAGAGACTGGATAAAGCCCAATCTCCCTGAACCTTTCCAAAATAAATCTCCAATCAAAGTTTACATCCCGATCAACCACCAAGTTCTAGACTTAATTCCTGGTATCTCTGAATTCCTCATCTTCGCTTTTCTACAGACTTCTTGTCTGTGTGAGAACTGGGACATTTACCACCACACTCACCCTCACCCCCGAAATTGGTCTCTTTGTGTTCCAATCCAGTACCAGCTGCAGGATAATCTGAACTCACTCAGTACTGCCATTCTGCCAGAAGGTTTATGCGTCTTGATAAGTTCCTTTTCTTAATGAAGTTAAAACAAAAATGCCAGCGTCCAAAATTTCACAGACTGATTTAACCATCCTGTTGCCTCTCCAGTTCTCTATGGAAGGTTCAACTACTCTCTCATATACCTCCATTGCTCCATTTAGCCGAACCTGGTCACCGTATCTCTTAAACCTATTACATGGCATTGTAGAGTAAGATTGGAAGATTGGGAGAAGGAGGTCATGGGAGGAGGCATATGGATAGGCCTAAGGGAGCTGGCACAAAGTGTAGGGATTTTATATCACACATCAGTGCCTAACAGAGGTCATTCATTGAAATGAAAGACAGTGAAGAGAACAGTGGATATCAGCAAGCCTCTGTCCTTGGCCACCACAGTGCTTATGAGGCAGGTTTATGAGTGGAGTAGTCCTAAGTGACAGAGAGCTGCCCTTAGCCAACCAATACTTGAGATAGGCTTCATAGCATGGGTTCCCTCTTACCAAATTTGGTTGAGCTCCTACTAGTGCCTAATGTTCAACCTATCAGCAAAAGGGACCCAGACTGTGCCCCTGATATACTACTGTCCTTCAAGGAGAACTGCCTTCTATCAAGGCAGCCACTTGATAGAAAGTTGATGACATTGGACATCTTCTGCCTAGGAAGGGCAATAATACCCTGACAGATGTTGACACATTCTCCGTATGTGCTTCCCTGTCCCGACCCCAGTGCCTAAGCACTACTAGTCAAGGACTTTCAGAGTTTCTGACCTATTGACATGAGAAACTGCATAATGTTGCTTTGGACCAAGGAATGAACCCACTGGGAGACAAAAGAGGAACAGCCCTGGGCACTTGACCTTGAGATATACTGTTATTATTGCAGACCACACCATTTAGGATAGGAGCTCCTGCCCTCAGCCGGGGAGGGGAAGGTAGTAGAACTGCCACCAACATGTGCCACTGAGGCATCAACCATGAGAGGTTACTCACTGAGTGTATTGCATCTTGCAGGATAGAGTACTTCATATTGAAGCCCCAACTTACGTTACACCTGGAGAGGATTCTGGCTCTTTGGCTCTCAAACCATAAGGTATAGAAGCTAGTACCCAGAGGAATAAGCTGATTGGGTCACCAGAGTGAATGAATGAGTCTCCATGGCATTGCCTGCACCAGTCTACCTTAGTGAAGGTGTTATGAGCAACCAAATTCACAAAAGTTTGATTACAAGCATAGCAACCACAGTTAATGGGATGGTTGTAGCCAGGTACAAGGACCCCATAGGGGTCATTCTGGGATCCCTCTACTCTCACTCATTTTGTGCTGCGGATATCCCCTTGCTGTACACAACCTGTCTTCAACAGAATGAATGACATGTTAGTTTTCTAAATATCATGTTGTTTTCCTTGGAGGTGGAGTGGTGTTACTTCCACTGTGCACCAAGAAAATATGCCTGAGACCAAGTTGCTGCCTAGGTTTTTTGATAGATTTTTTTAATAGTAGCTCTAAAATTGGTTGAAACAGAACAAATGACTCTGGAATCACCAGACATCCATGTGCAAAAACATGTATCTAGACATAGATCTTTCTTCCTTCACAAAAATTAGTTCAAAATGGATCATAGACCTAAATCTAAAATCCCAAACTATAAAACTCCTAGAAGAAAACATACAAGAAAATCTGGATGACCTCAGCTATTGTCGTGTCATAAAATACAACACCAGAGGCACATTCCATGGAGGAAAAAATCAATAAGCTGGATTTCATTAAAATTAAAAACTGCTATGCAGGAGACTGTCAAGAGAATGAGAAGAAATCCACAGACTAGGAGAAGTTATTTGCTATATGTATGTATATATATATGTATGTATATGTATATATATATGTATGTATATATATACACACACACGTATCTTTGATACAGAACTGTTATTCAAAACATAAAAAGAACTCTTAAAATGGGACACTAAGAAAGCAAGCAACCTAATTAGAATATGAACCAAAATCCTGAATGGACACCTCACTAAAGAAGGTGTACAGGTGGCAAATAAGCATGTGAAAAGATGCTCCCCATCATATGTCAATAGGGAAATGCGGATTAAGACGATGGTGAGATATCCCTGCACATCTAGCAGAATGGCCAGGACATTGACAACACCAAATGCTAGTGAGGCTGTGGAACAAAAGAACCTCACATTCCTTGCCAGGGGAAATGTGAAAAGGTACAGCCACTGTAGGAGATAATTTGGCAGCGTCTTACAAAAAGTAACCTACTCCTACTTTACAGTCCAGCCAACTCCATCCTTGGTATTTACCCAAAGGAGGTGCAAACTTTTCCATTCACACAAAAACCTGCATGTAAAAAACCAGCTTTATTCATAATTGCTAAAACCGGAAGCAACGAAGATGTTCTTCAGTTGGCATATGGATAACAAACTGTGGTTTGTTTGGTACATCCAGACCACGGACTGTCTTTCCGAGCTAAAAAAGTGAACTATTAAACCATGAAAAGAGAGTGGATCCTTAAATTCATATTACTAAGTGAAAGAAGCCAAGGAAGTTAGTAGAAAGAGCAGTGGTTGTCAAAGGTTAGGCTGGGGGAAGGGAGAGAAAAGCAGAACATAGTCAATTTTTAGGGCAGTGAAACTATTCTGTATGACACCATAAAGGTGGATACATGTCATTATAGATTTGTCAAAACCCATAGAATGTGCAACCCCAAGAGTTAACCATCTTGTACACTATAAACATTGAGTGATGACATCAACCTATCAATGCAGGTTCATTGATTGTAACAAATGTACCATTCCAGTATGTGTGTATGTGTTGGGGGGTGGGCGGTTGGTACTGGAGAAGGCTCTGTCTCTAGAGTGGCAGGGGACATATAGGAACTCTCTGTACCCTGTGCTCGATTTTGCAGTGAACCTAAAAGTACTCGGAAAAAAAATAGTCTATTTAAAAAATTGGATGAAATAGACTTTGAAGATGACATTAGAAAGCCATACGTTCCTTTATTTATCCTTGTCTCTATGAAAGGAGGAAGGAGTCAGTGAAAAATCAAGATATATATGTCGGTATAAAAATTTCTTTAAATTGCTATTTTAATTAAAATCCTCCTTGCCATGTTCATAAAACATCTTATGCGTATTATAGATTTATAAAAATTCTCAGTTTTAGTTCACACTTTACGGTAAGGTATTTTCACATACATTAGCTTTTTAAAGTACTTCCAACAAGTTAATAGTGGTTTTCTGGTGTCACTTTAGCTCTTCTGTGATGAAGATGGGGCTCAAATTCTGATTAGCTGACTCCTTTTCTCATGGACAACCATATGAAATTCATCTCAGACATAGAATCTGTTTCAGAGCCCAATAGGTATACACTAAAATTTAAATGTACTTGCTAAATAAATTCAGCTCTCTTTCCATTCTGATTTTCCAAACTTAAGTCATTGGTGGACATTTGCTAGAACATGAGACAAATTTAGAGACCTAAGCTTTCTTGATAAATACATCCACTTTTGAAGGTGTCTAACATTTCCAAACTTCATAAATGTTAATGTTAATTAAATACATGCTCTGAAGGAGAAAAAATTCCTTAGATAGCATATGTTACAGTTCAGCTATTTTTGAATATGGTATAGAAGTTTTGTAATGACTACTCTCTTGATTATCACATTGTTTCCCAAATTGCTGGTGGTCTGATGCCAACTGGTGTGATTTGCTACCATTTGGTTCATATGCCTAGAGAAATGTCAAAATCTCTCTAAATTAAGCAGTTGCAATTCTGTTACTGCCTCCTTTACCTTGGCATCAATTTTTGATACCATTATGTTGAATATCATTATTAAACTAGAGATGTTATTTAGTTCTCAAGTCTCCACTGATTTCTCAACTATTAAAAATCCAGTTATCCCTTGGTGCCTTCAACATATATATTGTGAAGTATTTGATACATTCATTATATGACAATGCACAGAGAAAGCCTCCACTTTCACAATCTAATAGAATTATTCAGAGGTTGATGTGAGCATTTATTGAATTCTTACTCTGTGTTAAGCACAAATGTGTCAAAAGGTCTCTGCCAGATAATTGAAGAAGGGTGTGTTTATACCCAAAGAGAATATTTTAAAGTGTCGAGCTCTGAGGTGGGAGACAAGAGATAGTACAAAATTCCCGAGTTAGTAGCAACTGTGATGTTTCCATCCCTGAGCCAGAAGTGATGTGGCGAAGTCAGAAAGAGACAATCATAGAAGATCTTGCTAGTCAATATGTGGGTCACAGAATTGCAATATTTGTATCACCTTGAAGCTAACAGAAAGGGAAAAGCTCCACTCCAACCCTAGACCTAAAATTTAAAATTGTACTTTCATAATCTCCCAAGGTGATTTGTAGGCACATTAATGTTTGAAAAATACTGAAGTATAGGCTGCCTCTCTGAAAGTAGTAACCTGGGGCATTGACCTGGGATATAGCCAGCTCAAGATGATCTCATCGGGGAGGGGCGTCTGGGTGGCTCAGTGGGTTAAAGTCTCTGCCTTCGGCTCAGGTCATGATCCCAGGGTCCTGGGATTGAGCCCCACATAGGGCTCTCTGCTCCGCGGGGAGCCTGCTTCCTCCTCTCTCTCTGCCTGCCTCTCTGCCTGGTTGTGGTTTCTCTCTGTCAAATAAATAAAATATTTTAAAAAAAAGCTTTAAAAAAAAAAGATGATCTCATAGGGGAAACATTGGGAATAAATATCCTGACCTTACAGTCTTACTTCTATCTTTTGGCCCCAGAAGAGATCCTCGTTAACCAAATTAAATAGGATACAAAGAGCGGGGAGAACTGATGATAGGGTTTATGGAAATCAGCTACCTGGGCAGAAGATTAAAGGGGACAAAGTAGCAAATGGACCTGGATGGCAACCGGAATTTATTTGAGCTAGTTACTGCAGGTGTAAAGATGAACAGTATAGTCCCCGGACCTCAAATATCCCAAAATGTTTGTTTGTTTTTCAGAATCATTTTTTAATACTATAGGCATTCTTACTATTGGAATTGCAAACAAAGGTGATTCTATTCTAATACAATATCCAGTAGCCTATTTATCTTGAGGAGATGTTACATAATCCTTTTGGTTTTTAAGTAAAGGTATAAAGAAATGTTCTGTCAGAATTAGCCAGACTGGCTAGGATTCTCCTGTATATTCTCCTGTTCAACTTTACTTTCAGAACCATAGTTTAATTTTGCTTTTTTCTCCTTACCTTTTGGGAGTGAGTGCCTCATTACTATGTGATTTCTGATGTCTGGGATTCCCCGCTATGTCTGAAGCCTGTTATGTTAGATTAAAAATCTTATGTACTTTTATCAAGCCAAATTGAAAGTCTGGTAATATGGTAGCATTTCCCACTGTTTGAGCTCAAGACTCTAATCATTCTGTTTCTCAAAGACTGAATTTACTAGATGAGAGCTTTTTTAAATGGCAAAATATATAACAATTATCTGTGCTGGTAAACTAGAGGTGGTATAGGCTCTGCTGAGAAACCCTGGGGGTCCCATGCATACTAGTTCCAAAATAAAATACAGCTTTTATACATACCATAATGGTTGAGGCTGGAAGCTGAGGTTGAGTGGGTATGGGATCCTAGTGAGCACTTACCTATAATAAGACTTGGAGCTTTCACAAGAATTAGAGCCAGTATCTGAATACTTTGTACTGTAGAAATGTAGAAATGATAGAATAGGACATTAAAAATACTATATTAATTATTGAATGCGAGATATATGTTCAAGCACTATGCAAAAGCTGTATGTATATTATCTTTATACTACCTGAAACACTTCTATGTGATAGGTACATTCACTCAGTCAGAATGATCCAGGGACACCAACAGCACCAATGGGAGGCCATCCATACGTTACTATATTCACTTGTTTCTCTCATTAAGCTTACTTCATACAGGCACAACCTCTTGCACATCAATCAGTCAACCAAAGTTTGTAACAAGAATTTATTTTTCTTCAAGATGTAATCAGGATGGATTTTTGATCTCTTTGATTTTAGTTCCCTGGAAGCATTATTTGCATATTATTTGCTTGAATCCTAGTTCTCTAGTGACTCTAGCTTTGGATAGAGAGTAGGAAGCTTAGGCCAAGCATTTCATAATGTGTATAAATGTCAAATCACTATGTTATACACCTGAAAATAATGGAATGGTGTGTGTCAAACATACTTCAATTAAAAATAAAAGAGCGTAATGTATTAGCTGCATTCAGATCTCTATGGAGAACTCAACATTTCTTCTCTCTGAGAGAAATGTTCAGGTAGAAAAGACTTTCTTAAGATCAGTTAAGCTCCTTCAGAGCGCCTGGGTGGCTCAGTTGGTTAAGCAGCTCAGACCATGATCCTAGAGTCTTGCGATGGAACCCCAAGTCAGGGTCCCTGCTCAGCAGAAAGCCTGCTTCTCCCTCTCCCATTGCATGGCATTCTGCCTACTTGTGCTCACTATCTGTCTGTCAAAAAAAAAAAAAAAAAAAAAAACTTAAAAAAATAAGTAAATAAATAAATCTTAAAGAAAAAAAAGGCTGAGAGAGGGCACCTGCTTGGCTCAGTCAGTTAAGCAGCTGCCTTCAGCTCAGGTCATGATCTCAGGCTCCTGGGATCGAGTCCCACATTGGGCTCTCTGCTCAGTGGAGGGCCTGCTTCTCCCTCTCCTCTGCCTGCCACTCTGCCTACTTGTGCTCTCTCTCTCTCTGTCAAATAAATAAATAAAAATTAAAAAAAAAAAAAAAAGATCAGTTAAGGTCCTATATGGGGCCAGTGTACAGAGAAATAGTTAACTGATTGTAATATTCCATTTTATAGATAAAGCACAAATAGATTAAACAAATATATTAAATTAAGTTCCTTCACTTGGTAAATGAAAAACTTAGCTTCTACTTTTGTGCTAGAATATTTTGAAATAATATTTACTTTCAAATTAAATTAAAGCTTACTTTAGAATGCATAGTTGCTGGAATTCTGATGATGGAATTACACCAGTTTTTTCTTTCTTTTCCTCTCCTTCCCACTCTGATGAGTTCCTGGCAGGCTGATGGTAGAAGAGTATGTATTAGAACACTTATTGACTTAGATGGTAAAAATCGTTATGATTGGATTTTCATTGTCAGGGTTACCCTAAACACAAGGACCATGGACAGCACTTCCTTGTTTTCTGATCCATTTGAAATATCAGAAAATTGAGGACTCCAAACAGCGTCATGTAATAAGAAGTAAGAAAGATTCAGTTTGTGAGTTGTTTATTCCGGAGAAAGAATGTTTTTCCATGAATAATAGACAAGGAGCAAAGATCTAAATGGAACAGGGAAGAAACCTCTATTTCCCACTTAAAACCTAACAACAAAAATTGAATAGCGGTCAAGAGACTGGATTTAATGGCTTCTGATCGTGGTTCTGCTGTTTCCAAGCACTGAACGATGTGCTGAAACTTTTCATATGTGCATTGTTTATACTTGAGTCTCTTGAAAAACATGTGTTCATCAAATCAGTTATTAGGTACCTACTCTGCAGCAGACAATATTCTAGGTATTATTGGCACGATGGTAAGAAATCAAATTCTCTGCCTTATGGGAGCTACAGATTCTGATGGAAGAAGAGACGTTACAGTACTTCTTAGTATCTTTCAGGTGTTGATAAGTACTATAAGTGCTAGTTAGGAAGGACCTTTCTGATAAGTGGATACTTAAGTGGTCCCTCAGCCCAAACCTGTTCACTGGCAGCCTCCTTCTTCTCAGGCGGTAGATACTCACTGACTACCATAGACATAAAGGAACAGCCAGAAGGCACGTTTTGCTCAAGTTCGGGACAAGTGTTCTGTATTTTTTTCTATGCGTTCTGTATTTTTATTTGTGAAATCTGACAACCTTAGTTGAAGGCCTCCCATGTAGTTAAGGTGTTGACCTCCACTCTGAGTGAGACAGGGAGCTATTGGAAACATATTTAGCATCCTGTTTTGAAAGGAACAGTCTGTGTGCCTTGTTGCAAGTCATCTAAGGGATGATGAGCACAAGCAGGAAAGCAATTTAGGAAACATGAAATGATGGCAACTTTAACCAAGGTCTTAGCGTATATTTTGCAAAGAGAAGTGACAAAATTTGATGATGATTTGGCTGCAGCATTGTGGGAAAATAAATTGTATAGTCAAGGACAGCATCAATTATTTTGTTTGAACGACTGTGTGACAATGTTGCCCTCGTCTACCCCTTAAACACTGCAGCTTTTTGTATGCTATGTTAGACCTTTTGCTCTTGGGATGGAAGAATTTTTTCTTCTTCCTCTCAACCTCTCATAATTTTATAATGTGGATCTAGGTATTCTCCTGTATGGGTTACAAAAATAGGGGGAAATTGCATTGGCCATTACCGGATGATTTGTGGGCTGGAAAGTGTTTATGGTTAATTTTGTGGATTATGCGTGTGTGTGTATACATACATGTATATGTATATACGCATGCACAAATGTGTATATATCATATTAGTTAAACCTGGAACAATATGGATTTGAACTGCATGGGTCCACTTATATGTGAATTTGTTTTTGATAAATACTACGTAGTACTGTAAATGTATTATCTCTTCCTCATGATTTTCTTAATAACATTTTCTTTTTTTTTTTTAATTTTATTTATTTATTTATTTATTTGACAGAGAGAGAGATCACAAGTAGACAGAGAGGCAGGCAGAGAGAGAGGAGGAAGCAGGCTCCCTGCAGAGCAGAGAGCCCGATGCGGGGCTCGATCCCAGGACCCTGAGATCATGACCTGAGCCGAAGGCAGCGGCTTAATCCACTGAGCCACCCAGGCGCCCCTTAATAACATTTTCTTTTCTCTAGCTTACTTCACTGTAAAATACAGTATATAAACATATTCAAAATATACGTTAATGACTGTATATGTTATCAGTAAGGCTACTGGTCAACAATAGCTATTCAGAGAGTTTTGGGGAATCAAAACTTATGCATAGATATCTACTGTGCAGGAGTTGGTGCCTCTAATCCCCATGTTATTCAAGGGTTAACTGTATTATAGATAATATGTATATATTTTTTTAAAGATTTATTTGTTTGACACACAGAGATCACAAGTAGGCAGAGAGGCAGGCAGAGAGAGAGGAGGAAGCAGGCTCCTCGCTGAGCAGAGAGCCCAATGAGGGGCTCGATCCCAGAACCCTGGGATCATGACCTGAGCCAAAGGCAGAGACTTTAACCCATTGAGCCACCCAGGCGCCCCAATAATACCTGTATATTGTCGCACTTTCTTTCAAAGGGGGTTTTCATGTCTTTAGAAGGATGGTTGGTTTTATCTAAAAAGGAATGTAAGAATCTTATCTCACTACATTCATTTCCAAATACCTTAACCCAGAAAATTATAGTAACTAATATGTTAGTTTAAAATAAAACAAAAATTAAGGGTTCCTGGGTGGCTCAGTGGGTTAAGCCTCTGCCTTCGGCTCAGGTCATGATCCCAGGGCCCTGGGATCGAGCCCTGCATCAGGCTCTCTGCTTAGCAGGGAGCCTGCTTTCCTCTCTCTCCCCCTGCCTGCCTCTTTGCCTACTTGTGATCTCTGTCTGTCAAATAAATAAATAAATCTTTAAAAAAATAATTAAAAAAAAAAACAACTTTTTTGGAGGTGTGTGGGTGGCTCAATCGATTAAGTGTGCAGCTCTTGGTTTCGGTTCAGGTCATGATCTCAGAGTTGTGAGATGGAGCCCTAGGTTGAGCTCTGAGCTGGGTGTGGAACCTGCTTAAGATTCTTTCTCTTCCTTTCCCTTGGCTTCTCACCCCTGTTTGTGCATGTTGTGCATGTTCTCTCTCTCTCTCAAAAACAAACAAACAAACAAAAACCACAAAACAACTTTTTCTATAAATACTAGTTGAAGTCGATTAGGAGACTTTTCAAAGCATATACATAAAAAACTCCATTAGGCTTACGCTCCAGAAATACATACTTATTAAGATAAAGTATTTATGGAAGATTAAAAAATGCTTATCATTGAAGTATCTTTCAGGAGGCATTTTGTGTTTAAATTAAAGAAAAAACAGCATGGATATTTGATACTTACCTCCACATTTGGATCTTTATATTGGAAACAAGCTTGGATACAATTAGTAGTATCATGGTCAGTAATTGAAAGGTTGAATCCAGGTGACAAGCAGTAACAAGCCACTGGGTCTCAGGAGAAAAGGAGCAAGACGTTGCTGAAGGGGATGGAATGTCTAAGGTCAGATTTGGGTTCCGAATCTCCATCAGTCTCTGCAAATTGCCCTTCATTGAAGCTGAGTATTGTTTATCATCAAAGGAGGAACTTAAAGGCCTGAGAATTCAAATTCTGTTCTCCGGGACAACCAGCTCAATCTGTCGCAGAGGGCTGGGAACCTTTCCAGTTGCAACAGCTCATGACACACCAGTTTCTGACACAGACACGTGGCAAGGCTCATAGAAAAGGGAGACAGAAAAAGAAGGAGAAGGAAATGAATCACAGAGATGGGATTGCAAAGGGATAGAATTTGCAGGCAGAGCTTTCCAGGGAACAGTTCCTTTGTGCTGTCTGGCCAAAAATCCCCTGACCATTACTATAATTTATGTTTATAAATGTATCCCTCTCTATTTATAAAACTAAGTAGTATTGCAAATGGCATGTTTTGGGAGGGAGGAAGGGTGGGGTGTGCAGCTTGTGTTTATTTGAAATGTAAGTGAAATTTCTTTTCAAAGGCAAATGCCTAAAGAGGGAATCTCAGGTTTCCGTGCTTATGTACCTATAGTGTTCATCTTCCTTTTACTGGAAACCATCCGTACCAGACAATATTTCAGGCATGGCGCACACAGGATTTAATGAATCTTACAGCAATCTTAATGTGGAAGTCAGGGCTAGCTTTTTTGCATTTTATTTTTATTTTTTTTTTAAGATTTTATTTATTTATTTGACAGAGAGAGAGATCACAAGTAGGCAGAGAGGCAGGCAGAGAGAGAGGAGGAAGCAGGCTCTCTGCAGAGCAGAGAGCCCGATGCGGGGCTCGATCCCAGGACCCTGAGATCATGACCTGAGCCGAAGGCAGCGGCTTAATCCACTGAGCCACCCAGGCGCCCCTGCTTTTTTGCATTTTAGTTATGAAGAAGCAGAACCCGAGAGAAGTTTAAAAAAAAAAAAAAACTTTATGAAGATTACAAAACTGAAATGAAACTCAGGAGTGACTAACTCTTAGACCTGAACCAATCCTCAAATGCTGTGCTACCCTTTGAGTGCCATGGAATTGGTATTTCTAACTCAGATATTCTGGTCTAAGACAAATACTCATCAGGATAGCAGGGCAACAGGTATGAACTAAATATGACTGTTCCAGACATATTGGGACATTCGGGCACCCTCCCTGTATGTAATGAATGTGTTATTGAGTGAGATCACGTAATATACCTACCTTGTAAGGTTCTTCTTGAAAATCTGAACTCTTACCTAATCTGCATTTATAAAATGTAGTCTTACAACCAATTTGCAGGAACTGTTCATCACAAATGGTTGATTTCCTGCCTTTACTCAGATTTGTGTAAGTGACTCAATTATAATCAAGAAACAGCAGAGCACGCAATGTAACTAGGCAATCATCAGTATGGATCTCAAGCTCCAATGGGACGCTACTCTGATATTGAATAAAAGCTCAGAAGAGGACAGAGAGTAAATGAAGTATTTGCACTCACAGTTTCTGGAACACGAGTAATGCGTGTTCTTTATTTTACTGGGTCATTCCTCAAATTTACTCTCTTGGTGTAGGTATTCCTGGGGGGCGGGGGTAATGGAATCAGTGTGGGAGTAATAAGGAAGCACTGATTATGAACACTGCAATTAGAAATACTTTAATGCATATGAGAAATAAGGATCATCAGCAGTAAAAGCTGATCATTGGCAATGTATCTTTCTCTTTCGGCGGCATTGTCTAGGAGGAGAACTCTGAAAACTGTGGCTGCCTGGCATTACATCCCAGGCTTCTGCCTTCCTCAGGCGTCTTGGGAATATTACTTTTTCTCTCTGGACTTCTATGAAATAAGGCACTCAATCAGTAAGGAAAGAGTGCATTTTAGAAAAAAGACTGTCAGGACTGTTCTGATCCCAGGCTCATTTATCCAGAGCACTAAAAGAGCGAGGCATTTCCAGTCCATGATTTCTTCCATATCAAGATACCCACTAATTTAAACAGGGGCAGCATACAACTCTATGGTTCATTGACTATAATGATTAGCACTGGGACAGCAATCGTACACAAAGAGTTTGCAAATAAAATAGGCTTGAATTCCCAAATTATACAATCTCCTCAAAAGGTCCTTTTGGGGGGCACCTGGGTGGCTCAGTCAGTTAAGCATCAGATCTTAATCTCAGCTTGGGTCTTGATCTCAGGGTGTAAGTTTGGGCTCTGCACTGGATATGGAGTCTACCTAAAGCCAAAAAAAAAAAAAAAAAGTAATTTTGTGTATGGAGTAGACAGAAGAAAGTCCTTGCCAAATGCAGTTTACCTTAAGTACCACCAACATCATGCGAAACCACATTTGTAGGTACATCCCTTTTCCCTACCCATGCCTATCAATATAGGAGATGGTCCGTAAGCAACTTTGTACCTCGTAGGCCTTCTTTAGGTGGTGACTTTTAATATCCTTAAGGTCAGTTGCTGTTAGTTAATATTAAAGTCAGTCTGCTTTTCTTCGTCTTTAAATGTACTTTTTTTTTTTTTTTAGCTTTTGACATACTCTGTTTTCCTTTGATTACTTAAAAAAAATTCTCATTCTTTGTAAAACAACCTAGGACCTACTTTAATATTATTTGATTTCCTATTTGTGGGATGCTTACCTGAGAGAAGGAGATAGTCCCAGGGTCCTTCCAGTCAGAGAATTAAAAACTCAGAGAGATTAATTCCTTTGCCTGTAGGAACCCAATGATGGATGGCAGGTTTGGAATTGGATAACATGTCAGAGTCAGGAGATTCCAAAAGGTTTTTGTTTGTTTGTCTGTTTCCTACCATACCATGACATCTCTGGGTACTGAATCCTTGACCCTGCAAAGTCAAGGATTTTGTCTGATTCCTTTTTGGCCATATCCTTATATCCTTATACCTAGAAAAGATGAAACATCCAGGAGCATTCAATAAATGTTTGTTAAAACAAATGTTTTGTTAAAACAAACTGGGGGTTGCTGGGGGGAGGTGGGATTGGGAGAGGGGGAGCGGGCTATGGACATTGGGGAGGGGAGGCGAACCATAAGAGACTATGGACTCTGAAAAACAACCTGAGGGTTTTGAAGGGTCAGGGGTGGGAGGTTGGGGGAACAGGTGGTGGGTAATGGGGAGGGCACGTTTTGCATGGAGCACTGGGTGTTGTGCAAAAAGAATGAATACTGTTACGCTGAAAAAATAAATAAAATGGAAAAAAAAAAAAAAAACACGTCAACATTTTCACAGTGTCAGTTGAGAGAGGTATGCAAGTGCTAAGATCACAAATAAGAGAACATTGAAGCAAAGGGTTAGGAAGATAACACAACCTCAAGACTAAGTTTTTCTTTAATATTTGCCTCAAAGTTGAATGCATTTTTTCTGGATATATATTTGTATATATTTGTATGTTTTTGCATATCCTTCATAAAACATACACAACTATGAAAAGATTGCAGTCTCCATGCAACTTTCACAAGGAATGAATGCATCCTGTAATGTAATGTGGAGGCAACTTACAATTTTGTGGTTTTGTATTTGGGGAAACAAATTAAAGGACCTGTTTATTTCATAGGTACCATGTTTTATAAATATGTTTAAAAAGCAGTTGAAGGATAATGACAGAGAACAAAGGAAGATGGTTTGACAGGAAATTTAAAAGGACTTGGGGCATATGGCTCTACTGTTATCCCAGAAAAGAAATTAGCTTCCACCTGGTGAAAGTTTCTGACTTGGGGGTTTAAAAAGAAACTTCCAAATAATAACCAGAAGAAATCGTTTTAAAAATCTGAAATTGGTACCCCCTAGGGAATGGACAGATCTAGATGGTAGATTGGGAAAGGACAGAAAAGTTTATATTTATATTCTACCTTAAATTTTTATTGTTTTTAATCCATGTGTACTTATCACATAGATTAAATATGTTTGAAAAGTGTGCAAAAAAAGACTACAGAATGTATTATTTCCAAAGCCAACAAATTGTTCTGTAGATATCACTGAGTTTATGTGAGATGCGGTATAAAGCATAGATCTTCAGGCCAAATTACCTCTCATTAGTAACCATGAAAATCTAACTCTGAAATCTGGGAGAGCTAGTTCTGGGCCTTTTAAACTCACCCATAGCCTAATCCTATGATATTAATCTTCCAACGATAAATCTTATTCCTTGTTATGGCACTATCTTTTATCCAGTCATATTTGTACATTAGCCTGTGCTCAGTGAGAAATGGTTCTAGAAATCTAAGAAGTAGGTAAATCATAGTCATCAGCTGAAGAGGTTTTATTAGTAACACATTAAGAAAAGATAACTGTCTATTACCACGTTCCTCAGAGAATCACTAAAGTTGGTACTTACTCATTTTCTTACTCATTACTCCAGCACCCAAAGCATATCTGTATACTTGCATGGTGGATGATGCTCTTTGGGGACCTACAGGATGGGTTCTGTGGTGGGCAAAATTAGGGTCCCCAAGAAGATTCTACATCTTGTCAATATGGTGACATAACATGCCTATAAATTTGTTATCTTCTAGAGCTGAGAGACTTTGTATATACAATTAAGGTTACTAACCAGTTGATCTGAAAATAGGGAGATTATTCTAGATTTCTGGGGTGGTCCCAGTATAATCCCAGGAGCTCTCAAAAGCAGAGAACTTACTCTGGCTTTTTACAGAAGAGGAGGGTGGAAGCAGAAGCCAGAGAGATTCAAGTCACGAGAAGGGTTTGATGCTCTGTTGCTGGTTTTGAAGATGAAGGGGCTCCGACCTCACTCTAGCAATCACAAGGAATGGAATTCTGTTAAAAGCCTGAATGAGCTTGAGAATGTGTTTTTCCCTACGAGTTTCCAGATAAGCACCAAGGTGGCAAGCACCTTAATATTGGCCCTGTGAGATTTGAAGCAGAGAATCAGCTCGACCATCCTGCACCTGAAAATTCCAACCCATGGAAACTGTGAGATAATACATCTGTTACTGAAATTGGTAAATTTCTGGTAATATATTATGACAGCAGTAGGAAATGAACATAGGTTCAATAATACCCATTTAACTTACAAAGAAATTGAGGCTCAGAGAAGTTAAATAGGTTATAAAAAATGTGGTTCTCATTGCAAGTCCAATATCAGGAATCCTATCCCACACTGTGCCCTCACGTTTGTAGCAATAGCTCTCAAACTTTGGCACCGATCAGAATCGCCGGGGAGGCTTTTTAATATGTTTATGTCTGACTCCCAACCCGAATTTCTGATTCTGCAAGTCTCTGGTATGGCCAAAGCGTTTGTAATTTTACTACATTCCCAAAGTGTGCTGTTGCTCCTTCCCTGGGGATCCCACTTTGAGAACACTGATGTATAAAATGCTGCTGTTCCTCTTAATTTTACTCTGAATATTCTTAGGAAGGGACTTGTTCTCTGTAGTGTAGAGTTGCTATCGTGATTCTTTAGGGGACCGAACAGTGTTATCACGATGCCTTGTCCCATTTGTTCTTCTGTGCCTGAGAAATGAAAACCCAGACCAGGCAGCATCTGCCTTAACCGTCTCAGAGAGAAAGTTCAATGAAAATCATTTAGTTCTATCTTGTGGCAACAGTGTTAACCACATCCCCACCTCCATCAGATTTCACTCAAACTCAGCGGGCAAGAAGGTCTGTTTGTCTTGTCTGGTATTTTTAAACCTTTAGCACATATTGACTCCTCGTTTTCCAGAACTTAAGAATTAAAAAGTCAATGGACAAACAGCAGAAAAATCTATGTTCTGGAAATTGCCCAAGAAAAGCCGTTCAAACAAGGTAGCCATGTCCTAAAGGATAATGGGACAAACAAATTATTTCACATAGGAAAAATGCAGTTGTATATACATACCTTAAGGAGAGCAGAAAGAATCTTGCCATTTCTTAATTCTTTGCATTCTTAAGGAAGACAAAACGATTTTTTTTTTTTGTAAAAAGATTTGTGTATTTATTTGAAAGAAAGAGAGACAGAGTGTGTGGGGGAGGAGGGGCAGACGGAGAGGGAGAGAATTCCAAGCCAGCTCTGCATGGAGCCTGATGCGAAGCTTCATCTCACAACCCTGAGATCATGACCTGAGCCAAAACCTAGAGTCAGATGCTCAAATGGCTGCGCCACCCAGGTGCTCCAGAACAAATGAGTCTTTATATCTCATGAAAAACATACTTCTTGGTTTTCTTTTTTTCTCTCCTTCTTTTATTGAAATATAATTGACATACAATATTATATAAGTTTCAGGTGTATAACCTAGTGTTTCAACATGTCTATAGGTTACTAGGTGATCTAGGTTCTATCTGTCATTGTGGTTGTTAAAATATTGTTAACTGTATTCTCTGTGCTGTATATGACACCACATGACTGACTTCTTTTATAACTAGAAGTTTGTGCCTTTTAATACCCTTTCTATTCTCTCTTTTTACATTTGATAAATTTCCCATTTTTAACATAAATTTAACATAAACATAAATTTCCAAATTTTAACAAATTTATCAAGGCATACTTATTTACAACGTTTGCTAATTGTAAGAGTACAATGACTTTTCATGTACGTAGTGACTTATTTAACTACCATGATCTAGTTGTAGTTTTAATGCAATCATCTCACTCATTTTTATTTTTTACTCATTTATTCATTCATTTATTTATTTTTAATGTTACTCTTTTTAAATTAATATATAATGTATTATTTGTTTCAAGGGTACAGTCTGTGATTCATCAGTCTAGCTTTAGATTTTAATCATCCCAATAAGATCCCTCATTCCAGTTTATGGTAAATCCTCATTCCCACTCGCAGCTTCTCACACACTACATGCTTTTAAGGTTATCCATGTTGTGTAACTATGTCATTCTTTCCTATTTTCGATGAATACTCCCAAGGGATAGTTTAAATAAAAATTTGACAGCACATGATAGTCATGTTTTCTTCTTCCAAAGAGTTTGATTTTTAGGTTCCTCTTTCTCACCACTTTCTACCAAAGACAGAGGTCAGGGAGCAAATGCATATTGTGTGGAAGAGACCAGACACAAAGGAACACATAGTGCATGACACCATTTATACTAAATGTTAAGGAAAGTCCATTTCACCCTCATCCCTTCCCCTTTTTCAAGAGAATGTCCTAAAATGACATTACTGGATTCTGTCCTAGGAGAGGCAGCACCATTTCCGTTATGTGCATGAGGGGATTGAGATCAAGCCTCAGCCAGTGATAGGAGATAACTGAAAAGGTTTGCGACATGTTGCTGAAAGGTTACAGGAGGTAGAGATTGAAGCTTGATCTTCAGAGCTTCCTGTTCTTGGTTGGGCAGGTCCTCCTCCACAGGTAAGGAGATCTGTATTCTATGAAACAGTTAAAGAGATCGTTATTTTTTCAAAATTGGAAGTGGGGAGTTGTACTGTACTGCTCTTGAAGTCCCACCATGTTCATCCTTCTGCATTTGTCTCTCTTCTTTGTTTAAAATCCACAGCGGCACTCCATTACATTTGGATAGAGTCCCGAACCCTTTATATGGTTTACAAGATCCCCCAGGAACTGCATGCATCTCACTCTCCAGACTCATTACTTTGTCTCTCTCCACCTTATTCTCCCTATTCTTGCTCTTTGGGGGTTCTTCCAATTTCCGAACCTCCCCCTTCTTAATGCTCCTTGCACTTGTAATTATTTGCTTAAAAACTGCAGCCCAGTATCAGCTGTGATGTTATTACAGTAGAGTTTTGCAAAATGTTACTATTGGGAGAAACTAGGTGGAGTGTACCCTGGATCTCTGTATTATTATTTTTTTTTACATCTGTGTGCGTATCGGCAATTTTCCAAATAAAAATTTCCACTTAGAGAAGAGAAGAAAGAACCTGAAGCCCTCACCAGGTAAACACTGTGAGTCTGGAGCTGCATCTCTCTTGCTCATTTTTATATTCTTACTGTTATATTCTCATTATTATGTTCTTACTGTTTGGCTCAGTACCTTGGGAAAGTTGTCACTCAATGAATATTTGGAGAGTGCAAATATTCATAAATACTGGCATAAATATATTCATAAATACTGGCATCCACATACACACGGCTAACTGGCACCAGAGATGATTCGACTAAGATCTGACTCTTAAGATTTCATCTCTGGTTACATCTTTTTCTAGGCATAGATTTCTGATTTTTAAAATTCATGCATTTATTCTTTCCCAAGTCCCTGCTAGGTTCTCTGATAGGCCTGAGAGGTCATGGCAAACATGATAGAAAGGTCCCAGCTACGTGGATTTATATAGTCTGATTGGGAAGCCCTAGCCATCCCATTATGTGCTGGTCAGATTGCAGTACAAAGTAAAGTGAGGGAGGGGAGGGAAAGGGGCCAGAGTCAATGAAGGCAAATATCGAAAAAAGTGACTGACTGAGAGGTGAGGACAAGCTTTCTGGAGAGCCAGGCATATGCACTTAGATCTGGATATTGATTTTTGTGTGTTTTGTTTTTATGTTCAGTTAGCCAGCATACAAGGCATCCTTAGTTTTTAATGTAGTGTTCAGTGATTCGTTAGTTGCGTATAACACCCAGTGCTCATCACAACATGTGCCCTCCTTAATGCCCATCACCCAGTTACCACATCCTCCTACCAGCTTCCCTTCTGTAACCCTCAGTTTGTTTCCCAGATTTCAGAGTCTCTCATGGTTTGTCTCCCTCTCTGATTTCTTTCCCTTCAGTTTTTCCTCCCTTCCCTGGTGGTCCTCCATACTATTCCTTATATTCCACATATGAGTAAAGTAATATGATAATTGACTTTCTCTGCTTGACTTATTTCACTCAGCATAATCCCCTCCCGTTCCATCCATGTTGATGCAAATGGTGGGTATTCATCCTTTCTGTTGGCTGAGTAATATTCCATTGTATGTATGTACCACATTGGATATTGACTTTTGACTTCACTTTCAAGGCAGAGGGAACTTTGCATGTGCAAAGGCCTTGTGGCAGGAGAAAGGAAACAAAGTATATCCAAGAAATGGAAAGAAAGTCATTGGGATTGCCACCCAAATGGAAAGAAGGGAGGTAGCTGTTAGAGTATAACAAGGCTGCATGGATCCTGCTAAAAAGTAAGATTTTTGATTGTACACTGAGGAATATAAAGCAATGACTGCTTAAAAATAAAGGTGGTGGGATGGGTGATGGGCATTAAGGAGGACACTTGTGATGAGCACTGGGGATTGTATGTAAATGATGAGTCACTGAATTCTACCCCAGAAACTAATATTGCACTGTATGTTGCTGACCTAAAGTTTAAATTAAAAATTAAATTAAATTTAAAAAAAATAATAAAGTTGCTGAGAGATGTTTGGCATGATTCCTTATATACCTGTAGGAGTTCCCTGTGTCTTCTGTGGAGAGAAAGGAGAGGGTGGGAAAGTAAAAGAGCACAGGGCATGTATTTCTGTGCAGATGTTGAGGTCTAGATGAGAGATCATGATGGCTAAGCTGGTCCCGTGGTTCCCGAATGGGGAGTCTGGTTTATACGCTGACTGGCATAGCAACTGAACGTGGTCTTGGAGCCACACTGGTGGTAGATATGTTCTTGGCATAGCTCTTCCCAGAGCAGGACTCTTTCCCTATCTTATCTTGTCCCCGTGTGCCTCCTGGGTCTGCTACAGGGACATTACATGCTATAGATGGGGAAAGCACCATTTTGGGAATCAAACCTAAATTCAAATTATATGCCCACGTCTGTCTAGCTTTGTAGCCTGGGCCAGTTGCTAAACTCTGCGCCTCCCGACTCTTAGGGATAACAAGATCTAAGCTATAACTTCTTTGCAATAATCAATTGAGATCAAGTAAAAATGTACACAGCTCAGTATCTGGCATCTCATACTTACCATATATTAGTTGGATTTTGAAATGGTCAGGATAGCGAACTACAAATCAGGTGTACGCTGTAACTCTAATTTTGCCTATCTTCTTCCCAAGATCTTTTGGTATCAGAATATTACTTAGGGAAGGTCGTCAAGATGAATAAATATTTATTAATGCTACTGAACAGAATTCAACAACTAAGTATGCAGTTTCCAGCAGAGAAACAATGAATTTAAAACTGCCCATTTGATCCTCATTAATAGGCTCGTAATAGATATTTTAGGAAGAGAAAACGTGGAAGAAAGTCTTACTCTGGGTATATCCATCAAAACAATTAGATCTGAGGATTCAGCTCATGTCTCTAATTATAAATAAATAGCACACATTAAGCAAGGAGGACTGTGGAGTTCGCACTTCCTTAATTATTGGTTCGTGGGGATGCTGGATTGGACCCTGTTCATTCCATTTTCATTACTATGCGTTGACATTCTCCTGTAACCTCACCGTAGGTAAGTTTTCTTCCTAGTCATGTACTTTGTGACAAGTTAGCAACAATTCCAACTTCATGCTCCATTTACTCTGCCTACTGAGGCAATTTGCTATCCACACACTTTGTTATTTCCTCTGCTTTGTGGCTCCAACCTGGAAGGTATTTCATGATGGGGAACTACACTTTGAATACCAACACTTCAGTCGCGCTCCTGGTTGAGCGCTCCCTGTGCCACCCGAGGGGAGGATTTTAATATATAGGTCATCCTCTCACATTAAATAGTTGGTCAAGACCGTGGGCTGAATTGTTTAAAAATGTTATCTCATTGTACTTCCTAGGCTTTTGACATTCCACTATCACAACACTCAAGGATTTCCCTGGTCTGGCCTCAGCTCATCTCCTACCACGGCCTTGCTATGGGTGATTGGAAGATGATTAACAGTGAAACATGCCCTAGATTCAGCATAACATTCCCTACTTATATTCCTTTTGCAACGGGCCATTCTTTCTGATTGTGAGACTCAGCCCCCTCCCTGTTCTCTTGTCTGGCCTAAACAGCTGCTCAACTTCCAACATGCCATCTGGGTATCCCCTTTGCTGGGTGGCCTTCATAATACTTTCCTTCGACCTCCTCACCGTCAGCTGCAATGAAGTTCTCTCTAAATGCCCCCAGTTCCCCGGACATCCCTCCATGCTGGAATCACTACGTTGCATTGAAGCTCTCCACCGATAAATACATGTCTTCCTCCAGACAGTCAATTCCTGAGTCCATGTCTAAATCCACTTCTCTCTCTCTCCAGCATCTCTGTGCTGGAAGCACGAGCCAGTTATGAAATGCTTGCTGAAATGATTGATGTGTTTGAAGAAAGCAAAGAAGGAAGGCAAGGAAAATGACATTACTATTTTTCGAGCGGTCACCCTGTTGCAGGCACTATGTTGGGTGCTGAGAAGTCTTAGCATAAGCATAAGCCTTGCTTCTGGATATTGAAGATTGAAAGGAAAAAGAGAGATGTAAAAATTCCATGATGAAACAGAGACCACCAGGAGGGCCCAGAGAATGCTATCTAA
The DNA here is from genome assembly GCF_922984935.1 of Meles meles. NCBI lineage: Eukaryota > Metazoa > Chordata > Mammalia > Carnivora > Mustelidae > Meles > Meles meles. The sequence goes on along the minus strand of NC_060084.1, from coordinate 24,529,814 downwards.
ATGAGGTTGCTGGGGCGCTTCGGTGGCTCAGTGGGTTAAAGCCTCTGCCTTCAGCTCAGGTCTTGATCCCGGGGTCCTGGGATCAGGCCCTGCATCAGGCTCTCTGCTCAGCAGGGAGCCTGCTTCCCCCTCTCTCTGTCTCTGCCTGCCTTTCTGCCTACTTGTAATCTCTGTCTGTCAAATAAACAAATAAAATCTTTTAAAAATAAATAAATAATAAATGAGGTTTTTGTAGAACCAGGGAAGGTACCCTGAGGGTAAAAGAGAAGCTTTGAGTTGTTATTGTTATTATTATTATTTATTATACTTAAATAACATTTAATAATTATTACTCTTGATTGAGTTACTGAGTGCTTACCCCGTACCGACTTCATTACCTGCATTATCTCACCTCTCCCAGCAATCTCAGGAAGTGAGCCCCGCTTCGCTATTTTATGGCTTGGGAAAAGGGAGGATACTGAGGCACAAGGACATTATTATGAACCTGTCACCAGGTAACACATCTGAAAAGAGATACACCTGCATGAGAACATGGACCCTCCTGAGGCCGAAGGTGTTTCTCTCACTGTTCTGCTGCAGGCATGTCTCTCCCTACGACTGAAGACATTGATCAGAGAAAGAAGGGAGAGAAACATGCACCAAAAAGTGAGGAATTACAGTGCAGGTGAAGGGACGTGCTGCATTTTGGGGAGCTGTAAGCAGCTCAGTGTTGTTCGGGAGTGCAGACCCATAGGAAAAGAAAAGAAAAGAAACATCAGACGCTTTCCCAATTCCAAGCCTGCCCCATCTCACTGCCCAAGGGGCAGCCCTTGGATTCCCAAGGGGAGTAGAATGTAGGAGGCAGCACTGAAGAAAATACGTATTGGTTTTCTTATTTGGAAAGCGCTACACTGTTCAGATGTATTGGAAAATGACAAAGCACTTGGCCCCTTCATCTTCCTCCTTCGCTGAGGCTAAAAGGAGAGAATAAATAACAGCTGGAAGAAAAGATCAATGAAGGCCTTGCCAGCAATAACAGGTAGAAAGTACCTGGCGAAGGGAAACCATAAACGCTAGAGAACCTCATTCTTCATCCTTTGTACTGAAGGTCTCCTCTGACCCAGGCATTAAAGATCAACTTCGGCTCTTCCCCTAAACACAGGTGTTTGCTTGACGTATCCTGGTGCCCCGCGGGCCAGGGTGGCATTGAAAACCTTTCTGCAAACACAGTGGAAACTTTCCCTGATGGCTAATCCATAAACTTCATAAAAGTTACATTTATCTATCAAGACTCATGCCATGGATATTATACACAGTAGAGCATTTACTCTCTCCATCTTCCCTTAGTAATAACATCAAATATAACAAGTTGGCGGGGACCAAGGTGCTCAGGACACCCATCCAATCATTTTCCTGCCTTTCTCCAGTGATGGATGGAAGTGATTGTGTTTTTCATTCTGGACTGCTGGGTTCCTGTAGATTGTGCTGTAGGATGACAGGGCTCCTGCCAGAGCAGTTTTCTTGAGCCTGATAGAGTGAGGTGGTTTCCAGCTGGGACCAGGAGTCCGTTAGCAACGGACTGAAGCCCTTTGTGGTCAATCCTGGAGAAGGAGCCGAGTGCATGGGGGACAGGACACCAGAGAAGTCCCTGGATTTCGTTTGTAATACCACATAGGCTTTTATATGGGGAATGATCTCTTTATTTTTTTAAGTATTTAATACCTTCGCTTTTAATATCAAGTATTTCATTGGGTTTACATAATTTATTTTTTCAAATTCAGCTTTTTATTCTGAGATAATATCACAACTCGGATATTGACACTGACCCAGCTAAGATATAGGACATAGCAGGGAATGATCTCTTTAAACAAAAGACCTGAACATCTACCAAATCAAGGAGATACGTGTAGCCTTGGAGACTGGGAACCTCTGTCAAAATGTGCACACTAGATCGAAGTTGCTTCTCTGTCTCAAGTTCATTAGTCTTATCTCTAACATGGGCCTAAAGAAGCTTGCTCTCCACTGTAGAGGTGTTTTGGGAGGCTCAGCTGAGATCTTACAAGTAAAAGCCCTATGTTACCTGTGGAGTGCTGAGAATAGCGAAACTAGCTACCATTTGGGGAGTACTTCTGAGTATTTGATCTCCCTATTTGCTGAGATAGGTATTAGTAAACACAGTTTACTTTGTATTGTCTTTATTTTTTTTTTTAAATCTGTGAGTTATTAGAGAGTGGGTGTTGGGAGGGGGGGTTGCAAGGAGCTGCTAGAAGGATGCGCACTCTAGAGAAAGACGGTTGCATTTGTCATGTCATAAAGACACTCAAGCAGCCTGTGGAATGACCCACATAGGGAGGAACCGAAGGTGCCTGCCAACACCCGTCACCAGCTTGTCATCCCCACCACTGAACTACCTTGAAAGCAAATCCTCCAGGCCTAGACAAGCCCTCAGAGGACTGAGGCTCTAGCCAGCATCCTGCCTACAACGTCATGTGGGATCCTGAGCCAGAAGTACCCTTAAAACCATTTCCAAATTCCAGACCTACAAAAGCTGTGAGATGAGAGGTGATTATTTTGTTTTCAGCTTCTGTGTTTTGAGATAATTTGTTAGGTATCAACAGGTAGCTAATATAATTTACTAATTAATGTCTGAAAAATTTGGACTTAGGGATGACCAGAGATGTAGACAAACATCTGTGAAAAACATGAAATAGAATTCCAAATGTGTCCCTGTTACCAATTTTGTTTCTTTCGTTCTTTTTTAAAGATTTTCATTTATTTATTTGAGAGAGAGAGTGAGCCAGAGAGGAGAGAGCACAAGCTGGGGGGAGGGGCAGAGAGAGAGGGAGGGGCAGACTCCCCGCTTAGCAGGGAGCCTGACACAGGGTTCAATCCCAGGACCTGGGATCATGACCTGAACTAAAGGCAGACACTTAACCGGCAGAGCCACCCAGGCATCCCAGTCACCAGTTTTCTTAAGCCACTGGCCATGTGTGGGTCTGAGAGAGTATATTCCACACTGGACAAGATTTAGGGATATATAGTAAAAAGCCTTGGTTCAGTTCGTGCTTTACTTCTTGCTAGCTTTGCCCTGAGCAAATTTATTATCTTCACTTTCATAAAATGAGAAAAATCATCAAATCCTTACAGACACCCCATAAGTTAGATTCTATGAGAAGATGAAAATAAAAGACTCTATATAATACAAGTGCATAAATATTCACTATTATTTGTGTTTTTGTTTTATATTCTGAGTCTTCTGTGTGAATGAAGGTCTCAGTTTCCACATCTACAAAATAGGGGTCATAACCTACTGCTCTGTGTTGTTATGGGGTTTGCTTTCCAAATGCATCACGGAGAGGAAATAGTCATCTCCAGCCTTTGCCCTGCTAGGGGATGCTATTCCATGTGGCCCCAGATCAACAAAGATGGACAGGGAGTTATCTGAGACTGTTGTAGGGTGAAAAGCCTAAGCCATCTATATTAGTTGAGAATGCTCACCAAAACTTTATAAAGTACACGATATCGTACGTGTTCTATAGAAGTTGAATTTGAGGTTGTTTAAATAATTTATGGAAAATCGCACAGCTAGGAAGCAGTGGGACCAAGATTCAAATCTTGGTCACATCACACAGCCTGTCACACTAAATAAATATGACAGAATTAGTCTAAATCAGTATTTTTATAATCTCAGACATTTAAAAGAAATATTGGGGCATATGGGTGGCTTAGTTGTTAAGTGTCTGCCTTCGGCTCAGATCCCTGCATCAGGCTCCTGAGATCGAGCCCCGCATCAGGCTCCCTGCTCAGCTGGAAGACTGTTTCTCCCTCTCCCATTCCCCCTGCCTGTGTTCCCTTTCTTGCTGTCTCTCCTCTGTCAAATAAATAAATAAAATCTTTTTTTTAAAGTACTGCATTTATTTTTCTAATAATCCTAAAACTCCATGGTCAAATGAATGAAAATTTCCTTACCTCACAATCTGTGTTTTGATTTGTTTTATTTTTCACCTTAAGGAGAAGTTTTGTTTTGTTTTGTTTTTTAATTATGTACCCAACGTGGGGCTTGAACTCACAACCCCAAGATCAAGAGTTCCATGCTCTACTGACTGAGCCAGCCAGGTGCTTCCAAAAAAGGCTCTTTTAATAAAGACTTCTCACCCATTTTTATTGCAATACCTGCTTGCCTTTCTTCCTCCCTTCCCTCCTTCCTCTTTTTATTTTTCTTCCTTTCTTTCTTTTTCTTTTTCTTTTTTTCTATTTTCCACACAAACAGTATCTGGTGAGTCTGCAAAGTTCCTAGCAAAAGTAGAACTGAAGTAACTTACACTGTAATTGAGAAGACAAATTAACCTCCAGTGAACGTAAGAATATAGGGTATTAATGTAGGCTCTGGGGTCAGAATCCTCCCACCTCCATTCACGCGCGCGCATGTGTGTATGTGTGTGTGAGAGAGAGAGAGAGAGAGTTGTGGGACTTCGATCAAGTTGTGTCAACTTGAAAGTTAACACTAGTGTCTCCCAGTAGATTTGTTGAGCAGATTAAATTATGTAATCCAGTCCAGATGCTTAGAAATGAAGCTGAAATAGCGAGTAAGAGTTAACATTTAGGAAGTCTTCCCAAGGAACATGAGAGTGATGCACAGAATCATTATCGTTTCTTTCTGTCGGAGAAGTTTTAGAAACAACCGAGGAACTCATCCTGAGTAATGAAACCAAGGACTAAAACTGGAGCAGCAAAGCAGTGGGTTCATTACAATAACAGCATGGCTTTCCTGAAACTCTAGGCAGGGAACCCTAAATTGTACTCAGTGCTAACTGCGTATATTACTGGAATTACATTACAATTAGGTTGCCACTGTAGCTAATGTCTCCGGTCACTGTGCTGGGTACAGAGTCAATTCCAGCCCTTGACTGATTTCCAAGGTGGCCTACACGGGCTCAGTGGAATAGGAAAAGCACACCTTCGGGAATTAGAAAGCATGTGTTACTGCTGGAAATGAAACCGCTGGTTGATTGCAACATTAGTTTTTTTTTTTTTTTTTTTAATTCCTTAACTGGGTTTTACCCAAGACTGCCTTTCAAGAAAATGTTGATTCAGCTAGGAGGCAAAAAGCCGTATTTACATTCTTCATTTTGTTGTGAGTAAATACAAACCACCCACTTGCATAGGAAGAAGGTAGGGAGTATAGGGCTCTAAAAAGGGTGTCTATAGTAGGACCACGTTCTACCTAATTGAAAAAAAAGTACATTACTGAAATGCAATCTGAATTAAGTCCCACTGTCCTTCCCCCCCCCAGGCAATAATTGCAGGGGAATCCATTTAACATTCTGTTCCAACGCAGTATTCCCCCAACACATACCAGTTAGATGGAAAACAAAATGTTTGAGCCAAGGTTTGCCTTGATTTGATCTCGTCCTAACTTTCAAGGTTTCCCTCCTCCTACACCGGTTCATACTTCCTATCCTTCAGCCAAGCTAACCAACTTGCCAGTATGTTCTGAGCTTCTTGAGGCTTTGCCTTCAGTGTTTGCTGTTGCATCTGCTTCCAAGGGCTCCCATTAGCCCCACCTCCAACCCTATCCTGGAGTTGTATCTCTCAGCAAAAATTCCAGTTGCCCTCCTCCTCCTTTCCCAGAACCTCCTCTCTGCCCGACCTTCTAATGAGGGAGTTCCTCAGGGCTCAGTTTTAGCTGGTGGAATTCTATCCTCCTTGCCTAGATAATTTCATTCATTCTCTTGATTACATTGCCATCTCTATGCTGTTGACTCAAAGATGTAGGTATCCAACCCAGACTAAAGCCTCTTCTGGCTTTCGATCTTCTATCCAACTACTGGTTAGATATAACCCTTTGAATGTCGCTCAGACGCTCAAAAACTTGCTGTGTCACAAGTGGAACTCCTGGTGCATCTCACACCCCAGGTGTGAACACCTGCTCGTGGTCTTTAAGTCAGTAAAAAAGGCGCTTTTGCTGACCTGGGAGCTTGTGCTAGAAATGTGAGAGGTGTTCTTTTATTTCTTTGTTTTTATTCTATCTCTTTGTCCTCATCGTCCTACTGGGTGTAATTCTTACTGAGGGCACATCCAGTGTATTCCTCAACCCGAGCCTCCTCCTTCTCTTTCCATCAATACCCCTCTGACCCAAGTCGCTCTATCTTGTATTAAACATTTAAATATACTAATTATCTCCTTTAAACTTGATCTGTTTAATCTGTTCTCCACAGAGGCGCCTGGGTGGCTCAGACGGCTGAGCGTTCTGCCTTCGACTCGGGTCATGATCTCAGGGTCCTGGGATTGAGCCCCCTGTTGGGCTCCCACCTCAGCAGGGAGCTTGCTGCTTCCTCTGCCTCTCCCTCTGCCCATGTTCTCTGTCTCAAATAAATAAATAAAATCTTTAATCTATTCTCCACATATTGGGGGGAGGTATCTTTGTAAGTGCATTTCTGATCATGTCAGCCTCGAAAATAGAACTTTTCAGTGACTTCATGTTGCCTTTAAGGTGTGGTCTAAAATTCAAGGCAGGTTCACAAAGTTCTACGTAATCAACCCCCTGCCAACTTGTCTGCCTCTCCTGATACTGTTCCTTTACACTTTTACGTCGAACTCCTGGAACATAATACTCTCCCCAGCTTCCAATCCTTCTTATATGCTCATCCGTCTTCTTGGGATCCTTTTTCCCCCCTCCATGTGGCTGGTGTTTAAGTTCATCTTAAATATTACTTCTTCAGAAAAGCCTTCTCCATACCCTAGACCAGGTTAGAACCCCTTATTTTCATTCCAAGAGCATCCTGTGCTGCTTCTAAGAAGGACCAACTTTTATAAATAGATTCTGTATCGTAATTGTATTAAAGTCTATCTTGCCTACTAAGTTATAGAGTCTATAAGACCCAGAGCTTTTCCTAATCGGCTGACCATTCAATTCTCTATACCTAGCACAGTAGCTGGCCAATGGTCAGCACATAATACATCCGTATCCCTGTTTTTATTGGCTGCATTGTGTCCCCTAAAATTTAGCGGGACAGTTGACAAGCTAACCCGTGACCTTATTGGGAAGTAAGGTTTTTACAGATGTAATTAGTTAAGACAAGGTCATATTAGAGTAGGGTGGGGACTTAATCCAATACGACTGTTGTTCTTAAAAGAAGAACATGGAAGGGAGGAGGGAGGCAGAGCCTGAAGTACTACAGCTCCAAGCCAAGGAAAGCCAAGGATTGCTGGGAACCGCAGAGGCCAAGAAGAAAACTAAGGAGGGTTTTGCTGAGAGTCTAAGAGGCAACATTGCACTGCTGCCTCTTTCATTTGGAACTTCCAGATTCTGGAACCATGAGAGAGCACTGTTGTTTTACGGCACTCAATTTGTGCTAGTTTGTTATGGCAGCCTTAAGGAAATGAACACACTGCTTATGTCCACACATCCATGTGTGTACTTAATATACAATGCATTATTCATCTCTGGGTCCTTAGTGTCTGGCACTGCTTGGAACAGAATATGTACTTAATAATAAGATGCTGATAGGGTAATTATGTATAGACACAGTCAGAATCTATCCATCTGCTTACCTGTGGATAAAAACAAGTAATTAAGGGCCAGAAGTTAAATTTACATTTCCAGTATGACCCGGAAATCTCACTTCTAGGTCTTTATCCAAGAAAAAAATTAGTTTATATATAGAAATATTTATAACAGCCTTATTCATAATAGCCAAAAACTGGAATCAGCCAAAATGTCCTTCAGCATGTGGATTCACAAACTGTGGACCTTCCATACAATGATCTACTACTCAGCAAGAAAGAGGAATGGACTATTGATACACAAATAGTATAGATGAATCTCAAATGCATTTTGCCAAGTGAGGGAAGCCAGACTCACAAAGCTATATACACTGTATGAATTCACTTATGCAATGTTTCAGAAAAGGCAAAACGATAGGGACAGAGAGCGGGTACGTGTTCCCAGACTTTGGGGTGATGAGAGCATTTGAATACAAAGCTTTAGCACAGTGGAATTTTTTTTTTTTTAACCACTAACATTTTTTTTTAAATTTCTTTTCAGCGGAACAGTATTCATTGTTTTTGCACCACACCCAGTGCTCCATGCAGTACGTGCCCTCCCTATTACCCACCACCTGCTTCCCCAACCTCCCACCCCCCCCTTTCAAAACCCTCAGGTTGTTTTTCAGAGTCCATAGTCTCTCATGGTTCATCTCCCCTTCCAATTTCCCTCAACTCCCTCTCCTCTCCATCTCCCCATGTCCTCCATGTCATTTGTTATGCTCCACAAATAAGTGAAACCATATGACAATTGACTCTCTCTGCTTGACTTATTTCTTTTTTTTTTTTTTTTATAAACTGGGGGCAAGCAAAGCACCCCCTTTGTCATTTTATTTATTTTTTTCAGTGTAACAGTATTCATTCTTTTTGCACAACACCCAGTGCTCCATGCAAAACGTGCCCTCCCCATTACCCACCACCTGTTCCCCCAACCTCCCACCCCTGACCCTTCAAAACCCTCAGGTTGCCCCAACCTCCCACCCCTGACCCTTCAAAACCCTCAGGTTTCACTCAGCATAATCTCTTCCAGTCCCATCCATGTTGATGCAAAAGTTGGGTATTCATCCTTTCTGATGGAGGCATAATACTCCATAGTGTATATGGACCACATCTTCCTTATCCATTCGTCCGTTGAAGGGCATCTTGGTTCTTTCCACAGTTTGGCGACCGTGGCCATTGCTGCTATAAACATTGGGGTACAGATGGCTCTTCTTTTCACTACATCTTATCTTCGCGGTAAATGACCAGTAGTGCAATTGCAGGGTCATAGGGAAGCTCTATTTTTAATTTCTTGAGGAATCTCCACACTGTTCTCCAAAGTGGCTACACCAACTTGCATTCCCACCAACAGTGTAAGAGGGCTCCCCTTTCTCCACATCCTCTCCAACACACGTTGTTTCCTGTCTTGCTAATTTTGGCCATTCTAACTGGTGTATGGTGATAATCTCAATGCGGTTTTTTTTTAAAGATTTTTATTTATTTATTTGACAGACAGAGATCACAAGTAGGCAGAGAGGCAGGCAGAGAGAGAGAGGAGGAAGCAGGCTCCCGCTGAAGAGAAGAGAAGAGAAGAGAGCCCGATGCGGGGCTCGATCCCAGGACCCTGGGATCATGACTTGAGCTGAAGGCAGAGGCTTTAACCCACTGAGCCACCCAGGTGCCCCCTCAATGCGGTTTTAATTTGAATCTCCCTGATGGCTAGTGATGATGAACATTTTTTCATGTGTCTGATAGCCATTTGTATGTCTTCATTGGAGAAGTGTCTGTTCATATCTTCTGCCCATTTTTTGATATGATTATCTGTTTAGTGTGTGTTGAGTTTGAGGAGTTCTTTATAGATCCTGGATATCAACCTTTTGTCTGTACTGTCATTTGCAAATATCTTCTCCCATTCCGTGGGTTGCCTTTTTGTTTTGTTGACTGTTTCCTTTGCTGTGCAGAAGCTTTTGATCTTGATGAAGTCCCAAAAGTTCATTTTCGCTTTTGTTTCCTTTGCCTTTGGAGACATATCTTGAAAGAAGTTGCTGTGGCTGATATCGAAGAGGTTACTGCCTATGTTCTCATCTAGGATTCTGATGGATTCCTGTCTCACGTTGAGGTCTTTTATCCATTTTGAGTTTATCTTTGTGTACGGTGTAAGAGAATGCTCGAGTTTCATTCTTCTACATATAGCTGTCCAGTTTTCCCGGCACCATTTATTGAAGAGACTGTCTTTTTTCCATTGTATATTTTTTCCTGTTTTGTCGAAGATTATTTGGCCATAGAGTTGAGGGTCCATATCTGGGCTCTCTACTCAGCACAGTGGAATTTTTTGAGGTGTAGCCCCTCTTCTGCATCCTGACTGTGGTGGTGGTATGAACCTAAGTATGTGTGAGCGCTCCCAGAATGATGTACTAATGTAAAAGTTAAAGAGAAAAATATGGGGGGGCAAAACAAGGAAGAACATCAAATTAAAGGTATGAATTAAAATTTTTTTAAAAAGCTAAAAGAGATGGTGTTTACTATGAAGTGGCTATTCATCGTGAGAAAATGGCCTCAGTCTTTGTCAGAGGAATGTCTGTGATTTTCAGAGATGTCATTGAGAACCACATACATCTAAGATGAAAGCCCAGTGTAGGCAGATCATTTCTGTATCACTCCTCATGTATCAGTGTATCATTATATACTTAATTAAGGAGATCATTTTGCTGGGATTTGTAAAAGTATTTAAGGCCTTTTTAGTTCCTCATCACTAATCCAGGACTGGCCTTGAGCAGTAGCAACTGAAAGCCGTTTCTCTATAGTAGTTTCTTCCCATCCTGTAGCCTCAGTAAGGCTCATTGATGCTTCCAGTCCAATTCCTAATGAGCAGGTGTCTCCATATCACAGATTGTGCTAACTGTCACCCTGCCATCAGATTTAGTGGATCCCTAAGAGAAAATGAGCCTCAGATGCTAAAACACCCTATAGGATAGTTTTGAATTCAACAACTTAAAATACATGGTTTTGTCATCCTCCCTGGGTATTCACAGACCTTGAGTGACTAGTGAGTAGCTTTGCTGTGGTTTGTGGAGAAGCGGAGATCTTCCTGCTTTTTCCAGTATGCCTCCTGTCCTGCCAGTAAAGGCACTTCAGGGACATTGAGCCAACACCTGTCACACTGCAAACACAGAGATAGCAGTTTTAGACCAACTCCCCTTTTTCAATGGCCATAATAAATGGGGTTTTTTCAGGTCTCAATTTCTCCATTAGATCTCTTGATATTGTTTGCTTTTCCTTTAATTGTGAGATGCTAGCATACTCCCTCACTTGCTCTAATGTGTCACTGGCATTTTCTTAACTTAAACATGGTCCATTGGTGGTGTCTTCTGAATCATCTCTCTCTTTGATATAATGTGATAGGTGCAGTTGACTGTTTCCCACAATCACTAAGGAAGGCAGACTGTACTTCAAGAAGATTTCTAAAGTGGCATTATCTTATTTTGGTCACTATGACCGATTTAGTCATCAGCTTGGCAGGAAATGGAATTCGATATTGTCAGTGTCCCCAGATGGATAGAATTCAGGAGGCTAACTCTAACAAACAACTTAAAAGATTACAGCACGATCCAAAAAAAAAAAAAAAAAATATATATATATATAAATAGCTTGTGAATATTCAATTAAAATTAACTTATTCTGTTGATTAGAATCCTGCTTTTTACAGCATTTTCACTATTGCCTTTCTCAGTGGTTAAAATATATGTGGAAAAGCCAATAGTCTTCTGCAGTGTAAATGTAACACCCATGCTTCTAATTCAAAGCCACTTATCCTGATCACTCAGTGAGAACATGCGGGGTAGTACTGAACACAGATGTCTTTAAATGTTTGAATTGTCATGCTTATTTACCATAAGGAAGACAGTTCTGTGCTATGGTGTATGCATATTTTTAGTTTGAATTACTATACTGTCTTAAGTTTTTCCTTTCTGACTACAGAAAAAGATCAAACCCTTATGAGTAAATATCAGAGTAATCTCCTGACAAGGGTCCTATTCCCACTGCCAGTAACCCAGGGGAAGATAAGTACTCAGGCACAAAGAAAGAATGTAGGAGGCTGGGAAGAGCTCCATGCTAAGCCTGAACGCGAGCACACTTACTATTCCTTTCTTGACCTTTAAAAACTTGGCCTCGACTTTGCAGAAATAGAGACATAGATGATACTGTAGGGCACACCAAGCAAAACCTAAGTCCAGTGAATCTAATAAACCAGAAAACCTGGTTAAATATTTCTTTGCTTATCCCACTAACACCCTTTATTCATTTATCAGAATATTTAACAAGGTCTTATTTAATATTCTGTCCTGATCTCAGCTGTGCAACAAAATAAACAAAGGAAAGCCTGCTGGCCACATCTGGGCAGATGATCACATGTGGCCCAGTCTCCCTGGGGACATCAGAGTTATGGCAAAATAATTATAGAGACATTTCCAATGGGAGGTGAATTTATGGGAATGATTTCCTGGTATAAGACTACAAAATTTTAAGGTCTGGGCGTGAGCTTCTTTTTCTTTAAATTTATTTTTTTATTAACATGTAATGTATTATTTGCCCCAGAGGTACAGGTGTGTGAATCATCAGGTTTGCAAACTTCACAGCACTCACCATAGCACATACCCTCCCCAATGTCCATAACCACACTACCTTCTCCCTACCCCCCCTTCCCCCGGCAACCCTCAGTTTGTTTTGTGAGATTAAGAGTCTCTTGTGGTTTGTCTCCCTCCTGATCCCATCTTGTTTTATTTTTTCTTTCCCTACCCCCCAAACTCCCTACTCTGCCTCTCAAATTCCTCATAACAGGGAAATCATAGGATAATTGTTTTTCTCTGATTGACTTATTTCGCTCAGCATAATACCCTCTAGTTCCACCCACGTCATTGTAAATGACAAGATTTCATTTCTTTTGATGGCGGCATAGTATTCCATTGTATATATAATACCACATCTTCTTTATCCATTCATCTGTTGATGGACATCTAGGCTCTTTCCATAGTTTGGCTATTGTGGACATTGCTGCTATAAACATTCAGGTGCATGTGCCCGTTCAGATCACTACATTTGTATCTTTAAGGTAAATACCTAGTAGTGTGATAGCTGGCTCGTAGGGTAGCTCTATTTTCAACTTTTTGAGGAACTTCCATGCTATTTTCCAGAGTGGCTTGAGCATGAGCTACTTAAGCATGATGACAGAGTTCCTTTCGTATCCTGATCTATCCATCCTAGCAGTTCAGTACTTTGATAGTCTTAGTGTAGACTGATGACCTCATGATGACACCCTGTCTTTGGATTTTCTCGATCCATGCTTCATCAAGAGATCCTCCTCTTTTGTTCACATTTTTCTTTCTCTAGACAAATTCAGTGCAATCATTTAGGCATATCCTTACTACGTTTCAGCTGTACTTTGATTCTGCCTCCCTAAATTCCATGTAGGGTACCTTGATTGGAACTGTGGCTATTTCACAACTATTTACTCACACCTTTCTAGGCAGACTGGGTTTACTTCTACTAATGGCTTGTATCATCCATTTTATGTCTACTTGTTCAGTTTAATTCTCAAAGCAGAATCTGTTCCTTTAATTTGAATAATTAATGATGATGTTCTGTCTCTGGACAGTGTGGTCTTTCTCGGTGGCATGTATTTGTATCTGTTATATTTGGGACTTTACATACCAAGTCTAATTATATTTAACGTAAGGAAATCATTCTGGGGACATATTCATTTTGTTTTGCTTTATCACTCTTAAAGGTCCTTGGTATTTTCAGTATAAATATACCCTTTACAGCAAATTTAAAGGAGATGGGACAAATTGATTTGAGGATAAAATGTAAAGGTTGACTCAAACAATGCTTCATATGAAAAAATATACACAATTTTTTCTATTGTTATTTTTAAATGCATATGTAACATTCTTTTCAGTTTAAAAACAAAGCTAATTTTGGGGCTCCTGGGTGGCTCAGTGGGTTAAAACCTCTGCCTTTGGCTCAGGTCATGATCTCAGGGTCCTGGGATTGAGCCCGGCATTGGGCTCTCTGCTCAGCAGAGAGCCTGCTTCCTCCTCTCTCTCTGCCTGCCTCTCTGCCTACTTGTGATCTCTCTCTCTCTCTCTCTGTCTGTGTCAGATAAATAAAATCTTAAAAAAAAAAAAAGGCTAATATTATTTTGGTCAAATATGGCGCCCCTGAACAAGGGGCACCTGGGGGGCTTAGTGGGTTAAGCGTCTGCCTTCGGCTCAGGTTATGATCCCAGGGTTGTGGGATCCAGCCCCTGCTTTGGACTCCCTGTTTAGTGGGGAGACTGCTTCTCCTTCTCCCTCTGCTCCTCCCCCATGCCATGCTCTCTCTGTCTGTCAAATAAATAAATAAAATCTTTAGAAGAAATATGGCTCCCTAGTGAAGACACACATAGAAAATAAGTACCCATGGGAGGAGAAGAATTCCTTTTCTTCCAGGTAGTTAAGCCCAGCAGGGTTCAAGCCCTTGCTCAAGCACCTAGAGACCCCTTCTTAAATATGAACAGATAGTCTCCACCACATGTATAAGGAAAGCCTGCTAATGAAAAATAGAGACCAAATACATAACACTCAGAAAAATGGATTCAGAGAGAACAGACATAATAGAAGGAGCAGAGAAAATGTTAGAAAATCTAACAGTTATTTTTGGAGAGTTAAGAAAAGTTATCACAGGTATGATTTAAGAAGAAAATTCTAACAGAAAGAAGCAAAAACAATAATAAAAAGGAGCTTTTGCAAATTAAAAAAATAAAATAGCAGAAAAGAGAAAAAACAAAAAAAAATGTTAGATGTTACAACTGAGATAATACCGCAGGAAGTAAAGCACAAGAGAGATGGAAAATCTGAAGGAAACCAAAGACAAATTAGACAATTATTCTGGAAGGTTTAATATCCAACTGATAAAATTCCATAGTCCATTTTTTTCTTTTCTATCTTCCCAGAATTCCTATAAAAGTACTGAGTACAAGGAAATATCTCGGAATTTAGGACATAATTCACTATTAAAAGGACTGACTATGGACTAGCACGATGAATGATAAGATAGTACTGCAATAAGGTGTACCATCATGAAATTTTAAAAACTTGATGTAAAGAAGATCTTGCAGAATTTAGAAAGCATTGTGATACAGAAGGACATTGGATTTTTTGGAGAAAATATGAAAGCCAAACAGTCATGGAGCAAGAATGTTGAACATAGAGATATTGATATTAGACTTTTTTTTGCTCAAACTGAATCCAGTGGAAAGAAGAAATGAAGATACTTTTTTTTTTTGAAATGGCGATAATTTTAGACGTGCAACGTCTTGAAATAGGATTGTCTCTCAGATACCATTTCTTAGGGAAATCCTAGACATTTCTTCAAACAAGAAAGTAAAGCAACAACCAGGATGACAATGACCCAAGTCATTGTGGAATGTGCAACACATAAAAGAAATGAAGGGAGTACCTGAGAAGAGGGATAGGCTAGTTACAGGATGACAGTCAAAGAGAAGAAGAAGGAAGCCTACGTGTAGGCACAGAGCAGGGGTTTCAAGAAGGACGCGTCAGGGCTGGGGGTCAGGTGGGGATGGATGGGAGAGGGAGTTTAGTAAATTACATATCTGCTGGAGTTTGAAATGAAGGAATGAGAAGGGGAGATCAAGTTACCAATTTTTAGAAAGACAAGACCTTTGTTCATTCTGAGCAAAGCAGTATACTCTGATTATTTTATTACTACGCTATGGATATTGCTTTGTGAAAAGTAACTGTAACTGCTCATTATTTAACTCATAGTTGTAATATAATCATAGCAAGGAGTTTGTGTGAGAATATTAAATGTTTGTATTTTATATTGGGAAATTAATGTCTAACATTGATGAGGCAAGACATAACAATGTAAATGCTTTGTAAAAAAAAAAATACATATAGAGAGATAACTACCAGAAGAAAAAGTTAAAACAGTTTTAAGAACTAGTTGCATTCATAAGCAGTATGGAGGCTTTGTTGAAAAAACTGTATTTAACTATACTATTTTGTCTTCATAAATTATGTATACTTTCTATACTACTTTTTATGTATAAATTATTTTTGTAATATGGTATAAGTTATAAAACTGATAAAATGTGTGGATATGTATTTAATATTTTGTTAAAATGTTATTTGCCATGCCATTTAAATGATTACATATTTACATAAAAACATTTAATTATTAAATACTATATATTATAAAACTATAGATGCTACCATTTATCATGTTACTTTTTCTGAAAATAACCAATTCCACAATGTATAACTAAATATAAGATTAATATTGAAACTCAGCTTCAAGTTTCAATGACCTTTTATTGCACATATTTCCTTAAGTACATCTTCCCATCAGTGGGTCCAAGCTGTGTAGTTTCTTCTCTATTCATTTCAGATGTCAAATTTGCGTCTCGCTTGGAATTAATAGATGTTTCCATTTTTTGCATCTACTTTTTGAGAACGAGCCTGGCAATGCAATGTCATAAAACAGGTTTGTCATAAAGTGTCTTTGATGAACAAGAACAATTCCGCGGTGCAAAAAGTCTTTCAAAGCAGAGTCACCCAGAAGCACAGGAATATAGAACTTGAATTTTATGGCCCATATCAATATTTTACTGTGGTTACAAATCTAACACAGATGCCAAGATATTTTATGTTGCCAAATGGTTCTTTTATTTTGCAGCACATGTTGTGTGTTCTATTTAGTAGTGAACACATCTGTTAGAACGTTTTTCTTTCCTCTCTCCCTGCATTTTTTGTTTGTTTGTTTGCAATTCTAGTTCCTCTAAAGATACAAACTCATACATCAGCCCAATGCATGTTTTATGACTTATAAACATTGTTAAACGATGCCATTCTAAACAGTTGTGGGTTAGGAAATCACTGCTTTGGGAAAGGTATTTTTAGTGGCAAAAGTACTTTTCATTAATCTCAATTCTCCAGGTTTAGAATCCAAGCAGATCATGATAACTCTGAAGGCAGCTGGCTTTGAGATTCTCCTGGGGGTAGGCAAGGAGTGCAAGGGCAGAAATGAACAGTTGTTTCCTGTGAAGCCATTCAGCTGGTTTTGTACTTCTTCCTTTGAGTTAGAATCATCTGCCAACTTGGCAGAAGTTTGCTGAAGAGGCAGGGGAGGGGGTGTGATTGCTTTTTATCCCAATGAAAACTAGGAGGTGTGTTGTTTTCAAGAGTTTCTGCCAGTCCTCCTCCTCCAGCTGCACCAGCCCCTCTTCCCTACTGAGTTGAATCAACATTTTCAGAAGCAGCCCCTCTGGAGTGATCAGTGAGAGGTGTTGCTTGAAGAGGAACTGAATGATTTAGCACAGTGGGAAGGCAGCCACAGATCGACAACCAGCAGCAGGAGGGAGCGGACAGACTGACAGTAGTCTCTACGTAAACGTGAAAAATGGCGCATAATGTGGAGGAGAAGAATAGTGCGAGGAAATTGGCCGAACCTGTCAGGCTCAGATAAGCGTTCCCTTTCTCACAGTTAATTTTGATGTGTTTACATTCTAGATTTCGGGTAGATGAGCATGTGATAACTACAAAGGAGAGGAGGAGCAGAGATCCCTCAAGGCAAGGGGAAAGAACCTGAAATTTCAGAAAAGAGGCAGGTGCGTGTGAGGTGGGTGGAATCAGGGTGGGGAGAAATCTGGTCATATATCCCAGTCTTCTGTGTCTTGGTTCATAACAAATTTGACCCGTATACAACCTTATCTGCTGTTCAATGACGTGGGCAGTCAGCCGCAGTTGGGAAGCAGAGGTTCCTCTTTCTGACGAGTTGTCAGGTCACTAGGAGCCTGACGTTATGTCGCAATGCCTGCACCCTTCACCTCACTGCGTCTCATCACGTAGGCATTTCAGCACCTCACATCATCAGGAGAGTACAGTACCATAAGATCGTTTGAGAGAGAGACACCACATTCACATGCTTTTTATTATGGTATGTTACAATGTTCTCTTTTATCATTAGTTACTGTTAATCTCTTACTGTGCCAACTTTGTACATTGAACTTTATCATAGGTATGAATGTGAAGGGAAAAACACTATATACAGGTTTTTGAAACTATTCTGTTTCAGGCATCTACAGGCGGTCTTGGAACAGCTCCCCCACGGATAAGAGGGGGACTGCTATTCTCTTTTAACTGAAAGATGGGATGCTTAGTTTTCTCTTATATTTTCTTAGTTTTTTTTTTCATCGATAATGTGAGTGGAAATAGGCTGTTGCCTTCGATTAAGACTGAGTTTACAGACATGTATTATATAACACTTAGCTACCTTGATAAGGAGGAAATGAATGGGTAATAGTTTGTTGTATGAACATTATAAAACAGCTCTGAGCAAAGGGGCTGGTGGGTGGATGGGGAAGGAAACTGCCATTCTATTTTAATAGCATGGATATGGATCTTGAAAAAACTGCTTATCTGTAACTATAACATTAACTTCAGGTTTCACAAATAGATGGGAATCCCGAGTCCTTATTTTCCTCTCTTTTTTTTTTAAAGGGATCCTATCTTAAAATCCAAGCTTGTTCCCTGCTTGGTGGGAAGCCTGCTTCTCCCTCTCCCACTCCCCCTGCTTGTGTTCCTTCTCTCTCTATGTATCTCTCTGTTAAATAAATAGTTAAAATAAAAAAAATAATATAGGTACTTGATAGTTTATGGGGCGTCTGGGTGGCTCAGTGGGTTAAAGCCTCTGTCTTCGGCTCAGGTCATGATCTCAGGGTCCTGGGATCAAGCCCTGCATCAGGCTCTCTGCTCACCAGGGAGCCTGCTTCTTCCTCTCTGCCTGCCTCTCTGCCTACTGTGATCTCTGTCTGTCAAATAAATAAAAATTTAAAAAATTTAAAAATCCAGGCTGTTTGATTTTCTCTTTTACAGAGAGCAACACCAAAAAACCTACTCCATTTCAAATTTGGGTTACAGTCAGGGTTTTTCAAAAAAAATTTTTTTTAATATTCACCTTCTAGCTTTTGATATTAAAATATGTGTGATTGTGGAGCCTCAAGTAAGAATTAACTTTAAAGCCATGAGAATTATTAATTCATTCAGTTACCAGCCTTGAGTAACTCTCCAAATAGTACAGTTTCATTCCAAATAAACTGCGTTTATGGTAAACTCTGAGTAAACTCCTTTGGCAAAAACAAACGTGTGACTGGAGATAACCTGCTTTGTCTAGTTATGTTTAAAAGCTAAATAAGAAAGGTCTTTTAGGGGTGCCTGGGTGGCTCAGCAGGTTAAAGCCTCTGCCTTCAGCTCAGGTCATGATCCCAGGGTCCTGGGATCAAGCCCCGCATTGGGCTCTCTGCTCAGCAGGGAGCCTGCTTCCTCCTCTCTCTCTCTCTGCCTGTTTCTCTGCATACTTGGGATTTCTGTCTGTCAAATAAATGAATAAAATCTTAAAAAAAAATAAAGAAAGGTCTTTTAGCAACTTTTGCCAAAACGGCAGTTTGTGCTTCAAATTCAGAGATCCTGGATACAAAGCCATAATTTATTCTCCTAAATTAATATCTTGTAAACTACAAACTTGATTCTTAGTATAATGTATTCCACTGAATAGTAAATACAGCATGAAATATCTATGAAATCTGAGAATAGTGATTACTTATCAGAAGTCATATCCTAATCCATGACATAAGACTGGATGCTTACCAAATTCAAATATATTTGAATGTCTTCAGTAGAGTTTGACTCAAAGTGATTTTTTTGGGGGGGGGGTTGGTTTTATGGAAAGAATGTAATGTGGATAATATTGAGTAGAAATAAACCAATATTAAATTTATGTGTCATTTAACATATTGATACTGGTCCTCTGGAAACACAAACTCTGCCATTTTAGACCACTTTCAAGTTATGCACACCTGTTTTCTTAGTCTGACTTGCTTGTCATTTGCTTGTTCTAATGGATACTGCTCACTCTGGGGAGGGGAAAACTAACTACTTCCCTGTGTGAAGCTGTCAGGATGGTGAAAACTTCTTTCTAGCTAGTTAAGGGCTCTTTTGAACAAAAATTTAATATTTTCAGCATTAAAATTGGTGTACTAACGTGGGGCAGAGATGGGCAGGGCCATGGTGTTAACAGTGGTTTTATTTGAGCTTTCAGGTGTCTGTTTTCAGTAGTACCATGTAAGGGAGTTGGGAGTTGAGCCTTTTTTTTTTTTTTTTTTTTTTTGACAGCTGTACCCCAGAGAGCCACCTGCTGGCTTTCACAAAGAAGCACATCTCTGGTACCGCATTTGGAAAGGAAAAGAAAAGAAAAGGGGGCGGGGGATGAGGAGGATAACAACAGTTTGCAACTCATTTAAAAAGGGTTGATGATTTCATGAGGGAATGTATAATTCTGTCTACTTAATTCATTGCCAACATTTATATTTTATGTAACTTTCCGTATCTCCCTTAAATGAACTGTTTTTAAAAAGTGAGGTAGATCCATACAGTGTGGCAATAAGCCGTATCATGGTGTTTCAGGAGGATTTCCTGTTTGGCAGGCCGGCTCTGTCGGTGGAGCGTGTGTGACTCTTGATCTCGGGGTTATGAGTTTGAGCCTCACGCTGGGTGTAGAGTTTATTAAAAATAAAATTTTAGGGACACCTGGGTGACTCTATTGGTTGAGTGTCTGACTCTTGATTTTGGCACAGGTCATGACCTCAGGATCGTAAGATTGAGATGCAGCCTGCGATGGGCTCTGAGCTTAGCAGGGAGTCCGCTTCTCTCTCTCTTTCTCCCTCTGCCCCTCCCCCTACTCACACTTGCACTCTCTTTAAATAAATAAATTTCTTAAAAAATCTTTAAAATCTTAAAAAAAAAAGAAAACACCAAAGTGTTTTCACATTCATTACCTTATGAAAATGAGTATTAACCACTTGACCTAATTGAGGGAGGACAGGTAGAAACAGACACTGGCTGGTGTTGAGGTGACCAAGGACCCAAACTATTATGTGGCAGAACCAGTATTTCTGATTAAAAAAACAATTGTTCTTTTCCTCTCACTCACTTATCTTAATCATCACTGTCCTTCATACTATACCTCCAAATTTCATTTCACTATGTATTAGCAGGGAATGGTTACCAACGTCATTTTTGTGACTTCTTATGATGATAAATTAAAATAGGCTTGCTACGTCCAGACAGATGAACTAACCTATGGGGCTGGTTTAAGTGGTCTTTGAAGAGGACCTTTGTAGTGTCATGCCATTCTATTTCCAAGGGTCATATGACATGAGATTCAGTTTCTAATTGGAATGGCTTTACTAATGTTTAATCATGTGTAGCTTTTGCAGCTATTCAAATGCACGTGATTTGGTTCATAGTCCAATGAAATTTTGGGTTTTTCTTGCCTCCTGTATTAAATATTTCCTTCTTGTAATCTCT
The DNA here is from genome assembly GCF_922984935.1 of Meles meles. Taxonomy (NCBI): domain Eukaryota; kingdom Metazoa; phylum Chordata; class Mammalia; order Carnivora; family Mustelidae; genus Meles; species Meles meles. The sequence continues at coordinate 24,508,887 of NC_060084.1, read as the reverse complement.
TTATTTGCTGCCAATAGTGGGTAACTTGACGTGTCATGACCTACTGGACCCACTCTTCTTTCTACTAGTTATGTGGCTTAATTTTTTTTTTTAAGATTTTATTTAGTTATTTGACAGAGAGAGATCACAAGTAGACAGAGAGGCAGGCAGAGAGAGAGAGAGGGAGGGAAGCAGGCTCCCTGTGGAGCAGAGAGCCTGATGCAGGACTTGATCCCAGGACCCTGAGGTCATGACCTGAGCCAAAGGCAGTGGCTTAACCCACTGAGCCACCCAGGTGCCCCGTGGCTTAATATTTCAAAAGAGAACTACAGGAAGTCTGCAGTCTAGGAATTGACAGTGATAAATCTGGGAAACTGTCATGTTGGTGCAATCTTCCCAGACCCCTCATTCACTACCTGGAGGTAATTGGAAAAGTTGCCTAACTGCTCTGAACCATGCCTTCTTCATTCACACACATTAGGTTAAAAATACCTACTGATATAGGTTTTGAGGAAATTTCTGTTCTTTATGGACTGCAGACCAATAGTGTGTATAAGTCTTTTTGCTCAAAAAAACATTTTATGTCACTCAGGGTTTATTAAGCACTCATTTTCCTACCCCATTTGGGGAAATTTGGCACTTGAACCTTTTTTCACCACTTACATGAAATATTGTTCTCAATCTGTAGGTTCAAGGACTTGGTTATTGGACAGATCAGGTCATTCGATTTATGAGATACTCAGTAATTTGATAAACTCCATAACCAATAAAATTCTGTTATTCTGTCATGTTCTGGGACTGAGAGCTTAGTTATACTGTGAATCATGACTTCCAAAGAACTGCTATTTATAGACTACCTATTATGCACCAGAAGTTGTCATATCATATATAATTCTCATAATTGGAACATGCCTTTCTCTCTCATTAATTTCCCATTATATTTAGAATAAAATCAAAATTCTTGTGTCTGGTTACTTGGGCCATGCGTGATTTGGTCCATATTAATTTCTTCAAATCTGATCTCATGTTGCTCTTTCCCAGTGTCACCGGCCTCTTGTGGGTGAAGTTCTTCCTAACTCAGGAACTTGTTATTATTTTCTTCTATTTAATATACTCTTTCCAGCTCTTTGCTTGCTTGTATATGCTCCTCTAGATTACCGGCCTAGGGAGGCTCTGCCATTCTACTGAAGTATCCCCGTCTTCCCCTTTAATCTTTATTATCTTTCACAGAAAGTTGCTCCACAGAAAGTTATCACAATTTGTAATTGGGCTTCTGGATGTTTATATCTACACTGCTTGTCTTTTCCCCCAAGTTCCCCAAGTTCCAAAAGGCCAATACCCTAGCTTTATTCATCAGCCTACACCCACCTCCTATCAGCATGTTCAACCCCTAATTTTTACTCAATATATAGTTGTAGATTGGATGAATTACCCCACCATGGCAAGTTTATTGTCCCCATTTCACAGATGAAGAAACTGGTATGTATTAAGCAGCAAACATTAAATGCCTAGTAATTGGCCAAGCTCCATTTGAACCTGGATCCTCCTGACCCCATGTGTTTCTATCATTCTTCATACCCCGAGTGTTCTCACAAATTAAAAAAAAGAAAAGGAAAAGAAAAAGAAAAAAAGAAAGAAAGAAAGAAAAGAAAAGGCATTCCTGTGGAGACTGATTGAGACCCTGAGCTCTGGATTACGTGCAGTAAACAGGTGAGGTGAGAGACTGATTTTGAAAAAGTCAAGTCCAAACTAGAGATCTCTACCATCTGAGTCCCAGAATGTCAGACCCACATCAGAGCCAAGTGCCTGAGCCCCTAAAGGACAGAGGAGCCTGTCTCATCCCTCTGGGGAAAGAGGAGCTCGTGATCATTAACACTTGAAAGCTGAGGCTAGTGCTGAAGTGGACAGCTCCACAGCAGGGAGCCTTTAATATAAAGCACAGCCTTCATTAGCCATGCACAGAACCAGCTTCGCAGCTCTTTCTCAAGACTGAAAAGGGAAAACGTTCTTTGGAAATCTACATTTTTCTTAGTGGCATACTTCAAGAGTCCCCTCACATCTGTCAGTCCAGTCACGCCTCGCGAACAGATCCTGCCTGCGTGAAGGAATGCTTTCCACAACTGGGGCTGCAGAGCTCTTGTGTAGGAATCTAGGAAAACACTCCTGGAATAGGTAGATTCCGAGTCCACACAGCAGATCTCATAAAGCCGAATTGCTGGGCTGGGCCTGGTAACCTGCATTTCAGGACATGTTCTCGCCGTTATCCTCAGGCTGCACTGATACCTAAATGTGGATCCACTTTCTCAGCCTTCTCCTGATATGCTAGCTCGTTCACAAGCCAGTTTTTATGTCTGCACAGAGTAATTGCAGTCTGTCCCCCAGTTTCTCAAGGAAACTACCGTGGCTTCAATCACTGTGTACATTAAAATGGTAAAGGAATTGATCCCCCTGCCCTGCTTCTGTCCATGTGTCCCATTCGCGGGAGAGGTTCTGCTGCACCTTCTGAACAGAACTTCTACCCTTTGCGCACCATCTATAGTTAGCTTCAGTGCTGCATAAGTGTGCATACGAGTATTTAGATGCCTTTCTTTTTATTTGCATCAAATAATTAGTGTGCTAGGTTACTTCATCACTGTCTGAATGTTTCCTTCTTCAACTTCCCCGGAGTATCAAGTTGGTAAACCCAGGTGTTCATTCCTTCATTTATTCTGTTAACCTGCATCAACTACCTACGAACTAGTATCTGAATATCTCTGAATATTTCAAGGGCTGAGTTTGTGTCTTGCACATCGCAGAGTCCCCAGGAGCTAACATTATCCAAGTCAGAAACTCTCATTTAAAAAAATGGAAACAGAGGAGTCTGAATGGCTCAGTTAGTTAAGCATCTGACTCTTTATTTCAGCTCAGGCCATGATCTCAGTGCATGGGATCGAGCCCCATGATGGGCTCTATGCTCCGTGAGGAGTCTGTTTGAGATTCTCTCTCTCCCTCTCCCTCTGGCCCCCACCCCAGCTCACTTTCTAGCTCAAAATAAATAAATAAATGATTTCTAAAAGCTAATACAACTTAATAAAGAAAAAAAAAAACGGAAACAAAAATACATACCCATAACTGCCTCTCTTGGTTAAGTGCTATAAACAAGTATGTGTAAGACACAATGAAGTTAAGCAAATAAACCCAAGTAAATGTATTTTTCCACAAAATTATAAAATTTCTGACAGCGAAACCACACGTTGCCCAATTCTGAGTGTATAGGATTTAGTTGACCACCTAGCTTCATAGCTCTGGAGTTAGCAGACTGGAGGTTTTCAGAAAGCAATGGCTGAATGAATAAGTATAGGAAAATAGAAGGTAGGCTAGTTACATGGCCAGTAAGATGGAATTAAGGTGAAAGCATCCCAGAGAGAGAGAACACTATGTGCAATGACCAGTAAGTATTTTCAGAGCATCCTATCAGGGTTTCAGAATAATATCTGGGCATCCATACCCTGTTGGGAAGCAGTGTGTGACTTCCACTTGCATTCATGTTCCCTTTTCTCTATCATCCTTGGCTTTCTTTTTTTTTTTTTTCAAAGTACCTGCATTTTTAATAATTTCTTGACATGGTAAAAGAATTTTACATTACGATCCAAGGGTGATAGAGTGAGAAGGGGCAGCAGAATAATCCAACAAACAAAAAGGGAAACTGAGAAACACATGGTGGGGGGGGGGGTTAGCTGGAAGGGATCTGGAGGGTAGGTAGGGGCACTGCCCAACTAAAATGCAATTGGTTTGTTACTGAGTACTATTCATGGGAAGACAGCATCCTGACTCCTTCTCTATAGCATACCGGGAGTAAAAATGATGCAGCTGGGTGGAAATGTGATTGGGGTTGAAGGCAAGAGGAAGACAGGGGAAGAATTAAAGTCAGAAACAGAAACAGAGAGAGTCACTGGCAGGCTGACCACAGATACCGACCCTCCAGTAGCGGCAGAATGGAAGTGGGGCTTTGATGAGGGTTAGGAGAAAAGCTGTAACAAGTGAGATCCTTGTGTAACAAGTGAAATCCTTGGCTTTCTATTGCTGTTCCATTCCTCTGTCTGGTTTTAGATTCAGGATGAAATTTAGCTACAGTCATGCTGGACTATTGGCATACTTATCTTGTCTAGACAGAAGTGGCCCACTGTGTTCATAACTGGCGTCCACAAAGATTTAAGTCTCAAGTCTTCTAAGATGATCATGGATTTATTAGAGACAACTCCTAATCGTGGAAATTACACTGCCCCGGTGGCAGATAATCACTGTGATTTGATCCTGGCCCCGGACTTGTATGCTGTTTTCCTAAACAAGATAATGAAACTCTATGAGTCTCCACTGATTTATTTGTAAAATGTGAGTAATAATACTTCATAGGATTATTAGAAATGAAGGGAATGACAATCAAATAAAGTTCCTGATGCATTGTTTTCTCTCAACAAATGCATCTCCCTCCCCGTTCATGTTGTGAAATTAGTAATTGTGTTCCCAAAGGGAACTGTGGAATTTGGAACCCGTAAGAGCTTTTCTTCCCCCTCTGCTTTACTGTCCCTTCTCAGCAGTGATGTTGTTTAAATTTGAGTAGATTACCTGAACTTGTTCTTGTGTCAAGAATGTCCCATTTACTTTTTGCATGTTTCTTTAGTTTTATCCTTAGAAACACTGTTTCCGCTGCTTCTACACAGCCCCACTGCATCTGTGTAAAAGGTGAGATTTAGAATTTTACCACGTGTTAAATTGATCTGAGATGAAATTGAGACTTTTTTGTTTCATAGGTCATTAATTATCATATACATATAGGTCCCATTATATGTTTGTATATCATATTATCTCCATGTCTCATATGTTCCCAACCAGATTCCTGATGACATACCACAGAGCAGAAAGAAAAGAAAAGGAAAATGCACAAGCACATACCCACGAAGGTGATGCAGGCAGTCTGGTTCCAGGGACCCAGGGGGGATCCCACAGGATCTGCCAAGAGGGTCCTTGGGTTTGTAAGGGATGGAAATCAGGAGCCAGCAGGAGGTTAAAGCAGAGTTTACTTAAGATGGACACACACACACACACACACACACACACACACACACACATACATGTATATATAGAGAGAGAGAGGGAGAGAGAGAATGAGAGAGACATGGACGGAGCGCCGCAGAGACACAGGAAGGAAAAGAGCATGAGTCTCCTCTTTGCTTGGGGTCTGCAGCACGTGTCCTCTAGAACTGGCTAGAACAAGGACAAGGTCCAGGTGTCTTTCATAAGTCACTCATTCCCTGAAGTCAGAGTCTTGGCGTCCTGGTCTTGGAGAATGTTTATGAGGACCCTGCCCAACCACTCCTTACAGGTGATCTATTGTCCTTTACAAGGAGGACATATGCTATTTACATTACAAAGGCATGTTTAGAGTGGGTTGAGGTGCAGGTCCTGGCAAGTATGGAAGCCAGACAAGAAGCAAAGGAAAAAAACGGCTTTTTATTTCCCCCATAGGGTCTTCTCAGTTTCTTTGTCGTAAGTGGACACGTAAGAATAGGATAAACTTGTAGTGGAAGCAAAGTAAATATAAAGGCGTGAAACAAAGGTAGGTTTAAAGTCAAACTTCAAGTCATTTCTTTAAGGCTTTCTACAGCTGCCAGAGCTGGGGTTGCCAATGCTAAATTTGGCTCTGAAATTCCAAGGATCTAGTGGGAACCAACAAGTCTAATTATGAAATTTAAATCCTACATGACACAAAAGAAATACAAGTTATTTAGCAAATTTACTGATATACTTGTTATGAATGAGGCTCTAAGAGCAGTGTTCCCAACCTTTTTTCCTATCAATGCAGCAAAAGGAAAATGTCACATTTTTAAGGTACACATTTTTAAAGTGATGAATGGATGAGGTTGCTCTTAGCCAGAGGGGATGAGTCCTGGGGCTTTACCATATGTCCCCGAAGACTGAGTGAACCCATATCTTGGTATACATCCAAGTTCACTAGTGTGTCCTGGACACTGGTTGGAAACTCTTTCATGGAAGACACATTGTTGACAAATTTCCTCAGGCCTCAGTACGACTAAGGGCTACGTTTCCCTAAGACTGACTCTCACAATGTCCTTTACTGCAAGTCGGTGGAATAGCAAAACCCAATTCAGGAGAAGCAATTCCATCAGAGGCTAAAAGATAATGGCCTAGGTACCTGGATTTGTGATTGTCTGGCTAGGTCCAGAGAGAAAATTTACCATATCTAGAAAAATGGATGGATTGCTTATCTTTCAAGGAAGTTAAATCCCCTCTACTTGATAAAGCCTTGAGTAATCAGGAAATGAAGGAGACTAATGGATTCACCCTTGATGAAAATTGACACCCACATGCAAGTCTCAGGGAAAGTGAATTTCCCAGAAAATACCTGCTTGGGTAATGTAAATCAGGCCTGGAAGGCGCCATTTGTATGCAAACAGACTAAAGTTAAGGATTTAGTGCAATTGCTTTCTGTCATCTGGATCACAAACAAGATGAACAGATTTAAAGTGAAAAGGCTTATCTATAAACTTGGTGGAAAATAGAGCTAGATCATTTACAAAGAACTGAAGGAACTTAAAAGGAAAAGCAAATGTTTATACAGTAGTTGGGAAAGAAGGAGGAAGATGAGCGGGGTTTGTTCACAGACATTATTATTTCCATTCTGATATCATCAATATTTAAATTGATTTCTGTTAACAACTAATTTTATTTTTGTTTTTTTTTAAGATTTTATTTATTTATTTGACAGACAGAGATCACAAGTAGGCAGAGAGAGAGGGGGAAGCAGGCTCCCCACTGAGCAGAGAGCTCAATGCGGGGCTTGGTCCCAAGACCCCAAGGAGATCATGACCTAAGCCAAAGGCAGAGACTTAAGCCACTTAGCTACCCAGGCGCCCCAACAACTAATTTTTTAAATGTTCATAGTTGCTCACTTATTTTTGCTCATTTATTTTTCATACATAACCCAGGGGAATAAGGGAGAGAGAGCCCTGTGGGTATATATACTCCAGTGTTGAGACATTATGCTTTCTTTTTTGTGGTTTAGTCATTTGTTAATGTAAGATAGGAAAAATGTGTCCATCGGCTGGTTATAAATTTTATGGCCAGAACATCTTTATTACATGTTACTTGCAAGGTGTCCTAACTTGTATTACCGTACATAGACTTAAAAGAATATGGATGTGACTAACCTAAGTGGAGACATTTTACCATCATTGAATCCAATATAGCCTCAGGCCTCAATCATTCCACCTTGGGAGGCCAGGTCAAACGACACCTGTCCACAAACTGGAGCGTCTTGGTGAGAAATCTAAGAACTGGTGGCAATTTCTATGACCAGGAAACAGGCAAAGAAGAGAAGCAGCAGCAATAGGGACTGTATCTCCTATTCCACATCATGAAAACAGTAGATAAAATCGGTTAGAGTTTTTGTTGTTATTGTTTGCAAATGAGATAAAATCCTATCCAAAATGGATTAAGTCACATGGGAATTTGTTGGCTTTAGTAATGGACAAGATCAGTGCAATTCTTGCATCCTCCTTGGAGTCGTTATTATAGGTTCTCATTATGAAAAGAGCCCCACTGCTTAAAATACACATTAACGGTACTGGTCCATCACATCAGTGAGGTGTGGTTTCAGCAATCCTATCAAAGTCTTCATTTATAACGAATATCATTTTTATGATACTCCTAGACCCTCACCCTAAACCCACGTTCTCCTGAAATCCATAGAGTTGGTTTGACAAGGTGTTTTAAATGACCAGTGAAACCATTAAACGGAGGAGAAAAGTATTTCAGAGCAGATTACAGTGTGTCAGCCCAACATGTTTTATGTATACACGGATAGCTTGAAAAACTATTCCTGCCCCGAGACCTTCTAATTCTTTACCAAATGAATATCGTTAAGTTCATTTTTCTGAATTTGCTTAAAAGAAATATGAAGATCAGTAATTGTTTACAACAGGAGCTGAACTCTTGAGGAATAGACATACCTTGTTTTACTGCGCTTTGCTTTATTGAAACTCACAGATACTATGCTTTTTTTTTTTTCAGATTGAAGGTTTGTGGCAACCTAGTGTCCCCCAAATCTGTTGTGCCATTTTCCCACCAGTGTTTGCTCACTTGAAGTCTCTGTGTTAAGTTTTAGTGATTCTTGAAGTATTTCAAACTTTTACATTATTGCTATTGTTATATTTGTTATGGTGATCTGTGCTCAGTGATCTTCGATGTGACCGTTGTAATTGTTTAGGGGCACATGAACTATGCCTGTGTAAGATGGGGAATTAATCAATGAATGTGTGTGTTCTGACTGCTCCACTGACTGGCCATTCCCCTGTCTCTCCATCTGGTTAGGCCTCCCTATTCCCTGAGAATCAGTAATGACATTAGGTCAGTTAATAACCTACAGTGGCCTCAGGGCACCTGGGTGGCTCTGCCTTCCGCTCAGGTCATGATCCCAGGGTCCTGGAATCGAGCCCCGCATCAGGCTCTCTGCTCAGCAGGGAGCCTGCTTCCCTTCCTCTCTCTCTGCCTGCCTCTCTGCCTACTTGTGATCTCTGCCTGTCAAATAAATAAATTTTTTAAAAAAGTAATAACCTACAGTGGCCTCTAAATATCCAAGCGGAATCAAAAGCTCAAAATGATTAAGTTGCGTGAAGAAGGCATGTGAGAAGCCAAGACTGGCTGAAATCTAGGCCTCTTGTGCCAAGTAGCCAAGCTGTAAAGGCAAAGGAAAAGTTCTAGAAAGAAAAGTGTTACCCCAGTGAACCCATGGAGGACGAGAAAGCTAAAAACGGACTTATTGCTGATATGGAGAACATTCTTACATCCTGGATGGAAGGTCAAACCAGCCACAATATCCCCCTTAGCCAGAGCCTCCACCAGAGCAAAGAGCTGACGCTCTTCAATTATGCGAAGGCTGAGAGAGGCAAGGGACATGCAGAAGAAAAGTTGGGAGTTAGCAGAGGTTGGTGTACAAGGTTTAAGGAGAGAAGCCGTCTACATAACATAAAAAATGCAAAGTGAAGCAGCAGCTGCTGGTGGAGAAGTTTCAGCAACATCAGGACAGGGCCCTCTACCAGCAAAATGATTGCAACTCTCTGAAAGCTCAGATGGCGGCTAGCAGGTTTTTTTAGCAATAAAGTATTTTTTAATTAAGGTGTGCACATTTTTTAGACATGCTGTTGCACACTTAATAGACTACAGTAGGTGTAAACAGCTTATATATGCACTGGGAAACCAAAAAATTCAGTTGACTCACTTTATTGTGGTATTTGCTTTATTGTGGAACTGAACCCACAATAACTCTGAGGTTTGCCTGTATATAAAATTCATTTCAAAGCTAGCTTGAATTAAATGTTCAATAATATCATAAAAGAAAAATCTACCAATACATCTCTGACTCATATAATGAAAATGAAATTTTCCATTATTATCCCTTTTTTACTTCATTGAAGGGGCATTTCCTGCACACTTATTAAATTTGTATCTTAAAAACACTTTTTTTTACTTTTAATCTCTGAGACAGAAGTGTTTCCTATTTTCCCCATAGCGATGTGTACTTGAGGTTATGAATTTATATAAATCTCCTCCATCCCTTAAAATTGGTTTTGTGAAATTAAATCACAGAAATACCCTCATATTCAGTTAAATTATAGAAAAGAGACTGTATTAGACCGTAACATTTAAATGATTTAATGATTTACTGCTAAATTGATTTAGTCACAAAACAGTAACCTCATCTAAAAATGTATTTCCCTGGTTTTCAGCAGGTTCCCCTATCCTTGATAGCCATAATGCTGAAAAACAAATACGGCCGTCACCTGAATCAGATCTCCTCTCAGATTAGGCATTACACACGGAAGCCAGGAGTCCAGTTCAATTACTGATCTTATTTTCCAGTCTCTCAGACCTAACCTCAGTGTACGCTCTACACGTCTTCCAAGCCCCGTTGCATCAGGCAAACGTCAGTTGTCACTTATTGGGGCCTTTAACGAGACAAGTCCAAAATAAAACTCAGAACACAGAGGACACATCATGCATTCTATAAATTGTGTGTTCTGAGAACCTATTAAAGCTGACAGGGAAGGGAGCTTGCGATTGGTGAGCACCTGATTACACCTTGTACTTTATTCCCTGTTGACTTTGGTTATGCCATACCTTTCCATTTCCTAGAGAAATAAATTAAAAGTCAGAAGTAATTTGCCTGACGGAGGGTGCAGGTGGAATTTTGCTCAGAAGAGCCTTTGCACACTGTGAAATCCAATTTAACCCCTTGATGGGGGATAGCTTATTTTCTTTTGTTGACAGCTTTGTGGCAGCTAAAATAGGGACCTGATTACATAGAGACAGGGAGAGATTGAGGTCTTGTTCTAACAGCAGGGGGATCAAGGCCTCTAATCTTATCTCCCAAAACACTGAGATGAGCTGAGAACGGAGGCAGAGAGATACATCCAGCTATTTTGTGCAATGGGAGGGGAAAATCGTAAGAGAGAACATGAGGAAGGGGATCGGAACAACCACTGCCAAAAAGTACATATCAGGAATTGAAAGTAAGAAAGTCTAAACTGTGCACTAAAAGCCAAAAAAGGAAAAAAAAATCCCTAAGTTGACAGTTTGAAATAACCCACTTCCTATAATTTCAACCTCTGATAATTGTTTCATCAGAATCGAGTGCTTTCTTACTGGTAAAATGTGAATTGTAACGGTATTTAAGATTGTACAATTTTATTTGCTCAATTTGTGGGCTGCAGTTATCTGACAGACGTATTGTTTACACATGTATTTACCACAATTAAGTGAAACCCGATCAAACACATGATGGCGTCTGTTTGATAAGTTCACAAATATTTTGTTGTAGATTCCCCCACTTTAGAGTTTCCTTCTGGTACTGATCATCTTCCACCGACTTACCTTCCAAGTTTATTCAGAATTTAGACCATGCATTTTAAAAGTTGCTGATTGCTATGCCTTTTTAAATTTTAGAAGGTCTCAGTCTAAGTAAATACTTTTCATTGACAGTTTAAGTCTGGAGTAGAAGAATCTTGACAATTATGTCTCTTTCAAAGAATACTGAAATTTTATTTTCTGATTGGGGGTATATGATTGTTTTTTACCTGGCTTTAGCTGGGCTGGAATTTTTGCCGCTGCATATTTTCTGCAGTGTTTCCTCTATAAGGCACTTCCATCTGCCATATCTAATTTTGTCTATTAGTCAATGGGGTTGAAGGTGTAGTCAGGTCAAAATTGTGTACTATATGTGCTTCATAATACCTGTAGATTGTGAATGAGTATTGCACAGATATAGATAGAGAATCAAATACATCACAGTGTGCACACGCACACACACACACACACAGACACCTGGTCCAGAGATCTAAAGAAAACTTTCTTAAGTTTACGTAAGCATTTCCCTTTTAAAGGGTCTAAGAAATCCTGGGGAATGTGAATGACAACTTACGCAAAACAAGTGGATTGAGTAGCATCTCCTTAACTAATTTTACTGTGGAATCATCTCTCAACTCCAGTTCTTGAATGCCCAAAGGTCTTTCTACTTTAGTGGTGTTCAGGTTCTAAAATGTCCTCTAGGGGCGCCTGGGTGGCCCAGTGGGTTAAAGCCTCTGCCTTCGGCTCAGGTCATGATCCCGGGGTCCTGGGATCGAGCCCCGCATCGGGCTCTCTGATAGGCAGGGAGCCTGCTTCCCCCCCCGCCCAACCCTGCCTGCCTCTCTGCCTACTTGTGATCTGTCAAATAAATAAATAAAATCTTAAAAAAAGTAAATGAATTAAATAAAATGTCCTCTAAGTGGGCCTAAGTGGGCCTCTGTGTCCCCTAACCTACACTTATAAATCAGTCACACACAGACATAAGCATGAAATTGTGGCTCAGATGAAGGATACTCCTATTAACTTTAAACAGAGCAAAGAGCAATTTTATTTAAGTAAAAAAAATGAGTTTATTTGGAACTAACAGAGGAATCACAATTCCAGATGAGCAAACTACGGTGGACCACAGGCAAGTCTGAAGCGACAAAGGGAAGGTCAACTTTTATTAGATTTTAGGAGGAAACTGGGGAGGGTTGTATTGAACAAAAGTTTGTCAGAGAAGAACAAGAGTTTGAGGCTACAGGTGGTGGTTACTGTGTTGTTGCTGGGGTAGGGAGGAATCTTCCTTCCCTTTCTTAATGTCAAGAGTTACAATTCCTATGTGAAAAGTAATTCTTTTCTTCCAGTTGGTTACGCAGGCTGCAAGGAGTGGTGTGTGTGTGTCAGAGCGCCCCCTTCAGGCTTTCCAGACACCGCTTTAAATGAGGCTTCCTTTATTTTCACACTTCATGACAGACACGTTAGCACTCTTCTCTACACTTTCTACTTTCCACATCTCTCGGGCAAGTCTTTTCTCACCTGGGCTTTCACGTGTCTCCACTTTAGCTCTTGTCTTTTTCACTTCCATTTTTCCACTATGAGTATTTCCACAATAAGCCCAATGATTTTATGGGAAAATGATCTCCCTGAAGATTCTCTTGTAGGAATTTGGCAGTATGCATACATCTCTGCCCTCACTGATTTTGTTCAGTGATTTGGCCAAAGAGCAGGTTATGTACCACAAGCACATTAGGTTTATGCTTTTGAGCTATTGTGACAAGAGTGAAGTAAACATCAGAGTGTCAAACACAGGGCTTCCACAACTTCACCAAAATAGGTGAGCCAAGGTCCCCAAGTAGCAAGAGGTCTGAGATGTCATAATATGGAAAAAGTAGGGATTTTGACATTAAACAGTGTTTTGAATGTTGAGAGGTTGTGATACTTCTCTGAGCCTCAGTTTTCGGTTTTCTCATTTCTCCAATGCGGTAGTTGCTACCATCTCCAAGGAATGTTACAAGAATTAAATAAGATGAATTCTATAAAGCCTATATATTACAGGAGATTAATACCCATTCATTCTCTTTTTTCCATTGTATATGCCAATCTGGTTAAAGTCCACTTTCTTTTTGTACCAAAGGATTTCTATGATGAAAAGATAACCTCCGAATGCATTTAAAATTCCTGTTTTCTTTCTAGACTCAATTGTAGAAAAGGATATACAAGTATATTTAATATCTTTTCCTGCAGAAAGGTAGTCACTGAAAGCCAGCTTCTTAAATTGCATTCCATCCCTCTTCAAGCATGTAGAGGTAGAAAAGTTAAAAACTGCATTTCCCAGAGTCCCTGGCAGACAGGGGTGTGACTATATTTAGTTCTGCCTATCAAATGAACCTGAATTGGGTTTGGAACAAGAAATTTAGCAGATAACTTTCTGAGTTTGAAGCTTCCTGATTTTGTCAGGGTCAATAGCCTATGATATAATGCTTTATAAGTAAAATATATAGTTGGTATCATTTCTCGTATGTATTTGGTCTTCATGTCTGTGGTTCCTGGCCCTTGACTCCCAAAACCCTGGGAACAGTGCAAGTGTAGAGAGTGAGAAATGTGTCTTTTGTTATGTTAATGAGGTGACTTTTGGACCACACTTAAGGATGCTAGCTGGTTGTTGGTGGAGTTGACTACGGGATTGGAGGGTTAAAACTTGCAGTCCTGAGAGGCACTGGAGGTTGCACTGATTGCCAACAACAAATAGTTTAATAATATGTAATAGTTTAATCAATCATGTAATGAAGTTTCCTTAAGGATCCAGCAGGAGAGGATTTGGAACAGTTTATGGGTTGGCCAACACGTGGAGATTTGGGGAGAGTGGTGTGCCTAGAGAGGGTATGTAAGTTCTGTGGCTTTTCCCCACACCTGCCCTATGTATCTCTTCCCTCTGGCTGTTCCTGAGTTACATCCTTTGTAATAAACTAGTAATCTAATAAGTGAAATGTTTCTCTGTGTTCTCTGAGCCATTCTGGCAAAGTAATCAAACCTAAGGAATGGGCTGTGGGGACCTCTGACACTAACTAGTCAGACATAGACACAGGTAAAAACTTGGACTTGGGATTGGCATCCTGAGTTGAAGGGTGTTATTGGAAACTCCAGTTTGTAGCTGGTAAGTGAGAAGCACAGGTAATAACCAGGGTGTGCAATTGATATCTGAAGTGGGAATGGGAGCTGGTCTTCTGGGACTGAACCCTTTACCTGTAAAATCTGATGCTATCTCCAGGTAGATAGTGTCATAATTGAGTTGATTTGTAGGACAGCCAGTTAGTGCCCAGAGCATGGTTTGCTGGTATAGGGAACTCTCCCCTCCCCCACACTGGAAATTGAACTTATGATCCCAAATTATAGAATTGTAGCCTCATTCTTCATTGTTGCTTTGGAAGTCATTACTGGAGGCTCAACGAGGAATCCTTATTTTTAGCCACCCGCCAAAATTCTTTAAGCCAGTTTTTTTTTTTAATGTGATAAATCCCTTTCTGGTTAGTGAAGCATATTCTGTTGTCTGTTTTCTGATGGACATAGAAAATAATAAGACTACCATAATTTAGAAAGTGGTGGTTGTCCAAATGCTCAGAGAAGGTAGAAGACGAAAGTATTTTTAGGGAAGAACCACAACACAATTCTGATAGGATAGTCTCATATAAAATTTTGGAATGACTGCATTATTTTGGGGAATCTCAAGAGTTTTACTTTGCCAATCATATTTTCATCAAATGTCTATTGAGTAGTTAATATGTGTCAGTCATAATGTCTTATTAAATTCCTAATAGGAAGATTGTTCTTTAAAATTAGATCTAAAGTCACTTATTCTTAAAATACGCCAACAACAATGCAGAGAAACTATTGTAATGAGTACCTCTGCCTTTTATTTTAATGTATTTAAAATAGTATGATTTGAGTCTTTCTGGCAACATTCAGAATTGCAAATGAATGAATCTAGTTAAACAAATAAGATACTCATTTATATCATAAATGTAGATACTAAAAATCCTTAAAACCTATATGTCACTTATGTTGAATTAAATATTGGAGTTTGCTCTTTCTAGGGGGAATGTTTCTCTTTGTCTCTTTTCATTTGCTAAAATTATGTTCAAGAAAAAATTCAAAAAGCAAAATTAATGGCCAAATGCCACATATACCCAGTTCCATCCATAAATCTGTGTTGGGACTTCTAGACTTTAAATATGATACAGTCAGCTCTTGGTTTTCTTGACTTTAATGACTTAATATCTTGAAACAATATTGGATAGGTATTTCAATCAAGATTATCTGAAAAATGAGTTAATGTCAAAAGGAATGCCCCTTCAAAAATATTTAATCAGTCTTCTGACATGGCAGCCTTCCAAAAATGGCATTAATTTTCAACAATTGGTACAGAAAAAAGAGTGGTAATCATAACTTCTGTATTTCATCTAGGCTAAGGATTTAAAAATGTATTTCCCTAAATATTATAAATTCTTAAAATTTTCATTTATGGTAAAATTTATTGGAATGTAATTACCAAATAGCTTAATGCCCTTACTCATATGGATTTCTTTTTGGATAGAAAATTTATTGATTTCTATGCTATGGAAACTTGCTCTTAATCAAACATTGATTGCTTTTCTAAGTTCATTGCAGAAAAAAAAATATGTATGACTTTTTAGTAAAAAGAAGATACTGAATAGACAAAACCAAGCCAATGTATTTCAGTGGTTGCAAAATGAGGCACATAGGCTGAATCTGATACACTGGCATATTTGTTTCACCAGCGTCCTCATCAGTTATCTCCTGTAACAAAGCCCCATAGACTGGCTGGCTTATAAGTAACAGAAATGAATTTCTTAAAGTCTGGGAGATTAGAAGTCTAAGATCAGAAGTCTAAGATCATGATCACATGATCAGTTCTGGATGAGAGCCATTTTCTGGTTTGTAGACTCCAACTTCTTTTTCTCTTTGTATCTTCATATGTTGAAAAGGAAGCTAGAAATCTCTCTGAGCTTTCTTTTGTAAGGACACACATCATTTATGAGGGCGTCATCTTCAGTACCTAATTACCTTCCAAAAGTCTTGCTCCTAATGTCATCATATTGAGGTTTAGGATTTCAATATATGAATTCTAGGGGGCAACACAAACAGCCCATTATAATCAGCAAATGCCTTTGTTGATATTTTAAAATCTGGAGATTTCACATACAATACAGAAATTTCTGTTTCTTTAGAAATCTTAGAATGTCTGAAGAAATTAAGCTTGACCTGCATTTCTCCATTTATCTCCTAAGACTGAGGAAGAGTCTCTCTCTTCGGATACATGATTCCAGGCTGTGCATTGGAATTAGCTACTGAGATCTGAAAAATACTAATTCCTAGATCTCATCCCCAAAGACCTGATTTACTTAGTCTGGGATCTGGTCTACTGAAAGACTCCCAGGTGATTTTACTAATCACCCAGGTTAAGAATTCACTGCGTTAGACAGAAAATGACTTCTCTAGTTCTTTATCTATTCACTTGCCTCATTTACATTACCTGCCAAGTTCCTCCAAGTATTTGAATTTTACACACATGGTCTCTTAACAAATGAGGAGTGACATCTCATCCTTAAAATGTTGAAAAGAGAAGAGGTAGTTTTTAAGGAGGTAATGGGGAGTGGTCAATCGGAATGGAAACAGAAACATTAGGGACCAAATCCTGGGGAAAGTTACGGTAATTGGAATTAGGGCAATGGCAATAGAATAAAAAAGGAAATATATCTCAGGGCAGTGAAGTGGAAAGTGCCCTGGACTTGGAATCCAGTCGCAAGTCCATCACTAAGTGACTTCAAGGGGGTTTTCCATTCTTCAATTGACCTTTATTTCAAAAATTCAAAATAAAGGTGTATTAGTTTCCTGTGGCTGCTATAACAAATTATCACAAGCTTAGTGCTAAAAACCCTGATGAATTTGTTCTGTGATGGTTTTTGTGGGTGGAAATCCAAAATCAATATCACTGGGCCAGAATCAAGGTGTCATCAGAGCTGTACTTTCCCTACTCTGTCCCTTACTTCTTCCAGCTAAATTGACCAGTGGGCACCTCATTCCAATATATGCCTCTGGGTTTACATTCCCTTTTCTCTGTGTTTATGTCCTCTCCTCTTCAGTCTATGGGATCTCCCTCTGTTTCTATCTTATAAGAATACTTTTTGATAACATTTAAGGCCTGCATGATAATTTAGATTAATTTCCGTTCAAGATCCTTAGTTTAATCACATCTGCAAAGATTCCCCTTTTTAAATTAAGATAACATTTATAGGTTCTGAAGATTAGGATATGGGTATTTTTGAAGGCAGAGTACTTTTCAGCTTATTCCAAAAAAGGATTGAATTTAAGGGAATCAGTGCCATCAATTTATGACCTGTTTTCCTCAGAGACCTTCCAAGGATTGCTTTGGAAATTCCTAGAAGCAAATGGGAGGCAGCCTTTAATTGCCACTACTTCAATATCCCATTTGTGATGGTTAATTTCATGTCAACTTGACTGGCCATTGTGGACCCAGGTTAAACATTATTTCTGGGTGTGTCTGTGAGGGTATTTCTGGGTGGCATTAGCAGTTGAGTCAATCAGTGACTACTCAGCAAGGTAAAATGACCTTCCAATGTCTATAGGCATCACCCACGGTGTGTATGTGTGTGTGTGTGTGTTACATGTATGTGTGTTTGTGAATATGGTTCGAGAGAGAGATAATTGTACATGTATAGATAGTTATTTATGACGTAATTCTCCTCCTCCTCCTTTAATTATTTGTTTAGTTTACTAGGTATAAAAACCAGATTCAGAGAGTTCAGCAGAGTTATTATAACCCATGATCATCAGTGTTAAGACCAAACACTCAGTTTTCTGATTCCTAAGCCTGCTTGTACTTCCACCAAAGCAGAGGTTGATACAGGATATCCTAAAACTGAGCAGATTCAGAGATACTCTTTTTTTTTCCACAGATATTCTATTATGGAAAACAAATTCCCTCTTGGGAAGGAACTTGCTCGTTTTAAATGGTTATAAAACAAAGGGCTTTTTGTGGTTATTAATCATAACAAGGTCACAAGAACAGAGTTCGAAGTCCAATTCAAATTCCATATTGCAGACTTTACTGTGAACAGTAACTTCTGTCATCAGTAAATGTTTGGTGGTTGGTTTTTTGTGTGTTTTTTCTTTTTTTCCCTACTCAAAGTAGTATTTCTTACATTTGTTGTTTCGGCCTTTTTAAAATTATTTGCTTCCAGGGCAAATTTGCCCCAAGGCGAGCGAGGACAGTAACTACTCTTGCGGTCACAGTGTTTTAAAAATAGAGGAACATTTGCTTTGTGCTTTTCGGTAACCACATTTGCTACCTGTGCCTGGGATGATTCTGACACATAGAGAAAGGAAGTGGTGTTTAACCAGGGTGACTAAAGATGTCACTGTTTTACTATTCTTCCTCCCACATGTCACAATGGGAAGTGAGAGGAAAGGAGAAACAATCGCAGAAAGGCAAGGAACACCATTCCTGAGGGAAAAAGTACATGTTCCACAGTGTTTCATGTTCACATCCACTCAGCAGACATGAGTGCCTTGTGCAGCTTCTGCCACATGAGTTTCTGG
Organism: Meles meles; assembly: GCF_922984935.1. Taxonomy (NCBI): domain Eukaryota; kingdom Metazoa; phylum Chordata; class Mammalia; order Carnivora; family Mustelidae; genus Meles; species Meles meles. The sequence continues at coordinate 24,490,386 of NC_060084.1, read as the reverse complement.
AAGGTTTTGACAGTATCCGTGGCCAAAGAAAAATTGCTTTCTTGCGGGAGCCCTTCTAAAAGGAGCTCCTCAAAATGAACCTATTGACCACTTTTCCACTAACTAGTTGCTGAGTGTTAAATAGCTCAGAAAATTCCAGTCGGAGACAGAAACTTCCCTCAGACTCTGTGGAGACAGTTGGCAGCAGATGTTCCTTAGGGCCTTATGGAGTAAATGGCGGAGAAGCTCAAGACTTCCTGTGCAGGGAAGCAAGGGAGAGGATGTAGCTGGTATTCCAGGATATGCCATCAGTGTATGACCTTGACCTCTTGATTACAATGGTAGGTGTGTGAACAGTGAAGTAATATCGACGTTCATTAGTCCTTATACTAAAATTTTATAAGGATTTCCTCTTTGACTCTCTAAAGTTATTTCAGGATATAGGTATCATTATCATTTTTACATCAAGAAATGGAGACGCAGAGAAGATATGTAAATTAGCCCAGGTCATCGCAAGTCATAGTGAAGGCAGAACAAAACCTAATCCTGTCTGAGTCCCCTTCTAGAAGACAAAAGACATTAGAAAATAGCCTTGCATGTTTCATAAGAAATAGTTATCAAGTTTCCACTCTGTTGTCTCTTTATTGCTGCTGTTATTTGGTTTAGTTATAGTTTTAAATTCATTTCTTCACATTTTTTGACATCTTTTTTTTTCTTTTAGTCCCCCTCTCTAGAAGCTACAACATTTGACAGATTCTTGTGAGTCCTTCCAGAAATGTCCCAAGCTTGTACATGCGTATATGTCAGTAACTTTTTTTCTACACAAATGGAAATATATTTTACATACGTCTTAAGTGATTTCCCAAAGGTCACAGGGCTCATAGGAGATGGAGCTGAGGCTTGCAATCAGGAAAACCTCACACTCAAGCCTGTGTTTTTAATTACTATGTGAGCCTTTCTTAAGGAAGAAAAAAGTAGTACCTTGCATGTGATCTTCATCATAATTGTGTCCAAGTAGCTATGGTTGCCTCCCTCCTATATGACAAATTTGAGACTCATGCTCATCCTGGGAAAAGAAACTCCTCAGGTCATACCATCAATATGCAGTAGACTTGAACTGTAGGCACACTTCCAGGTAGACTCAAAGGCACCTGCCTTGTGTGGCATTCCGCTCCTAACTGCAAAAAAAAAAAAAAAAAGAACAAAATAAAAATAAAGGTATTTTCTTTTATGTCTGCCTTCCTCCATCAAACAAAAACAAAAAAGGAATACAAACACCCTCTCATTCTTTACAAAGCCAACTTGCTTTGACTAAGGGTCTTAAAAAAAGAAAACAAATTGATATTCCTAGTTTTTCCAGTAAATCTCAGTGTTTGTTGCTATAATATTTAGTAGAAAATTCTGTTCTTTTCTCCATCATATCCCTTATTGATGCTAAAGAGACAAGATGGGAATGACAAACCACCTCGAGTACCTCTCCAAGCAATATATATCTTGAAGATTATAGACTAAACTATATACAAAATCAATCTTTTTTTTTTTTTCAGCATTGCTCTGTGGATTTGTCTTTTCTTGTAGAGATATTAATTGGGCCAAAGGGACTCTGAGAAAGTGCTTTAGTGGGACTTAAAATCTATCAACGAATATTTATTGAGCGCCTACTTTGTAACATATTGCCTTGTGAACATCTTGCAAAATTCTTCCCATGCTGCTGCCTTATTCGTATGTGTTATAGAAAGGGGCGATGGGAAGAGATTAAACTGAGCAATTTCCTTTTTTTATTCTATCTACTGTGTTCTCCATAACGCTCAGAATTAATGACTTCGAGAGTGTGACCCTGTGGCTTGGTAGAAGGAAAGGAGAGGAACAATCCACCGGGAACGGTGTACAATGTAAGAAGATGGGGGAGAGGGAAGTAACCTCAAAATGTGAGAGGCACGCCTTCTCCTAACTAACCCCTTCATATGAAGACCCACAATCTCCTATGCCCATCTCATGCTAATGGGTGGAACTTCAGGCCTGAGCAAATGACCAGTGTAGGCATATCAGAGACCCAAATATTGCTGGCCACAGAAATTGATTCAGTGATTGGTATGCACACAACTCAAACAAAAGTACAGTGAAACTCATGGCCTTTGGAGGAACTAACAGAAAAGGGATCTCCTTTTGAAAGGTTCTTCTACCTGGGAGGATTTGAGCATATTGTTCTGCAGTCATCTTAACACCATTTATCCCTGAGAATGCAGTCAACAGAAGGAAGAGAAGAGGGAGGGGGCGCCTGGGTGGCTCAGTAGATTAAAGCCTCTGCCTTCCACTCAGATCATGATCCCAGAGTCCTGGGATCAAGCCCTGCATCACGCTCTCTGCTCAGCAGGGAGCCTGCTTCCCCCTCCCTCCACCCCGCCACATCCTCCCTGCCTGCCTCTCTGCCTACTTATGATCTCTCTCTGTAAAATAAATAAATAAAATATTTAAAAAAAAAAAAAAAAAGAAGAGAATGGACCAAATATGGACATAGAGTTCCTAATACTACCATTGGAGTCTTTAATCTAGCCCTAACCCTGAACTTGTTCACCCCAATGGCCAGTATGTTTCTTGTTTTGTTTTGTTTTGCTTAATCTGTTTAGGTTGATTTACTGTGTCACTTGCAACTAATAGATAAGTAATTTATAGAGGGAGAATGCAAATCCAACAAAAAGATAACAAACCCAGACCAGTTCCAGTCATGTTTCCAAAAGATGATCTGAGGCATAGTTTCAGAATTCCACTGTGAAAGTAGAGTGAAGGTCAAAGTCAGGAGAGCACGTCCCTCGAGGAAGGATTCTGCAAATAAAAGTACCCTAAGCCTTGAAATTTTAAGGAATAGGAAAGAAACAGATGCTCAAATACTTTACTGGGATCTTAAGCAAAGGCTTAGGTGAGGTATCCAGGTAAACTGATTGCTTTGTGTGATAACTTAGAAGTGGCAGGTATTTTACAAGTTACTGTCGTAAATATTTTCAATCCTGTTAACATTGTGATAGGTAACGATGATTCTACATTGTTTCCAGGAGAGAGGGATAATTGGGTCTTAGAAGCAAGAAAGACTAGATACTGCCTTGGGAAGAGAAGGTAAGATCATGGGCTGGTGTCAGAACTACAGGCAACTGAAGGGTGAAAAAACTGCATGCATAAAAAAAATAGAGGGGTTTGTGTTTTTATATCAGTAGAGTCACAAGGGGAAAAGGGAAAGGAGAAGAATGTAAAGGAGTAAAGGAGGTTTTTTGGGGTTGAGTCTTTATGGGAAAATAGCCAGTATAAATTTGCTGGTGGGCTAATTTATATCCTCAGTGCTTAGTGTTCAATCCAAACTTCCTGGTTCTGATATGCTAAAATCTCTCTTTCAGTTTTACCCCAAATCATTACTCATTCTACTTTGCTAACAAATGCTTCATAGAGATGTCATTCCTTTTTACATTTGCCCAAAATGTATACTTAGTTCCTTCCTTACATAGAAGAACTCCAGAACATGGAGGCTGACATCAGCATGGAGATTCTAATATGCTATGTGAAGTTTTTTTGAAAATTCTTTTAAAATAAGGATTAAAGCTACATTGATATTATATCCCAGTTTTCCTGGGACAGTCCTGGTTTAATTCTGTAGTCCTTCGTGTTTGTTATAGTTGGTAAAATAAACAACTTGGATACCTAGATTTAAGTCCATCTTACTATATTTCAAGGGACTGAGAGGGGCCCCCTTAAAAATCTCACGTACCAAGTATTTAGCCGAGTGTCTGGTGCATAGCAATTTCTTGACAATAATAGTGGTGTGAATATTTAATCACTCAAATTCCCCAAGGTTCCAACTCTTCATTTGTTAGAAAGGGATAATAATGCAACTGACCTTTTAGGATTAGGGACGTTCTCCAAGGACAGTTGCCCACTCAGTTATTTATTGACTGATGTGTTTACTCAGTCACTCACTGATACACTCACTCTCTGGTTCTCTTTTCACCAGTTCAAACGATTAGCAAGAGGCTACTCCATGGTTGGGAGAATGCTAGGGTCTAGGGATAAAAAGGTTAATCCAACATGGTTCCTGCTTTCAAGCAATTCATGATGTAAAGGGAAGGCAGATGAGTGAAGTAAATTGAAATGTGCAGTACACCAAATTTGAAGAACAGATGATAAAAGAAATAATCACATTGATTCTAAGGTAAATTAAATGTGTTTGGACAAAAGTCAATATCAATATCAAAGACAAGAACACATATGCCACGGATAATTTATTTTTCTTTTATAATTTAACCACAGCTTTCAGTGAGTCTCACTTTCCAGTAAAAGGACATACTTGCAGGACTCAATAATTCATTTCCAAAGAAGTAATAGGTGTAATTGTTTGTTTTCTGAGCTCTCAAAAACAAATGTGGCATGTTTAGGTCAAAGATGGCATTGTTTCTGATTCTGGTATTATCCCATTATTGAAGACAGATTATAACAAAATTAGAAGACCCCCACTTCTCTGGATTAACCACTTACTTACATCGTGCATGCAACACACACACACACACACACAAATGACCAAGGGAATTTAAGGTTAAGATCATGGGGTTCTGGCATATCTGGCTTTAATCAGTTATTGGCTCATGGATATTAGGAAAATATAATCTCTACATTTCTTCAATATGATTATATTGCTTGAAAGGACCTTACCTTGTGTGTGTGTGCATGCATGTCTGCGTGTGTTGGATGTGATTCCTGGAATATATACTCCATAATTGGGAGCCATTATATAGAGTGAACATTTTGGCTTTTTCTTTTTTTAATAGAGAAGTATAAGATTGCAGCGATACTGTGGCATAGCTACAGGCCAAATCTAAACCTTTTTTTAGCTCTGGTACTATATCAGATTTGGTTTATCAAAGAGATCACTAAAGATTAATAACACAGCCTAATGCATTTAACTTTCTGTTAAGAGGGCTAGATAAGAAAATGATTATGAATGTGATATCCAGAAATCCAGTGTTTTAAAATAATCTTGGCTTGACTTCTGACCTTGTCTCTAGCTCCACTCCCTTCTTCCTGACCCCTTCCCTCTTCTACTCTCTTCACAACTTGTTTCTTACCTTTTCCCCTTGGTGCTTGTAATTCCTCCACCTGGAATGACCTTCTTATCTAATTCTATTGTGATAAATTAAACCCCCTTGTGTCCTGTAAGATGCTACCAAAATCCTATTGCTTCTATGAAGCCTCCTATAAATCTCCAGGAAGGGACAGTCACTGGGTTTTGCCCAAATTGTGCCTTATAACTGCCTCTTCAGTAGTTCATGGTTTACAATATTGCTTCTAGGTTTTTGGGTCGCTGACTTGATGGTGAACTTTTGAAAGTTAGTGGAAGTTTCTTGAAGTTGACTCTCAATTCTTGAAAATCAAATGTCCTTCAAATTTGTCATATCAAAACTTTAAACCATTTATATTCTGAAGTTACACGGCCTATTCAAAAATCTTGATTCGTGAAAGTAAGTGAATGAATGGGTCCCTTTGTACTACCAAAGCGTCTGTGGAAAGTGTAGGGATGTTATCGTTGTAGCTACTGTGGCTCACTAAACTCAAGATGCCATTAATTATAAGATGCACTGTAATTTTATAGACCAATATAAAGAAATATACTGCCAAATATACTCTAACACCATGCTTTCTTAACACTTAGAGTAAATGTAAGAACTATGGCTATCTCTTGTAGACTTTCATAATTTTTTTAATCCTCTCTTTGTATATATGTAGGGGGGGTATGAAATGTACTAGAATTAGGGTATTTATAAACTACTCTAACTTTCAGAGGCAGACCCCTTGAAGCTTTTTGAAAATTTATGAGAGTTGTGGATATTCACTTATTATCATTCAGTATCATCCTTTGTGCCATCAAAAATGCAAATGCTGATAATGTTGCATTTTCTAAAAGAGGGCTTCTCTAGTAGCTCTGGAGATTTGCTCCCAGTCTGTTGAAATTAATTTTGCTTTTTTTTAATTGAGGTGAAATTCACATGATATAAAATTAATCATTATAAAGTATAGTTTTTCTCATTAATTTACTTTCTGTTTCTTTGGATTCTAGGTATTTCATATACAAGGAATCACAACATATGTAACTTTTTGTGCCTGCTGTCTTTCACTTATAAAAATCAAAGCTTATTGATGTTGTGGCATATAACAATACTTTATTCTTTTTTACTGCTGAATAATATTCCATTCTATATGAATATCATAATTTATCTGTTGGTTGATAGATACTTGAGTTGTTTTTACTTTTTGGCTGCTGTGAACAGTGCTACTACAAATGTGTGTATAAGTATTTGTTTGAGTGCTTGTTTTTAGTTCTTTGGGAATATGAATGGAATTTCTGGGTCTTATGGTAATTTTATATTTGGGTTTTTGAGGAACCATGAAATTATTTTCTGTGGTTGCATGATTTTAGATTCCACTAGCAATGTACAAGCATTCAAATTTTTCCTCATCCATGCCAATATTTGTATTTTTTCCTTTTATTTCTTTAATTATAGTCATAGTTGGTGTGAAGTGATGTCGCGCTGTGATTTTGATTTGTATTTCCCCAGTGACTAATGATATTAAACACCATTTCATGTACTTGCTGACCATTTTTATATCTTCTTTAGAGACATTTTTATTCAAGTCTAAAGGCCATTTAAAAATTCTATTGTGTTTTTGTTCTTGTTGTTATTGAGCTATAAGAGTTCTTTTTATTTTTAAAAAAGATTTTATTTATGCATTTGACAGAGAGAGAGAAAGAGAGAGAGAGAGCACAAGCAGAACAGAGGGAGAGGGAAAAGCAGACTCCCTGCTAAGCAGGGAGCCCAATGTGGGGCTTGATCCCAGGACCCTGAGATCATGACCTGAGGCAAAGGCAGATGCTTAACTGACTTAGCCACCCAGGTGACCCAAGCTATTAAGTGTTCTTAATATATTCTGGAGTATGTACTCTTTTTTTTTTTAAAGATTTTATTTATTTATTTGACAGAGAGAGATCACAAGTAGGCAGAGAGGCAGGCAGAGTAAAAGGTGGGGAAGCAGGCTTGCCACTGAGCAGAGAGCCCAATGTGGGGCTCGATACCAGGACCCTGGGATCATGACATCATGACCTGAGCCGAAGGCAGAGGCTTTAACCCACTGAGCACCCCTTGAATATGTACTCTTACCAGATATATGATTGCCAATATTTCTCCCATTCTATAGGTTGTCTTTAATTTCATGATAATGTTCTTTGAAGCACAAATATTTTAAATTTAATGAAGTACTATTTTTTTTCTTTTGTTGCTCATGTTTTTGTTGTCATACTAAGAACCCATTGCCAAAATTCAAGACGCACCACTAGGTTTTCTTCTAAGAACTTTATGGTTTTATATTTATGTTTGTTGATTCATCTTGAGTTAATATTTGTATATAATATGAGGAAGGTGTCCAACTTTATTCTTTTACCTGTGGATTCCCAGTTACTTCAGTACTCCAACAAACTACATTTGTTGAAGATACTGTTCTTCCCCCATTGAGTGGTCTTGGCATCCTTGTTGAAATCAATTTTTCATAAATATATTGGTTTATGACTGGACTTTCAATTTTTTTCCATTGGTTTATATGACTATTCTTATGCCAGGACCACACTGTTTCGATTACGATAGTTTTGCAGTAAGTTGTAAAATTGAGAAGAGTGAGATTTCCACTCTGATCTCCTTCTCAATATTGTTTTGGCTATTAAGGATTCCCTTGTAATTCCATGTGAATTTGAGGACTGTCTTTAACATTTCTGCTAAAAAACAAAGGGTAGGGAGTGTGCACTGGAATTTTCATAGAGATTATATTGAATCTTTGGATGACTTCGGTGCATAAACGTAGGATATCTTTTTATTTATTTGGGTCTTCTTTAATTTGTTTCAGCAATGTTTTACAGGTTTCAGTATAAAGTCTTTCACCTTACATTTATTCCTCATTATTTTATATTTTGGGGTGTTATTGTAAACAGAACTCTTTGTATACAATTGACTTTTGCATAATGATTTTGTACCCTTGAATTTGCTGAATTCATTTATGAGGTTTCATAGCTTTTTCTGTGGATTATTTGGAATATCTCTATATAAGATCCTGTTGACTACAAATAAAGAAAATTTTACCTACTCTTTTCCAACTTAAATTCCTTTTATTTATTTTTCTCATCTAATTGCTCTGGCTAGAACTTACAGTACAGGGTTGAATGGCAATAGCAAAAGTAAGCATCTTGGTTTTGTTCCTGATAGTAGGAGAAAACTTTCAGATTTCACCACTGAGTGTGATGGTGACTGCGGATTTTTCATAAAGGTTCTTTTTTTTTTTTTCTCTCATTTTATTTATTTTTTTTTCAGTGTAACACTATTCATTCTTTTTGCACAACACCCAGTGCTCCATGCAAGACGTGCCCTCCCCATTACCCACCACCTGTTCCCCCAACCTCCCACCCCTGACCCTTCAAAACCCTCAGGTTGCCCCAACCTCCCACCCCTGACCCTTCAAAACCCTCAGGTTGTTTTTCAGAGTACATAGTCTCTTATGGTTCGCCTCCCCTCCCCAATGTCCATAGCCCGCTCCCCCTCTCCTTAATTTATCAGGTTGAGGAAATCTGTTTCCATTTTTAGTCTGTTAAGCATTTTTATCATGAAAGAATAATGGATTTTGTCAAATACTTTTTCTGTCAATTGAGATGCTCATGTATTTTTGTTGTTATTGTTTTTGTATTTATGCAGTGTATTACATTGTTGTTGTTTTTTTTAATGTTGAAACAGCTTTGCATTTTTTAGGATAAATCCTACTTGGTCATAGTATATAATCCCTTTATCATACTGTTGGACTCAGAGCATTACTGTTTTTTGAGGACTTTTGCATGTGTATAGTTGTAAGGGGTATTGGTCTCTTTGGTTTTTTGTTTTGTTTTATTTTGTTTTTATATTTTTAGTATCTGTCTGGCTTTGATATCAGGGTAATGCTGACCTCACAAAATGAAGAAAGAAGTGCTTTCTCTTCTATTTTTAGATGAGTTTTAGATGGAATGGTCTTCCTTCTTTATTAAATATTTGGTGTTCATTTGGTTTCCATTCTTTATTAAATATTTCATGGAATTTATCTATGAAGTCACCTGATTCTAGATTTGTCTTTAGGAGATTTTTTATTATTACTTCAGTCTCTTGTTACAGATATATTCAGATTCCCTATTTCTTCTTGAATCAGTTTTGATGACTTCTGTGTTTCTAGGAATTTGTTCATTTTACTTAGGTGATCTAATTTTTTGTACAAAATTATTCATGGGATTCTTTTTTAATTCTTTTTGGTTTTGTATAGTGAATAGTAATTCAAATTTTAGTTCTTTTATATTCAGATTTTTAACTTATATTCAGTTATTTTTAACTTCTTTTTTTCTTCAGTCATCTTAGTTAAAGATTGGTAATTCTGTTGATCTTTTTAAAGAATCAGCTTTTGATAAATTGATTCTCTGTTATATATTTCTATTCTTTATATTTTCTGCTCTAATCATTATTGTTTTCTTTCTTTTTCTAGCTTTAGCTTTAGTTTTCTCGTCTTCTTCCTTAAGGTGTAAAGTTGGGTTTTTGATTTGAGATCTTTCTTCTTTGTTAGTATACATATTTACAGCTATAAATATCCCTCTATGCACTGACTTGATTCCTTTTATAAATTTTTGCATTTGTGTTTTCGTTTGCTTTCATCTCCACATATATATATATTTTTTTTTTACTTTTTTTTTTTAATTTGTTTATTTACAGCATAACAGTGTTCATTGTTTTGGCATCACACCCAGTGCTCCATGCAGTACGTGCCCTCCCTATTACCCACCACCTGGTTCCTCAACCTCCCACCCCCTCCCACCCCCCTGCCGCCCCTTCATAACCCTCTGGTTGTTTTTCAGAGTCCATAGTCTCTCATGGTTCATCTCCCCTTCCAGTTTCCCTCAACTCCCTCTCCTCTCCATCTCCCCATGTCCTCCATGTTATTTGTTATGCTCCACAAATAAGTGAGACCATATGATACTTGACTCTCTCTGCTTGACTTATTTCGCTCAGCATAATTTCTTCCAGTCCCATCCATGTTGCTACAAAAGTTGGGTATTCGTCCTTTCTGATGGAGGCATAATACTCCATTGTGTATATGGACCACATCTTCCTTATCCATTCATCTGTTGAAGGGCATCTTGGTTCTTTCCACAGTTTGGCGACCGTAGCCATTGCTGCAATAAACATTGGGGTACAAATGGCCCTTCTTTTCACTACATCTGTATCTTTGGGGTAAATACCCAGAAGTGCAATTGCAGGGTCATAGGGAAGCTCTATTTTTAATTTCTTGAGGAATCTCCACACTGTTCTCCAAAGTGGCTGCACTAACTTGCATTCCCACCAACAGTGTAAGAGGGTTCCCCTTTCTCCACATCCTCTCCAACACACGTTGTTTCCTGTCTTGCTAATTTTGGCCATTCTAACTGGTGTCAGGTGGTATCTCAATGTGGTTTTAATTTGAATCTCCCTGATGGCTAGTGATGATGAACATTTTTTCATGTGTCTGATAGCCATTTGTATGTCTTCATTGGAGAAGTGTCTGTTCATATCTTCTGCCCATTTTTTGATATGATTATCTGTTTTGTGTGTGTTGAGTTTGAGAAGTTCTTTATAGATCCTGGATATCAACCTTTTGTCTGTACTGTCATTTGCAAATATCTTCTCCCATTCCGTGGGTTGCCTCTTTGTTTTGTTGACTGTTTCCTTTGCTGTGCAGAAGCTTTTGATCTTGATGAAGTCCCAAAAGTTCATTTTTGCTTTTGTTTCCTTGGCCTTTGGAGACATATCTTGAAAGAAGTTGCTGTGGCTGATATCGAAGAGGTTACTGCCTATGTTCTCCTCTAGGATTCTGATAGATTCCTGTCTCATGTTGAGGTCTTTTATCCATTTCGAGTTTATCTTTGTGTACGGTGTAAGAGAATGGTCGAGTTTCATTCTTCTACATATCGCTGTCCAGTTTTCCCAGCACCATTTATTGAAGAGACTGTCTTTTTTCCATTGAATATTTTTTCCTGTTTTGTCGAAGATTATTTGACCATAGAGTTGAGGGTCCAAATCTGGGCTCTCCACTCTGTTCCACTGGTCTATGTGTCTGTTTTTATGCCAGTACCACGCTGTCTTGGTGATCACAGCTTTGTAGTAAAGCTTGAAATCGGGTAACGTGATGCCGCCAGTTTTGTTTTTGTTTTTCAACATTTCCTTAGCAATTCGGGGTCTCTTCTGGCTCCATACAAATTTTAGGATTATTTGCTCCAGCTCTTTGAAAAATACCGGTGGAATTTTGATCGGAATGGCATTAAAAGTATAGATTGCTCTAGGCAGTATAGACATTTTAACAATGTTTATTCTTCCAATCCAAGAGCATGGAACAGTCTTCCATCTTTTTGTGTCTTCTTCAATTTCTTTCATGAGTGTTCTGTAGTTCCTCGAGTACAGGTCCTTTACTTCTTTGGTTAGGTTTATGCCCAGGTATCTTATGGTTCTTGGTGCTATAGTAAATGGAATCGATTCTCTAATTTGCCTTTCTGTATTTTCATTGTTGGTGTATAAGAAAGCCACTGATTTCTGTACATTGACTTTGTATCCTGCCACGTTACTGAATTGCTGTATGAGTTCTAATAGTTTGGGGGTGGAGTCTTTGGGGTTTTCCATATAAAGAATCATGTCATCTGCGAAGAGAGAGAGTTTGACTTCTTCCTTGCCAATTTGGATACCTTTTATTTCTCTTTGTTGTCTGATTGCCGTTGCTAGAACTTCTAATACTATGTTGAACAAGAGTGGTGAGAGTGGGCATCCTTGTCGTGTTCCTGATCTCAACGGGAAGGCTGCAAGCTTTTTCCCATTGAAGATGATATTTGCTGTGGGTCTTTCATAGATAGATTTTATGAAGTTCAGGAATGTTCCCTCTATCCCTATACTCTGAAGCGTTTTCATCAGGAACGGATGCTGGATTTTGTCAAATGCTTTTTCTGCATCAATTGAGAGGACCATGTGGTTCTTCTCTCTTCTCTTATTGATGTGTTCTATCACACTGATTGATTTGCGAATGTTGAATCAACCTTGCAACCCAGGGATGAATCCCACCTGGTCATGGTGGATAATCTTTTTAATGTGCTGCTGGATCCTGTTTGCTAGGATCTTGTTGAGAATCTTTGCATCCATATTCATCAGTGATATTGGTCTGAAATTCTCCTTTTTGGTAGAGTCTTTGCCTGGTTTGGGGATCAGGGTAATGCTGGCTTCATAAAAAGAGTCTGGAAGTTTTCCTTCTGCTTCAATTTTTTGGAACAGCTTCAGGAGAATTGGTGTTATTTCTTCTTTGAAAGTTTGGTAGAATTCCCCAGGGAATCCGTCAGGTCCTGGGCTCTTGTTTTTTGGGAGGTTTTTGATCACTGCTTCAATCTCATTACTAGATATCGGTCTATTCAGGTTGTCAATTTCTTCCTGGTTCAATTTTGGGAGTTTGTAGCTTTCCAGGAATGCATCCATTTCATCTAGGTTGCTTAGCTTATTGGCATATAACTGTTGGTAATAATTTCTGATGATTGTTTCTATTTCCTTGGTGTTAGTTGTGATCTCTCCCTTTTCATTCATAATTTTATTAATTTGGGCTTTCTCTCTTTTCTTTTGGATTAGTGTGGCCAATGGTTTATCGATCTTATTGATTCTTTCAAAAAACCAGCTTCTAGTTTCATTGATACGTTCTACTGTATCTCTCGTTTCTACCTCATTGATCTCTGCTCTAATCTTGATTATTTCCCTTCTTGCATGTGGAGTTGGTTTGATTTGTTGTTGATTCTCCAGTTCTTTAAGGTGTAGAGACAGCTGGTGTATTCTGGATTTTTCAATGTTTTTGAGGGAGGCTTGGATGGCTATGTATTTCCCCCTTAGAACCGCCTTTGCTGTATCCCATAGGTTTTGGACCGAGGTGTCTTCATTCTCATTGGTTTCCATGAATTGTTTAAGTTCATCTTTGATCTCCTGGTTGATCCAAGCATTCTTAAGCAAGGTGGTCTTTAGCTTCCAGGTGTTTGAGTTCCTTCTGAACTTTTCCTTGTGATTGAGCTCCAGTTTCAAAGCATTGTGATCGGAGAATATGCAGGGAATAATGTCAGTCTTTTGGTATCGGTTGAGTCCTGCTTTGTGACCCAGTATGTGGTCTATTCTGGAGAAGGTTCCATGTGCACTTGAGAAGAATGAATATTCTGTTGTTTTAGGGTGGAATGTTCTGTATACGTCGATGAGGTCCATCTGGTCCAATGTTTCATTCAATGCTCTTATTTCTTTATTAATTTTCTGCTTCAATGATCTGTCTATTTCTGAGAGAGGCGTATTAAGATCTCCTACTATTATTGTATTCGTATCAATATGACTCTTTATCTTGATTAATAGTTTTCTTATGTAATTGGGTGCTCCCATATTGGGGGCATAGATATTCACAATTGTTAGTTCGTCTTGGCGGATAGTCCCTTTAAGAATTATGTAGTGTCCTTCTGTATCTCTGACTACAGTCTTTAGTTTAAAATCTAATTTATCTGATATGAGAATCGCTACTCCGACCTTCTTTTGAGGCCCATTGGCATGAAAGATGCTTCTCCATCCCTTCACTTTCAGTCTGGGTGTATCCTTAGGTTCAAAATGGGTCTCTTGTAGACAACATATGGATGGGTCCTGTCGTTTTATCCAATCTGCAACCCTGTGTCGTTTTATGGGCGCATTTAGGCCATTCACATTGAGAGTGATTATTGAGAGATAGGTTTTTATTGATATCGTGTTGCCTTTGAAGTCTTTCTGTCTATAGATTGTTTCTGTATTTCTGTTCAATGATATTCTTAGGATTTTTCCTCTCTTATAGGACCCCCCTTAATATTTCCTGCAGTGTCGGCTTGGTGGTTGCATAGTCTTTTAAGCCTTGCCGGTCTTGGAAACTCTTTATCTCTCCATCCATTTTAAATGTCAGTCTTGCTGGATAGAGTATTCTTGGTTGCATGTTCTTCTCATTTAGTACTCTGAATATATTTTGCCAGCCCTTCCTGGCTTTCCAGGTCTCTGTGGAAAGGTCTGACGTTATTCTAATGGGCTTTCCTCTGTATGTAAGAAGCTTCTTTGTCCTAGCTGCTTTTAAGAGGGTCTCTCTTGAAACAAAATTCCCCATTCTAACGATAAGGTGCCGTGAGGACTTTCGAGAATCTAAAATCTTGGGAGGAAATCTTTCTGCCTCTAGTACATGAACGTTGTTTCCATTCGTGAGATTGGGAAAATTTTCATAGACAACTTCTTCCACTATATCTTCTAGACTTCTTTCTTTTTCTTCCCCTTCAGGGATTCCAATAATTCTGACGTTGGAACGTTTCATGGCATCGTTTATTTCCCTGATTCTGTTTTCGTGGCTTCTGAGCTGTTTGTTCCAGGCTTCCTCCTGATCCTTTCTCTCTATCTGTTTGTCCTCCAGATCACTAATTCTATCTTCTGTCTCAGTTAACCTAGCTTTTAGAGAATTTAGATTGGATTGGAACTCGTTGAGAGCATTTTGAACATCATCCCTGGTGGCTTTCAGTTCTGCCCTAACATTGTAAACATCATCCCTGGTCGCTTTCAGTTCTGCCCTAATCAATTCTGTTTGGTCATCCATGGCTTTCTCCAACCTAGCTATTGCCTGGATAATTGTTAGTCTGAATTCCTTTTCTGACATATTGTCTATGTCGATAGCCATTAGCTCTGTTGCAAAAGGTCCATCCTCTGTATTTTTCTTCTGTTGGGTATTCCTCCTCCTAGTCATTTTGGTAAGAGATGACTAAACAGATGCAGCTGGACTTATCGATTGTGGTGCAGTCAATGTGCACCCTGGAACGCTTCTGTGCAATCAGGATTCCCCACCCAAATGAGAGAAAAACGAGAAGAAAAAGAAATAGAGAAGAAGAAAGAAAAAAAAAGGGGAAAGAAAAAAGGAAAAAAAAAGAGAGAGAGAGATAGGAAAAAAAGGGAAGATAAAAGAGAAGGCTCAGCCCAAATGGGCCACAAGGTAAGATTTGTGGAGTATACAAACAAAAACAGACAGACAAAAAGAGTGATAAAAGTATATGACAAGAGAAAAAAAAATGTATATATAAGCAAAAAAAAAGGGAAGAACCTCATCAGAAAGAACCCCAAGTATAAGGTTTATATATTATCAGGACAAACACAAATTCACAGAAACACTGACAGAAGGAAAAATTGGGAGAATGGTTATAGATTCTCAGTGTGGGTGAGGAAGGTTATTTTGATTCTTCCTGAAGGTATCTTGATGTTTTTGTTAAGGGACTCAACTTTCCTAAGTTACAGGGGGATTAGAAACTGGTTTGCCTATAGGGGTAGCATTGATTGGGGAAAGGGGATTACCTTGAAGTTTAACTCTATATGTATAGTAGAAAATAAAAATTAAAAAAGAATAAACTAGACTAAACTAAGTTAAAATTAAAAAAGAATTAAAAAAATAGAAAAACAAAAAAAAACACGGGTGTATGTATCAAAAAGTTCAGGTTAGAAGGTTATTAAAGAATTTGATGTACTGGACATCTCGGTGTGATGGTAAATAGGTTAAAAAATTATCTGTATGTATAAAAAAAAAAAAGAACCAGAATATTGGTAAAGAGTTAAAAGTAAAAGTTGTATTTATGAAGTAGTGGTGGTTGTTCTCTTGTAGTCTTTTTTTTTTTTTTTCTTCCTTCCTGGTTGGTTTTCTGGGGGAGGGGCCTGCCACGTGGGTTTTCAGACAATGATGTTCCCTGAGTTAGGTCCTCCTGCTCCCCTCAAGGGGGTGAGCTCTTTTTTTTTCAGGAAACTGTTTTTTTCAGCCTTTTGTTCTCTGGGGGTTTTTATGTTCTTTCATCTGCTTTCTCTCGCCTTGACAGCTTTTGATGGTTTTTGGAGGTTTAGAGGAGAGCAAACAGCACCCTGACCTCCCTCTCAGAGAGAAGCCTCAGACTGTTTTGCAAAAGCTGCTGGCAGAGTCGGTTCTGAGTCACTGTCCCTGGGGATGCAGGAGCTCCTCGTTGTACCCAAAACCAGGGAAGCGGTGGCTGTCTAGGCAGCTCCAGACCGCCAGAGAGGTTCGGAGCAGAGATCGCACACAGATTTTCCCGCTGTCCCGGGCTGGGAATGTCTGGTTTTATGGCTGCTGGAGCTCCAGGCTAGCACCTATGAGCACCTATCCCAAGGGAGGGTGTGGGACGCGCGCGTTTCAGGATTGCCGTCTGGCCAGGCTCCCAGCCCCTCACGGGAGCCAGACCCCACTCGTTCTCGGGCGCGCTGGCGTTCAGGTGCACTGGCTGCTCAGGGACGGAGACCTGATTTCTCCGCCGCACTCTCTCTGGCTCCGCGCCAGGGGAGGCTGTCCTGGGTCCGGGGACTTAGGTCCCTGACCCTAACCGCCCAGGTTCCCACTATTACCCCCCCCCCCCACCGCGATCCTTTGCTGTTTGTTTTTTGAGTGCTTTCAACCAGACTCCAAGTTAATGCTGGTCCCCAGACGCAGAGCACTCTCGTGTTGGGGTGTTACTTTGCGATCAGTCACCTCTGGTGGCTCCCTCCCCCTTTTGTTTATCTTCCGATATCAGTCCAATGCTCCCAGTCTGCTTTACCTGCCACTGGCGTCTTCTGCTCCAGTAGAGATCCAGACGTGTATAATTCTGATCTCAGGCTGATTTCATGGGTGGTCGGAGTTCTTTGGTAGGTAATCAGCTCACTTTAGGGTACAGGTTGAAATGGTGCCTCCTCCTACTTCCCCGCCATCTTGACTCCCCCTCCCACATATATTTTTTTTAATTTCCCTTTGATCTTATCTTTGACCCATTGTTTACTTAAGGGTGTGTTGTTTAATTTGCACATATTTGTGAATTCCTGTTTTCTTTCTGGTTTTCTAGATTTCCTCCATTGCAGTGAGAGAAGACTTTTCATGACTTCAATTTAAAAAAAAAAAAATTCTTCAGGCTGGTATACGGTCTGTCCTAGGCGCTATCCTAGGCACCTGGCCACCTGAGAATATGTGTCTTCTCTTGTTTTGAAGAGGAATATTCTATAAATGTTAGGTTTGGTTGGTTTAAAGTGTTGTTTAAGTCCTATATTTTATTACTGGACTTCTGTCTAGATATTCTACTCACTATTGAAAGTACATTGTTGAATTCTTGAACTATTATCTAAAACTCTCTCTAATTCTGTCAGTGTTTTCTTTATATATACGTGGGCTCTCTTATTTGGTTCAAATATGCTTATAATTGTTTTGTCTTCTTGATGAATTAATTGACCCTTTTATCAATATATAATGACTTCTGTCTTTAACCATTTTTTATTATAATTCTGTTTTGTTTGTTAGTATAGCCACTCCAGTTTTGTTTACTGTTTGCTAAAGTATCTTATTTCATGCTTTCACCTTCAACCAGTTTGTGTCTTTGAGTATAAAGTGAGTCTCTTGAAGATAGCATATAGTTGTATCATGGGTTTGTTTTTTTTTAACCATTCTATGTTATATAAATGGTGAGTTAGTCCTTTATATTTAAACTGGTGTCAGTGAAGAAGAAATTACTAATGCCATTTTGCTATCTGTCTTCTCCATCTTATGTTAGTTTGTATTCCTTAATTCCTCCAATACTGCTGTCTTCTTTTTTTATTCCTTTTTTTCCTTAGTGTGCCATTTTGATTTCTGACATATCTTTTTCTGCATATCTGTTTGTTATTTTCTTTGTAGTTATTATGAGATTAAAATAACATAAGAATTTTTTTAGCAGTTTAGTCTGAATAGATACCAACCTAACTAAATAGGTTGGTATCAATAAACAAAATCTCTCCTATACAGCTGTTCCTCCACTTTATATTGTTATTGTCACAAGGTTTTAATGCATTATGTTCCCATTAACATATATTTGTAGTTATTGTTTTATGAATTTGTTTTTAAAATAATATGGGAAACAAAAAGAGGAGTTACAACTCCCAAATACAATAATAGCTTTTATATTTTCCCATATAGATAACTTTCTTGAAGTTCTTTATTTCTTCTTGTGGCATCTAGTTATTGTCAAGTGTCCTTTCATTTCAGGACTCCTTTCAGTATTATGTGGTAAATCTGGAAACCTGTGTCTTGATCCCAGGGTCCTGGGACGGAGCCTCATGTCAGGCTCCCTGCTCAACAGGAGTCTGCTTCTGCCTCTTCCTCTGCTGCTCTCCCTGCTTGTGCTTGCTCTCTCTCTTTCTCTCTTTATGTGTCAAATAAATAAATAAAAACATTAAAGGAAAAAAAGAATCTTAGCCTTGAAATCAGACAGTATTCATCTTGTTGAGAGTAACTGTATGGAGCCGTCTATTGTATGTCTCATCTTGATTTCAGAGATATTAAAATGTGAAACAAATATACAGTTTAATGAAATATAGAAGATACTGTGTCTGCAAGTTAAGTCTCCATTAGTGCTTTTATTTGTATTTATCCAGCTTGTTACACTTACTATTTCAAAACTAGAAATTACAATGAAGGTTTTTTTGTTTTGTTTTGTTTTCCTTAAAGCAGTGGTGATCTTTAAGATACTGTAGTTTCTCAGCTATTGTTATCATATCGATTTCTGAATGAATGCTTTAAATTCTATGTATAGCCAGACATTTTTCACGTGGGTGAATCTGTGGAGTCACTTTTAGCTCTTGAATCCAAAAAATTTGTACTTTGTTTAATACTGTGTTTGGTTTTATAAGTGTGTTTGCTTTATTCTTTGAAGAGGTGCTTTTTTTCTCCCTACTTCTGGTAAAATTGAGATGGGTTTGTGGCTTACTACAGTAAGATGGGTTTACTCTGGAAGTGAAAACAAAACATACAAAATAAAAAGCGATTTTAATCATTGCTCTCCTTCTTAACCTAGCTAATGCATGATATAGCTTAAGACTCAGGTTCATCTACAAAAAGGAATTGCTAATAGTACCTCTCCTCTAGGTTTGAGCTTATGTAATTCAGGTTCTAAGAAATTAGTAAGTGGTAGTTGCTGCTGCTTTTTCTCTTTCTCCTATGCCTTCCTCCTCCACCTTTGGCCCTCCTATCCTAGATCTGTCTTTAATTCCAACTGCAGTTTTCCAGTGGCTGTAAATCTATTGGTTATCAACACAGTGCTTGTCAGCTAATCCTCGGGTGTGTGTGTGTGTGTGTGTCTGTGTGTCCTGGATTTGGCCTGATGCTGGGGTACTGATCTCTCCCAGCTTCAAGCTACTGGGCATTCGTGAAAGTGAAATTGTATTCTTTATCCTTTCCAACTATGTAAAGTGTATTCTTTATCCTGTCCAACTATGTGAATGTTAGATTGAATATATGTAATTGTTAGTTAACATTAAGTTCTCCAAACTCATCTTATTTAAAAATAATAATCATATTAAACATTGCAAAGGGGCATCCCATCATGAGCTAATGGTTTGCTGCAAAGCCAGATGAATTTACTGTTTCTTAGAAAAATGTAGGAAATGGGTATCTCTACACACATATAAGACAATGGGCAAGTGCATATTAAGAATACCACCTTCTGGGGCTCCTGGGTGGCTCAGTCATTGAATATCTGCCTTCGGCTCAGGTCATGATCCCAGAGTCTGAAAGAGTGCTCTTTTGCTTTTCTGTAACCGCTTGGCTCCCTCAATACAATGTTAGTTGGTAACCTCATAACAGCTGTTTCTTAGCAAGATAGGGCACTCCCTGCAAACAGCTTTCTCGTAAGATATGGCCTAATACCTGATCACGTAGGCAGGGGGCCGCATAGTCACGTTAGTCACGTAGGCAGGGGGCTGCATAGTCACGTAGATAGGATACTTTTCTGCTGAATCCTAAGCCCTAAACTCCCCTCTTTGTTTCCCTTTCCCGCCTTTCTCTTTGCGCGCACGAGTCTCCCAAAGCCAATCCGTATACACCAAATATGCCTTTTTCAAATGTTCAAATTGTCAGCCAATCAGCTCCGTCTCATCCAAAACTTGTTTGTACCTGTCTATAAAAACCCTGCACCACTCCAGCCTGGTGTGCTCAGCTAGCAGGAGCTGCTGACCACCCGCAGGCGCCCGCGCTGCAATAAAGAACCTCTTGCTGTTTGCATCCTGTGGCAGTGTTGAATTCTTGGGTAAGGGGATCCGCGGGTCTTTCAAGTCCTGGGATCAAGCCTTGCATCAGGCTCCCTGCTCACGGGAAGCCTGCTTCTCCCACTCCCCGTGCTTCTGTTGCCTCTTTTGCTGTGTCTCTCTCTGTCGAATAAATAAATAAAATCTTAAAAAAAAAAAAAAGAATGCCACCTTCAAACTGTAAATGAGCTGTCACTTCACACCCACTGATATGTCTAAAATGAAAAGATGATCAGTAACAAGTGTTGGTGGGTATGTGGAGAACACGATAATCTCATCCTTTGCTATTGGGAATGTAAATTGATGATGGCACTTTGGAAAACAGGTTGGTAGTTCTTCAAAATGTTAAACAGAGAATTACCATAGGGCTCAGCTCTTCCACTCCCAGGTATATAACTAACAGAATTGAAAACATTCTTTGTTGGGTGTGAAACTTCTGGGATTATGTAATGGTAGTGACACAGCTATTTTATATATATAAATATATATAATAAAACCCATTGAATTGTTACTTTAAAAAGATACCACTATTAAGACGTCTCAAGATGTATAAAATCTTGTCAATGTTATATTTAGTGTGTGCTGTGCATATGAAACAATTTTATGTTCATATCAAAAATCTGTAAAGACTTCTAGAAGCGGGGGAGGTGGAGGGCATTATTCATAGCATCTGTTTTCCCAAACTAGTTTTTTAAGTATATAAGATTCTTGATCATAAAAATGCTCTACATAAGGCTTTGAGGTAGATAACTACCAGCTTATGAAAGAAATACCTTTTGCCTGTGATCACGTCAGTGCAATCTGGATTTTGATTTATTCAAATTGTTTAGAACAATCCTTAGTATGCAGCGGAATCACGTGGGCAGTGAGTGATTTCCAATGCAGGTGATCTATAGACATTTTCAGATGGGTATACAACAAGAGCATTCCCCTGTGGTGGAATGATGAGATAGGTGAAGGAGAAAGAGGAATCTTCATAGCAGCCTATGACGTCGATCTACTTATTACCATTTTGTAAACAAGGAAACTGGCCCTGAGATGTGAGATATTAGAGAATTTTAAGTAACGGGTCAATGAATGGAGATGCCATCATTCAAAGTTGTCTTCCTAACTCAATATTTTATGCTTCCTGCTAGGTGTCTATGTTATGAGCTTTAATTAGAACACTGAGATAAAGACTCGGGCTGTTCTTCTAGCTATTTTTAAAATTTTTTCAGATGTGGAAATAAAGGCGTATTGCTGGTCTAGCAATAGCTTGCCATGGCTACTTTGCCCAGGGGTGTGCATGCTGCAGGGTTCTCAATAATCAGCTGTCTGCCAGCTCCCTGTGACATCTCTCTGAATTAGCAGAAAACACCTCCCTGCACCCACTGAGGCCAGAGCCCCTGGTGCTGGTCTCTCAGTGGGGGAGGGATTGCCGTGGTGAGGAGTGGCGAGAAGCAGATGTTCTTGGTAAAGAACTGAGACAGGCACGTCTAGAGTGTGGCAGAGCGACACCATCTGCCCTTCCTTCTGCAAGTCCCCAACTCAGCTGGTCCTGAGGAGGGAGGAAAAGCAATTTTAAATGTTTTGTGTGGTGTATTCCACCTAGGTGGTTGTAATGTTTCTCATTAGCTTGAGACCCATCAGGCTCATTTCATTAGTCAGATTCGCAATTGTGTGAGGTGTGCTGAAGCCATTCAAGAATGAGGCAAGCTACAGAACTTGCTCTATCATCATTAGAGATTTCCCCAAATCCCTGAATTGGGAGAAAGCTCCCACCTTTCAGTCATTCAACAAATACACCTACTCTGTGTTAGAAGCTACACCGGGAGGGCGCCTGGGTGGCCCAGTGGGTTAAGCCTCTGCCTTCAGCTCAGGTCATGATCTCAGGGTCCTGGGATCGAGCCCCGCATTGGGCTCCTTGCTCAGCAGGGAGCCTGCTTCCCCCTCCCCTCTCTGCTTGCCTCTCTGCCTACTTGTGATCTCTGTCTGTCAAATTCAAAAAAAAAAAAAAAAAAAAGAAGAAGAAGAAGCTACACCAGTATAGGGAATATAATAGAGAAAGAGGGAAGTGAGAATCACTGCCTTCTTAGAGAATAATCTATTGGGGAAAGGAACAATAAACCGAACAATTCCAGAGAAATAATTGCTATTAAGGATGTGCATTGGGGTGCCTGGGTGGCTCAGTGGGTTAAAGCCTCTGCCTTCAGCTCAGGTCATAATCCCAGGGTCCTGGGATCAAGCCCTGCACCGGGCTCTCTGCTCCGTGGGGAGCCTGCTTCCTCCTCTCTCTCTGCCTGCCTCTCTGCCTAGTTGTGATTTCTCTCTGTCAAGTAAATAAAATATTAACAACAACAAAAAAAAGGATGTGCATTTATTCATCACAACCTGGCAATACCAACTATACTATGATGCCTCACATTGTTCTTACTTCCACACAAATCAGGAAATGGGTTTATTTATTTATTTTGTTTTGTTTTAGGGGGAGAAATTGGTCATTGGTTGGAGAATGTGTTAAATAAGATGATGGGATTTATGAAGGCAGAAAGGGAAAAGGATTTGAGACCAAAGAAATTTCTCAGTAGGCACCAAAGAGAGCTAGGCCCTTTGGGTAACTCCAGCTCCTTACGGTTAGAGGGTAGGAGAACTTTGGGAATAAGCACCGGAGGCTATTTTATGTTACCTTTACCATAGATTTCTGTAAAACTTTTGGGTAAAAGTCAATGTCACTTATAGATAATGCCTTACATAATAGTTTATGAAGGTATTAGCTTTCTGGATCTTTCTGGATCTTTGTCTTAATCTCTCAATCTCAATATTCCTATCAATCTTTTTTCACATACATACTAAATTTGCACAATTGTACAAATAGTAGATATTTTGAATGGTAAGGTCTGGCATATTTTACAAAATGTATTGTTAGAAGAGCGGTTTTACGTTAGTTGTGAGAAAGTAGATGATGCTTCTCAGGGGCTGAGGAGTCATAAAGTAGTCAAAAAGACATGAACCATGGAGTAAAATTGTCTTAAATTTAAATCCTGATTCTGCCATGTACCAAATATCTGAGCCTAGGCAAGTCACTTAGCACTTGTATCTTATGTTTTGTCGTCTGTAAAATGAGGGTAATAAAACCGCTGCCAGGCAAAACTTCCAGGTGAATTATTTGAAATCACATGTGTCAAGGGTCCTAAATCCATTTCTGTGGATCCCAAGATTTTATGCAAAATATTATATTTATATGCACTTGGGGGACCTAAGTATGCGTAAACCTTATCAGATTTATCAGGTTGCTTGAGTCGTTAATCTCAAAGTATCCAAGGCTGAAAACAAGGGCTCCAAAATGATTTTCCTACTCCTTTGCCTTGAAAATATTATATTTTTTGAATAGTGGATATTTATCTACATATTTATTGGAGATTTAGTCAAGGTAAAATTACTAATGGATTTCCCCAATCAACACTATAAGAAGACAGTTGTCAAGTAAGATGGAATGATGCAAGTGTTCAGAGTTCTAACGAGGGGGATTTATTCATCAGTTTAGACATGGTATATAGCACAGGGGTTAATATCTTGTTCTTCAGAATCACACAATATGAGTTAAACACTCCATTTTACCCCTAATGGCAGCTAGCACTTACATAAATATTATAGCTGGTAACCAGTAAATCTTACTGTATGAAGCCTCTGACATGATTTCTTGCTAATGTGTAATGGGTGACTAAGTGAATTTGTAGGATGTGCTTTCTTTCGTAAATCCAAGACCCGTGCTTTTACTCCTTGTCAGGTCTACAGTTTTCAGATGGCCTTAGCGTATTCTCCATTCAGCCACCAGTGAAGAAAGGGAAGGGCCCATACAGAAGATCACCTACTTCTCAAACATGTTGTTCAGAAGGTAATTGCATTGGCACACCAAATTTCAGGGAAAGATGGAAAACGGAGGCTAGCACCCCATAAATGAAGGAAATGGATTTTTTTTTTAAAGATTTTATTTATTTATTTGACAGAGAGAGATCACAAGTAGGCAGAGAGGCAGGCAGAGAGAGAGGAGGAAGCAGGCTCCCCACGGAGCAGAGAGCCTGATGCGGGGCTCGATCCCAGGACCCTGAGATCATGACCTGAGCCGAAGGCAGCGGCTTAATCCACTGAGCCACCCAGGCGCCCCAAGGAAATGGATTTTGATTGACTCACAAGGCACTCAGTCACACTGGCTTTGTTGAATTGAGCAAGACATTTCTTCTCTCAAGACCTCACTTTTCCTACCTGTATAATAAAGAGCTTAGTACTCTCCTCAGGGGCTTATGAGTATTCAATGTACTAATCATTGTAAAGCTTTCACATTGTTCCCTGTGTAATGTAAGTGCTCAATAAATGTCCTCTATCGCTCTATTATCATTTCTATGAGCCGTCAGAAGCATCTTCACTGAGCAAAGCATCTTCACTGCCTGGGTGAATACAGGGTTCTCAACAGCAAAGATTCAAAGGAATTTAGGGCTTCAGAAGGCTCCCATTAAAGAAACAAACAAGCAAAAAGTCTTGACATCTAACGCTTGAAGGAAGTCTGGTGATCACTTGCTCAAGTTCAAATATGAACTTGTCTAGAGCTCCTGGGATGAGAAAGAATGGATTCAAATTTTACTCTTTGATAAAGTGGTTGTCACCAGGCCTAATTGCTCTGGGCACCATTAAATGTGAACTGAATTATAGCCCAACTGCCTTTTCATTCAGCTCTGTGGTTTATGACTTTGCCACCAGCTTCAGGTATCTGGCTGTTGAATGAAGAAAAAATAAAATAAAAGACACAGCACCCACCAGAAACCAAAGGACTATAACCACAGATCATCCTGAGTTTTCAAAATGTAATTGTGATGCAATTGAATGATATAAAATGCAGGCATATTTCCCCTGGCAATTTCAAGTAGAAGTGAGTGTTTGCAAGATGTATTTTGATCCGGCACAGCGGAGTAGTCCTTGCTCTTGGAGTGTTTTTATTTGTATAATTCAGCTTCTTTTCCTCTTCTTTTTGATATTCTTCCTTCCCACGCAATCAATTATTACGTTTCCTAATCATACTTAAACATCCTAAAATAGGCATATACACAATCGAAGGCCACTTAGCAAATGTTAAATAGAAAAAACAAGGCCAAAAAAAAAAAAAAAAAAGCTTTTAAACTGACTGTGGGAGTGCTCGCTTCGGCAGCACATATACTAAACTGACTGTGGGATATGTGTAGGATATGAACACTTAGAATCTATTGTAATGCCAGAACTCTATAAGGGAAGTTATTTGCCTGTTTATTTTTCTTCTTGAGTTTCTGGGAAACTCAAGCTTGACTTGCATAGTAAGGTAAGATCCATGCGGACTGGTATATCTACTTATATAATATAATAAAAAATAGAAAATACATATCAGTAGACATACATATATATGTAATATCTATATGCAATGTACACACACACACACACACACCCCAACTGACAGATTTAGGTAGAAAACTGGGAGGTTATTTAATTGGCAAAATAATAAAAACAAGAAGGGTATTTGATGAGAATAGGTAAACCAGCAGTGTGTAATGAGAACTCCGTGTATCTTACTATAATGATAATAACTGATACTGATTTAGTTTGTACTTTGAACCAAGCTACAAAAGTGCTTGTGTGTGCATTATCTGGAATAGTCACAGTGATCCTATAGAATGTCTTCTGTTGCTCCATTTCACGTGTGAAGTAAGTAAAGCTTGGTGACATTGGTTTGTCCAACTTCTCCCAGGTGTCAAATGTCAGAGCCAGAAAGATCTGATTCCAGATCTTTCTAACCTCAAAGTCTTCCCTCCTCTTACCATACAACATAAAGAAACATGTGTCTGGCACACGAGTCACTGGCTCTGCTCTCACTTCACTTCGTACTTCTCTGCACTTATAGACTCTAGAGGAGTGTGTGTGTGTGTGCGCGTGTGTGTGTGCTTCTTTCTAGCTCTAATATAATTTAGAAAGTGCCCTTCATTTACCTTCTGTCTCTACCAATATTGCCATTCTGTTTGCCAAGTATGTTTTGCCATAAGCAAAGAGACCCTTCAACTCCTTCTAGCAGGAAGAGTCATGTCTAGATTCAGAAACTGAACATTTTTAGTTCCCTCGATGACCTTCTGTTTGCCTCATTCCAATATAGAGGAAACCACACTCCTGTGAGTCTGTCGTCTCTTCTTCTCTCTCCCTAAAGACATTAATAATTGTTGTTTTTACGTTTTCTTCCTTTTCTATAGCTTCCTTCAAGTTGCTTTTGTCTGTCTTCTTTCCTACATTTATCTGCTTTACATATTTTGGTTTCCATTACTCTTGCTAGAGAATTTTTACAAGTCTGGTGATTGTTGACTTTTTTCTCATATTAGGAGTAGGACAAGCTGATGGGAAGCTCAGGAAGGGACTTTTTTTTTTTTAAGATTTTATTTATTTGAAGGAGAGAGAGAGAGCACGTGCATGCACGTGAGCAGGGGTGGGGTGTGGGGAGAGAGGCAGAGGGAAAGGGAGAAGCAGGCTCCCCACTGAGCAGGGAGCCTGACACCTGGCATGGCTTGATCCCAGGACCCCGGGATCATGACCTGAGCCGAAGTCAGGTGCTTAACTGACTGAGCCACCCAGGCGCCCCTTAGATCTGCCTGGTCCATTTTCCTGGATAACGTTGGACACCAGTGATTTTAGTTTCAGATTTTTCACTTGAGCTGGCTAGATTTCTCAGAGAAGACATTTCTGTTTTCCAAGTTGGCACATGAAGACTTTTTGCTGGTACCTGGAGAGCAATTAAGGAAAAACCTTGGGATAAGTACTTAGAATTCAACATGCAATCTTTTACTTCATTCCTCCCTCCATGTAGTAAAATAGTTGCTTTTTATCTCTTCTCTTTTTCTTTATGAGTATATGCCTTTTGTAGTTGTTGTAGCTTTAGTTTTATTATGCAAGTCCTTGAGGAAGAAAAATTCCATGCCTGGGTTAAGTTGACCAACTCTAAATAAAAATACCTTCATTGTAATTTTATTTTGCATTTCCTTAATTACCAGTGAGAGGAGATATGTACATACATCTTTTCTGCTAAATGCCTGGCCACTTATTTTGCACATTTAAAAAATCACTCGTCTTTTTATACATCTGTAGGAATTCTTTATATGTTCTAAAACAAATCCTTTGTTATATATGTTCCAAAACAAATAATAATAATTTTCTAACCATCACACAGAATGAGAGAATATATGTAATAAATGTAAAGAGTATAATAAATAACAGAATCTATCATTTATTATATCTAATCTTCATAATAATGGTACAAAGAAGGTGAAATATTCTTCACCTGTAGATAAAAGCAAGTGAGGGTCTAGAACATTTATGACTTTATGTAAGTCCCCCAGATTTTAAGGTAGACCAAAGTGTAAAACCCAAATCTGACACCACTTTATTTCATTTATTATTTTGACACTACACTCAAGAGGGTAAGGTAGTAGGTCATATCTTTTTGTAGGTTGGTCTTTGAAATACCAAATGTAGCTGAGCAGTTTATTCTAAATAAAATTAAATTCTAAAATAAAATTCTAAAATATTAACTAAAGTTATTTCCTTCCTTTTTTCCTTCTCTCTCTTTTTTCAAGAAACAAGTTTAATCGACCATATTTTGCCCAACTAGGACATATCTGTTACCAAAATTCAAATCCACCAGTTGGAAATTTTGTTTAGACAGGTAAAGAAGACAGGGAGGTAAATATCAAATTCCCTTTATTATTTGATTTAATTCTATCATAGCCTCCTAGCATTTTCTACTACTCTAATAATACATCAGTTATTTGAAACCAGTCTTAGAAATCAAACTAGGAGATAAAATGCTTAGTTCTTTGTGTGTTGTTTTATTGAGCCGTAGAAGTCTACTATAAAGTATGGAAAATTGCTCAATAAGCTAAAATGCACAGCTTTTGTAGTGAAAGAAAAAGGAAAAGTTCCTTTTATGGTGTGTTACAGAAACTATGGATGGGAGATGATAGCAGAAAATGCTTTCAGTGTTTCAAGATCACAAAAGTGTTCTCAGGTTGTACAGAGCATGAAAGAAGTCAGATGCAAATCTATATTCACAGGGCAATGCAATGGTCTTTCAAGAATGTTTTCCATGGAGAAGGGACCAGAATCACAATGAGGATCTAAGACTGCAGGTGGAAGGGTAATTACCCACTAAAAGAATGAACCACGTGTCATTTCTGAATATGGGAAGGACTCCTAAGAACCCTGCTCTTGATCATCTCATCATGTGGGATAGTGGCATATGTTGTATTTGAAAAACATAAGATAATGAGCTGGAATTCATTCATTTCCCAACTTTACTTCTTTGGAAGTTTAATGATTTGGGGGAAAGTCAATACATTTCTTTGAGCCTTAATTTCTTCACCTGTAAATTTAGGAGAAAAATTTCTGCCACACGTCATCGTTGTAAGAATCAAATTATATAATTACCCAAAAGTGCTTTGTAAGCAGTCAAACACTGCACCAATTAGGTTGTCATTAGTACTTTGATTAGCTAATCTCTGTTGCTAATTATGATGTGTCAAGTGAACTTTGCCATAAAGGTTTAAATACTTAACCACCTACATGACTCAATAATTCTGTGTAATGGATCACGATTGTGGCATCTCTTATGGGTAAGGGAGACAATTGTGCTAGAGTGGAAATCTGTCTAAGAGCTACACAGACTGGAGTTCCCCTTTGATCCCTTTGCCTACTAGCACTCTGTCCTTGGGCGAGATTCTGAATCTCGCTGACTTCTGATCTCCTTATCTGTAAAATAAGGATATTCGTTTCTACTTCTTAGTCTTGTGATGATTAAATAAGTTGATAATACTGATATAAAATTTTTCTGAAACTTACTGAAATTTAAGTACAGCTTACCCTTAAAACATGGATTTGAACCTCATGGGTCCACAATACACAGATTTTTTAATTAAGTACAATATAGTACTATAAATGTATTTGTCTTCCTCGTGATTTTCTTTACACTTTCTTTTCTCTAGCTTACTTTATTATAAGAATATATAGGGCACCTGGGTGGCTCAGTCAGTTGGGCATCTGCCTTCAGCTCAGGTCATGATCCCAGGGTCCTGAGATTGAGTACTGTATCAGGCTCCCTGCTTATCAGGGAGTCTGCTTCTCCTTTTACCCTCCCACCCCTGCTTGTGATCTCTCTCTCTCTCTCCCTCTAATAAATAAGTAACAATCTTTTAAAAAAAGAATACAGTATATAATATGTATAACATACAAAATACATGTTGATTGCTGGGGTGTGTTATCTGTATGGCTTCCAGTCAACAGTAGGCTATTAGGAGTTACAGTTTTGGGGAGTCAGTAGTTTTGCCCACATTTTCTACTGTGTGGGGGGTCAGTGCCCCAAACCATCTGGTTTTTCAGGGGTTGACTATAATTGTCACTGCTATGCTTCCCCTCAAACCCATTCTATTCTATACATAGTTTGAATGTTCAGGAAACATTTTGGGTGATTCTAATGCTGGATGAAGAGTTAAGTTTAGGCAGGCAGAATTAAGTTGGATTAAGAATGGAGGATGAAAAATTAAGTTCAGGCAGGCACCAGAATTTGAGGAGAAAAGTAGACTACTGATAGAATGGCAAATACTCTCTCTGGATCTGGTAACATCTTCTAAAAAATAATAAAGCTGAAATGCTGTTGGTATGTTAGTTCTATTTGTTTCTTAAAAAATTGGTGAGAACTTCAGTTATCTCTAATTATGAGATTCTCTGTCTGGGTTCTTGTTGCCTTTCATTCATTAAGTATAACTGATTATTTACTCTGTCCCAACCATGCTTGCCCCTACAACAGTTTTCAGACAGGATGGCATTGGTGCATAGGCCCTTAATAAATGTTGTTGATGAATAAAGATATTCCTCTTTCTGTAGCTGATTAATTGGGTAAGTTCTCTCCTATACAAAGACTGCTGCTGCTGTTATGATGATGATGATGATAAAACATTAACAAAAACCCTTCATTTGGTTAATATAACGTCCATGCACTGTGCTAAGTTGTTTAACATGACTTTTTCATTAAATCTTCAGAACAGTCATGTGTACAAACTAATGAATTAACTGTGGGATATGCCAAGTCAGTTCTTCAAACTTCAAACAATTGGTATTTCATAAAGGAAGAGAGAAAGAGACAGAGACACATAGCATGTTCAATTACCAACTTGTAATAAAATACCAGGTTTGCTTTATTCAATATTCAATGTTCATGTAGTATGAGCTCAGATTATGACTTGTTTTTGCCTGCCTTCCTACTTTTTTCCTTTAATGGTTTTATTATGGAAATAACCATCTCTATTCTGCACTATATTTTTATACATGTCATTCTGGTTATTCCATGATATGTAACTTTATATTTATTTTGTAAACGTCATGTCATGTCAGTAGGGCTATGCTCAAATGTATTCTTTCTATTTTGGAATAAGATTTACCACATCCTTTCAGAAACATATTATTGCCAAGAATCTGAGGCTGTATCAAGAAATCTGAATCACATTGAATTTTGCATGGCTTTTCTTTTGCTTCACCAGGATTAATTTTTTTTTCTTCCAAATTCCCAACTACTTACAGAAAGAAGTGATACTTTTCATCTCATCAGTTTCCTTCCCACAGCATAAGTAATGGCATCATTTGTCTCTTATTGGTTTTATAACCAACACAGGAATCTGTAGATTAAAAAAATCTGGTGAAGTTTTCATATATCCTGAGTAACTGTTTTAGGAAGAGAGCAGCCACTTCTTCTCTGCCATATTCCTCCTTCTATTTTCTCACCATTTGGTTTCCTTCCTGCTCCTTTTAACAAGGACACCTAATACCTAGCCCGATATCTGTTGCATAGTTGTGACTTACTATGTGTCAGAATTTTGAATAAAAATGTAGTTTAATTTTGTTTTTATTATTTGAAGGCACTGTTGGTGCATAGCTTTGCATAATTATTTAAGTGGTTGTTTAAAATACTTACTCTTAACTAATCACAGTCCATTCAGAGTTAATATTATGTCACATGAAATGGAAAAGACACTGTGACTGCATAGTCCTCATTCTTTGCATTGTTAGTATCATATACAGTATAGCAGATCTGTAGTGTATAATCCCCATGATATGGCAGAGTTTATATATCTGATGGTAATCAGTAGACCTATGTCTCCTATAGCAATTAGGAGAAGAAAATTGGTATTTCTTTATTTTTTTGCATTTACACACATATCCACCATTGCTAATACTCTTCATATTTTTTTTTAACTTTAGATGCATGCCTCTATCTGGTGCCATTTCCCTTTAGCCCTAAGATGCCTCTTTAGTGTTTCTTGTAGGGTAGGTGTGTTGTGATGATTCCTCTATCATGACATGGCTTTAACTGGCTTTTCTTTGGGAAGGGTATGGTTTCAAGATCTAGAATTTTGATGTGACAGTTATTTAACCCTTCTTTTTTTTGAAGATTTTATTTATTTATTTGACAGACAGGGATCACAAGTAGGCAGAGAGGCAGGCAGAGAGAGAGGGGGAAGGAGGCTCCCTGCTGGGCAGAGAGCCTGATGCAGGGCTCGATCCAGGACCCTGAGATCATGACCTGAGCTGAAGGCAGAGGCTTTAACCCACTGAGCCACCCAGGCACCCCTATTTAACCCTTTTAAACACTGCAAAGTGTTATACCATTGTCTTATAGATGCTATTTTATTCTGATGGGAAGTTAGTCATATTTCATATTGTTGTCTGCATGTATGTAATGTGATTTCACTTTTCACTTCTGGATCTGGCCATGTTATATGAAAATAATAAGGTTGACATGATTTATGGTATGGTAGTTCTACTTATTTCTTAAAGTATTGTTGAGAACTTCAGTATTTCTGGTTATGAGATCCTCTGTCTGGTTCTTGTTGCCTTTCTTTAGTTAAGTATAACTGACCCTTTTCTTTGGTCATGTACCCTATATCTTTGGTTTTCAGTCTTTGACTCTGGTGTACTTTGTTCTTTGTTCTTCTCTTGTTTGGTGTTTGATGAGTTTTGTGTTTTGTCTTATTTTAAGTTAGTGTGTTTCACAAAATTTTGGAATTTTTAAATTATCCTTTGAAATGGTTTTCTGTTTCAGTTCCATTCTTTTCTCTCCTTCTGAGACTCAAATTACATATATTTAGACAGCTTCATATGTTTTTGTATTCATTGATGTTATATTGCCTTTTTTTGGTAAAATACTTTTTTTCTGTTTTTTAGCTTGGATAATTTATATTTGTATTGATCTATATTAAGGTTCACTGACCCTTTCTTCTACTATCTCAAAATTGATCGTAAGCCCATGTAGAGGATTATTTTTTAATTCAGATATTGTATAGGTCTAAAATTTTCACTTAGTGCTTTTTATTGTTTCTATTTTTCTCTTATTATTCCCCACCTATTTATCCATTTTAAGCAACTTATTTTTGAGTTATTTCACATATTTATAATAAGTGCTTTAAAGTCCTTATCTGAAAATACCAACATCTGGGTCTTTTTGTTATCAGTTTTTATTCTTTGTTTTTTCCCCCTGGAACATGGGTTACATCTTTCTGTGTCTGTGCAAGTCTAGTACTTTTTAATTTTTTAAAAGATTTTATTAATTATTTGTCAGAGAGAGCCAGCACAAGCAGGGGGAGAGGCGCGCAGAGGAAGAAGCAAGCTCCCCGCTGAGCAAGGAGCCTGATGCGGGACTCAATCCCAGGACCCTGGGATCATGCCCTGAGCTGAAGGTAGAGGCTTAACTGACTGAGCCACCCATGCGCCCCTATTTTTAAAATTGTTTATCGGCATTTTTAGGTGATGTATTCTGGAGAGGCTCCAGATTCTGTTCTCTTTTTCTGAACAACATTGATTTTTTTTTTTTTTTTTAGCAGTTTAGGAAAAACTTCATTGCTATACTCAGACTCTAAATTATATCTTCTATGAAGTAAGCACCAGATGAAATATCTAAGGTTCTTTCTTTCTCTCTCTCTCTCTCATATACATTCTCTTTCTCTCTTTTTCTCTCTTTCCTTCCTTTTTCTTTCCTTCTTTTCTTCCTTTCTCTGTCCTCCCAGTCTCCCAGGTACTGGAAAGACTGGGCATGAAAACCATGGCATCTCTAATGCATTAGTATTCCTCCTTTCAGGACTTAGCCAGAGATCTGTGTGGAGTTCTCAAGCAGATGTTAAAACATTTGCCTCTGGGGCGCCTGGGTGGCTCAGTGGATTAAGCCGCTGCCTTCGGCTCAGGTCATGATCTCAGGGTCCTGGGATCGAGCCCCACATCGGGCTCTCTGCTCCGCAGGGAGCCTGCTTCCTCCTCTCTCTCTGCCTGCCTCTCTGCCTACTTGTGACCTCTCTCTCTGTCAAATAAATAAATAAAATCTTAAAAAAAAAACAAAACATTTGCCTCTGTTGTTCCCACCATTCTGGGATTTCTCTCTCACTCTCCACATACTCTGACAGACTCCAACGCCATCCTTCCATTTTTCAAGACTGTAAGTCTGTGGATTTCTGCTTAAAGTCCAGCCATACAGTCCTGGGTAAACTGGAATGTGCACTCAGGTCACATAAACCTAAAATTTACTCAGTGCAGTTTCCTTCTTTCCTTTGGTTTCTGACTAGTTTTTCTCTTATTCCAGGATGTTCTTAAAGTTGGGGTTTTTTGGGTCAAGATTTTATAATTGCTATGTGACATGATTAGTCTAATGCAAACTGCTTTGTCATTACTAAAAGAAGAACTATTTCTTCTATAACAATTTTAATCTTCATTTTTCTAATTAAAGCAACTTCTAATGAGTTTCCTTTTTTCCCTTCTTATTTTTTTTTTTTTCCTGATATAGTGGGATTATGGCAACAGACTGACAGACCTGGAAGTTCCCAGCTAATTTAACCAATAATACAGAAGTTACTGGATAGCAAGAGGATATGTAAAAAGATGGCAAGACAGTAGATTATATCATAGCTTTTCTAGTTCATTGGTCTCTAGTGGGGTTTTTTAGTTTCGGTGACACTGGGTAGTCAGGGTAGATTTGTACCCATACTGACAGAGATGAGTCTATCAAGAATGGGAGGTATGAATTTTACTGCTTTCTCACAAATCTGAACTTGCTTTTTTTTTTTTTCAATTTTATTTATTTATTTGACAGAGAAAGAGATCACAAGTAGGCAGAGAGGCAGGCAGAGAGAGAGAGAGAGAGATGGAAGCAGGCTTCCTGCTGAGCCGAGAGCCCAATGCGGGGCTTGACCCTGAGACCGTGACCTGAGCCAAAGGCAGAGGCTTAACCCACTGAGCCACCCAGTTGCCCCTGAACTTGCTTCTTTACTGTTCTTTTATATATAACTAGTTTAATGATTGTTATCATGAACAATCATTATAGCTATGAACAACATTAATTTTGGTTAAAATCATTGGATTTTCATGTCTCTGAAACCAAACTAATGATTTAATCATGGTGCATCTTCACCTTTTCCAGGGTGAGTGAGTCAGCACTCACTGGTCCCGCACTGCTTTCTGCCTTCTGTGTTTCAGCATCTCAGAAAAGGACTTTTCTACAGCTAAATATCTACACTCAATAATTTTACTTATTTGACAGCTTTAGAAGGAAGGTATAGATATATTTCAAAAATTAAGTTTTAATATTTCATAGAAATACACTATAGTGTTTGCAAACAGCAAATAATCTCCTGACCTATGAACATTAACTTTTATTTAACTAGATATTTATTTAAGTAGAACTATTTGGAGGAGAGAGTGAGTGTGCAAGAACATTATTTATTAAAGCCATAGGACCCATACATAATTCTACTTCAAAAAATGATGGCTAAGCAATCAGTCCTGTTTTGATACTCATTCAATGTGAATCTTTCATTGGATCCATAAAGATTCAAAT
Organism: Meles meles; assembly: GCF_922984935.1. NCBI lineage: Eukaryota > Metazoa > Chordata > Mammalia > Carnivora > Mustelidae > Meles > Meles meles. The sequence goes on along the minus strand of NC_060084.1, from coordinate 24,455,307 downwards.
TCTTTATGGATCAGAGAGGATGCAAAGATAATAAACCAGTATATCTTACTAGTTAATGTCTTTACAACAAACAAACCCCGTCTGTTGCTTCTCACACAGTTATGTTTTAGTTCCATCTCCTGAGAGGTTAAACCTGTGTTTTAATCATGACCATCTTCTCATTATCACAACAAACAAATGCTTAAATTAAATATATTATTTCTGAGAGCCATCTGTCAACATTGTGCCATGAATGAAGCTGGGCCGCGGAATGGCGAGGTCTGATACTGCACGTACGATGGGCCGCTCCGTCTCTAGTTCATTCCTGGGGCACCATAGGCCATTTTTCAAGCAAGCAATAATCTACGTGACTAGATCGTTGATCAAAAGATTCTGTCAGACAGGATGACTATTGTAGGTAGCAGGGAATAACTAAAATGAACACAAACAGCCATTCTCCTCGGCCCATTTAATCTTTTTTAAACTCAGACAAATCTTCATTGTAATCTATTTCTAAATCCAGTCGACTAGCGTGGTATGAGGTAGTGTACGGGAGCACGAAACAGCAGATGCACTTGGGGAAATGCAAGGAGCCAGGGGTAATGAGGTAAGGAAAGGGCACCTGAGGTGTGGTCGAGAGACATGAGTTTGAAAAGGTCATCACAAACCGTGTCATATGGGTCTCATGTGATAAATAAGGGGAGATGGCCATTTAAGAATTTGGGCAAGGAAGTGATATGACTGGATGTGCATTTTTAAAAAGGCTAGTCTAATAGTCTCTTCTCCATTCAGGGCACTATTACTCAGGGGGAGTGTGTGGAAGTGTTCTGTGTGTGTCTGGAGGGGAGCATTAAAAGAAAAATAAACCTTTTTATTTTTGAATAATTTTAAATTTGCAAAAAATATTTTGTAAGGTTAGCACAGAGAATTCCATGTGTCTCTCACCAAATTTCCCCTGTTTATTAATATCTTATATTACCATATACCTAATGCTGGTGTATTACTATTAACTAAATTTCAGATTTCATTAGTATGTCACCAGTTTTTCCATTCATGCCCTCTTTTGTGCCAGGATCTAAATTAGTTTATTACTTGCCTTAAATGGTCATGTCACTTTCATGTCCTCTGGTCTGTAAAATTACTCTGCTTTTCTTTGTTATTTGTGACCTTGACAGTTTTGCTAGTACTGACTGATCAGATATTATATAGAATTCCCCTCAATTTGGATTTTTCTAACTTTTATTTCATGAAGAGATCAGAGTGCTATCTTTTTTTGAAAAAGTATCACAGAGACTACGTGCCCTTCTCATCAGACTGTATCAGGGATACCTAATATCCACAGGACAGTACTGGTGGGTAATATGCTTTAGCACATGGTTAAGATGGTGTGGACCTGGTTCTTCCAACATAAAGTTACAGTTTTTTCCTTTCCTTCTCAATTCACTGGAAACCAGTCCCAAATCTAGGCCAACAGCCGTGGAGGAGGGATAAACCTCCACTTCCTAGATGTAGAGTATCTCCATATATTATCTGAAATTCTTCTGTAAGGAAACTTTGTCTCTTTTCTTAGGAAGCATTTTTTTTTAAATTATCATAATGACTAGAAATATTGCTGATATTTACTGAGCAGAACCCAAGGATTCTACAATCTGTGGGTTGTTCCTGTACCATGAAAAATTTTATGTCTCTAAACACCGGTAGCCTTGCTTTTGAGGAAATAGTCTAGGACATGCATTCTCAATGGGAGTGATATTACCTCCTGGGGTGTGAAAATTGGTTCTAGAGGACAGGAAAAAAAAAATCTTCCTCTTGTTACATGTAAAGCACAGATACTCAAACAATCAATGAACAGATAATGGTATTCCTGTTGTATTAAAATTTCATGGAGGATGATTAGGAAAAATATGTCTAAAAAGTATTCGTAGCGGGTTTCTAATGGGGAAAAAAAAGGCAGAGAAGCATTGGCCTAGCCCAAGAGTGGCAAATGTGTTGAAATGTGTGCAAGAGGAGAGACAGGGAGATGCCTGTGTGGCTCAGTCAGTTGAGCGGCTACCTTCAGCTCAGGTCATGATCCCAGGGTCCTGGGACTGAGTTCTGCATTAGGACCCTTGCTCGGCAGGGAGCCTGCTTCTCTCTCTGTCTGCTGCTCCCTCTGCATGTGCATGCTCTCTCTCTCCAACAAATAAATAAAATCCTTAAAAGAGAGAGAGAGAGACAGTACAAGGAGGGTCAACTTGAGTAAGGCACATACTTCAACTGACCTCCTGATCAGACATATATGGACCTAAATGAAAACTCTGTTTCTTTTCTTTCTTTTTTTTTCCCAAAGATTTTATTTATTTATTTGACAGAGAGAGATCACAAGTAGTCAGAGAGGCAGGCAGAGAGAGAGGGGAAGAAGGCTCCCTGCTGAGTAGAGAGCCAGATATGGGGCTCAATCCCAGGACCCTGAGACCATGACCTGGGCTGAAGACAGAGGCTTAACCCACTGAGCCACCCAGGCACCCCAAAACCCTGTTTCTTTTTGTTTAGAATTGATTTATATGTGATTTTTGTATTATTACTTTCAAAAAATTTGGTCACTCAGAATACAGCATAAATGTATTAAAAATATTACAGGGAAAAATAACAAATTATATTTCTTATGATAATTTTTTTCCAAGCCAATAGAATTTGAAATGCATTGTTTATGTATAACAAAATTCCTCATACCTTCCCATGTTTTTGCTGTAATTTCCCTGTAGCTTCCTAGATGTTTTCTGGATAGTTAAAGTTCTGAGTCACTGGGACGCCTGGGTGGCTCAGTTGGTTAAGCGACTGCCTTTGGCTATGGTCATGATCCCAGCCTCCTGGGATCAGGTCCGGTATTGGGCTCCTTGCTTGGCGGGGAGCCTGCTTCTCCCTCTGCCTCTGCCTGTGCTCTCTCTCTCTCTCTCTCTCTGACAAATAAATAAAATCTTAAAAGCAAAAACAAAAAGGTTCTGAGTCACAGAGATCTCGAAAACAATAGAGCAACTGTTGTCCTTTTTTTTTTCTGGTCACTCTTTTTCTGGATTAACTCAAACAGAAGGCTTGAGATATGGCTTCAAGATGTTGTGCCTTTTTTTTTTTTTAAGAAAAATCAGAGGGTTAAGCAAATACAATTTAATATTTTTGATGGGAGAGGTAGGAAAGAATAAAAAATAAATATTTATCTTCTTTTAATATAATCTTGCAATATGTACTTAGAAAGTTTGGCAAATAGAGGAAAGTATTAAGAATAAAATAATTATGCAATATAATTTTATTATGATTTCAGTACTTTGCTCTCCAATATTTTTTCCATGAGTATAAATATGTGTATATATATACACACACACATATATATATTTACAGTTTAATAACTGTAATATGCCAACATTTAAGATATTTTTTTAATCAAACTTTCTCTTCCTATTCATTATTCAATGAATTCTTTACAGTCAAATAGCCTCAACTTAGTATTACTTGCCTTCACTTATGAGCAGCTCTATCATTCTTCCTTTTCCAACTTCATGACCTTTAGCTGTGTGAATTATCTAAGGCTGCCCTTTAAACACCATTCTTCCATGGACAAAGCACAGAGAGAAGTTAAAAAAAAAATCACTGAGTCTTATTCAGTACAATGCAAAACCTTGAATGATCATGGAAATGAGTAGTTATATTTAATGCATCTCACAGTTAGATGTGTGTATACATCATAATGACACCAAAATAGAGGTCTTAAATGAGTTCAAGGATTCCAGTCAGGATTTGTGACTTCCCAGGGTGTTGAAATAAGTATGAAATTACATTGCTGAGCCACTGATCTTTGAAGAATAATAGGGAATGGAAGAGGCACAGGAGACTGAGGGCAGAAAAGCGATATCCTGATTTTCAGAAACACAAGGAAGTTATCTGTTCCTTAAACAATGAGCTGTGAGCTATGACATTAATACCCAAAGAAGCTGACATTTTTGTCACATAGGATTGCTTCATCTGCATTCCTACTTCCTAAGGCTGTTGCATATTTTCTTTTAAATCTGTCCTTTTACGGAATCTCAGGTCATATGATTTGGTGGTTGTACTTCTGGTTGTGATGGCATTTAACCCTACCTCTGCTCTTCTAGCTGGGTTCAGAATGACTATCAATGTATTTTACTTCCCTGTTCCAAGTAATTTGTTGATGTGTGGGCATGGGACATACTTGGACCGTTGAGAGATGGGACCAGAACTTGTTTTATTCACTGGGAGAGAGTAGCCTCTCTCTGTAGTAGAGCTTATAGGATGAGAGAGTATGAGATCTGTAGATGCTGGAGTCTTAATGGGGCCACAAAAGAGAACATGGCAGTCAGTGAAGTCAACAAAAATGATGGAATAAACAATGGAGAATCCTGTCTTGATGTCATCATGGGCGTCTGTTAGTCTGACCAGGGTTGAGGACGGACCAGTTCTTCTGATGTTAACTTATGTAATTTTAAATGTCTCTTTTGCCTTGCTTGCTTTTGATTACTTCATGTTTTCTGCTCGTTTTGGAGTATGAGTTTTCCTGAGTATCTTTATTTTTTAATTCTTTAAAAATTTAAGAAAAATGTTACTGTACTCAAGAATATCCTTCTTGAGTAATATTACCAGTCTCTGTGGTTTCCGTGATAATCTTTGTACTGATGATGCCCAAATAATTATTGGTATTTTCCTAAATGACAAATATCTATTTCCAGCAGTCTCCTGTATCCATCTAATTGAGAATACTTCAGAATATTTTATCTTCTCCCAGGGGTGACATGATCTCTTCTAATCTCAATTTCAGTTAATAGAATCATCATCCACCTATTTTTTCTAAGTACCACTTATAACAACCTTGGTATATACCAATATTCACCCCGAATCCTGTCATCACATTAGATCAATTATTCTCAAACTTGATATATATTAGACCTACTTGAGGCACCTGTAGATGTAAATTTTCTCTCCTTCTGCCAAAATTTTTACTAATTTGGCCTGGGTTAGGGTATAAGAATTTGTATTTTTATCAGGCTACTCAGGTGATTCTAGGTTGTCTATAGACCAAACTGCAAGAAAAATAACATTTAGATCATAAAGTATTTGGGACCAAGTTCATGACATTAAATTTGTATCATCAGCTTTTAGGAAAATGCTTTATACATAGTGAGTGTTTAAAATATTGGAAAAATGAATGCATACTCCGTATAGCAAACAGAAATGTCACAAATTTGGCCATTTCTATCATTAAATCTGTCACTTTTATCTACTAAGAATTCATCTATGACATTAAAATTAATAGAATTTCTGAGTGAGGCCTGGACATCT